>NC_032018.1:5229560-5254960 GCF_001865875.1 Lupinus angustifolius
CCGCAAAATCTTCTAAAATGTTCAACAAAATTTAAGAATGACAAACTTGGTACCAATAATTGTGATTGTGCAACAGTTCAACAAAATTTAAGAATGACAAATTCTAAAATGTTCATCAGTTTTATGGTTTAAACCAGAACCGCTTACACCCCTAATAATTGGGACTTCCATAAGTTGTATGCAACAGTTCATATCCTGAAATATTTAATTTTGTTATTATATTATCACATTAGTCAATAACCAAAATGATATATTTATACTTTGCATTAAGATGTTAGGGTAAAACACTAAGGTCGTAATCGTTTATACTTTTTTTATAAGCATTTTTTAAAATCACAATTGCAATTTTCAACTTTTGTAATGTGTGAGATTGTGCTTAGAAAGGTGAGAGATTTTTTATATTAATATTGAATTAATTGGAAAAAAAATTGTTTTTATATTTATTTTTTTGGATGGATTGATTATCCATTCAAATGGATATAACCATAAATATTCATTGGATATAATGGATGGATTTGAATTCATCTATTATCAACATCATCCATTGGATTATATCCATTAATTCTAATATATGAATTTAGATGGATTTAATTTGAATGAATTTTGGATTATGAATAATTTTGTCACCCCTAGTAATCAGTATGATTTATTAGGAAGTGTGTCTATAAACCGAGTTCACATCTTTATGGGTTGCATGTTCTTTTGAAGTTTTTGTTAAACACATGTTTAGATTTGTGTTAGGGTAGCATCTACAACATATCTCAGCATGAGAACCAGGAGATAGTCATTTATATTAAAATGAGATTATTGGTCAAATAAAGTAGGGTAGGATATGTCTGATTGGTAATTGATAAATATGAATGATTATAATATTTATACAGTATAAAATCTATATTGCAAAGATTTACATACATCTACTCCATCATTTACTAAAAGTTAATCATAATTAAATATCAATGGTGAATAATACAATTATAGTGTATAAAACTCATACACTATTAATATATATATCTTTTTCTCATATTTATATACTTTTAATGCAGTATATTATCAGTAATTATATTAATTTTTGAAAAGTCAATTATAATTAAATTAAATGATGATTAATATACTACTGGTGTATAATATATATTATTGGTGCATATAACTTTTTTTCAATCTGAATTTCAGTTGTAGTGGAATCTAATTGACAAAGATCTAATTCAATTAGCTTGGGAGGCGCCTAGAGTAAAATATTACATGTCAAGAATCGAGTGTCACATATTAATGATGACTACATATGATAAAATGAACATTATTTCTGCAAAAAATGCGAGATGGACATCCATATTTCTCCCATTAGCCTATTATGCCCAACTAGCCCATTTTTCTAGGGAACATTTCAAACGGGTTACGTGGATGGCCTGGGGGCGAGTTAGACTCCTCTCTATTAATGGAGAGATAAGTTAGGGAAAAATACACTAAAAATTTAATAGGTAATGACATTTATGACCTTTACTTTTCATTGAAATTGCAATTTTGGCCTTAAAAATACACTACAAAGTATAACTTACCTCTCCATTAATGGAGAGGAGTCTTACTCCATGAGGGCATAACATTATTTAGTCCAAGCTGTCCAAATGAACCAAACAGCCTAAGAATTAGGCATTTGTGTCTGCAGAATTGCAGTGTGTAGACCAAAATGCAATTCAGGCCAAAATGCTAAAATGAGAATTGTAGTGTACTTGAAACCAAACTATTAAATATTAGAGAATAAATAATTGGAAAGAACATGAAGAGAAGGAATGAAGAAGAGAAAGATTCTTGGGTTATAAACATTATTAATAATAAGAAGGAACATGAATAGAAGGAATGAAGAAGATACAAATAACTTTGAGTTGTTTCAAGCTTTGTTTTTATTTTTTAGTCCCTCCTCTTTGTTTGTATTTTTTTATTCTTTTGCAGATTCACATAACTGTGGCTTGTATAATAACTGTAGTTGTTTCAAGCTTTTAGTAGTGCCTTTCCTTTTACTTCTGTGAGATAATTTTATCTCCAACTTGATTTGGAACATCTCACCAAGTTAGTCTACATGTAACAGCTACTGCACCATGTTCTCTTATTCCCCGCCACTGGCCGCCTAAAAGCATATACTTGGGGGTGTATGGTAGAACGGTAGAACAATTTTAAAATGGACTCCCCATTGGAGTGAAGGATTTCAAAATGGACTAACAGTCTTGTGCTAAACAAAAGAATAATATTTACAACGACATTAGTCCTCTTTGCATATATAATGGTCTATAGTTGTCATATTTTTATTAAAATAAAATAAAACAATTGAAAATAAAAATGAGTCTCAGACAAGTGATAGAAAAGTAAAAGGATGGACACAAGTACAAAACACACTAACTCAAAAGGAAAGAAATCAAAAAAGTCCAACTAGTCAACTGTTATTTATTTCACATTTTTTTAGTGTCTTCGTCTTTGTATCAAACACATTTCTTCTCTCCCAATTCATAAAAAGAGAAGAAGCTTTGTGATCAGAAGCCATGGCGAAATCAAGTGCTGATGATATTGAACTTCGTCGAGCTTGCGTATCTGCAATTGATGATCCAACACAGAAGATCATCATTTCAATTCGCGTTTCTATGAGTCGCGGGATCTTCACAAAATCCTCCAAGCTTGGTCATCAAATGGCAAAGCCTAGGGTTCTCGCTCTCTTCAGTTACTATTTCTCATCTCTATCTTTTTACTTCAACTTCCAATTTAACTGTTATTTACAGTTGCTGCTGTGATTTTGATTTGTATTTTTTATTCTGAGATTTGATGAGTGTTTTGAGATTTGAATAGATGTTAAGTTTTTACTCATTTGGTGTGAATTCATTGGCTTGTTATAACAATACTTGGGGGCTTGATTGTGTAAAAGAACTTACCTAGCAAAGACAAGTTTGGTTTAGTGTTAGAAACTTCAGCATTGTGTAAAGAAGAGGACTTAGACTGTGGTTGGAGTTGGATATTTAATTATGAATGGAATGAAATAGAGCAGGACGAATATACTGTATTGTTGTTTGGATATTTTATGATGGAATATAAATATCAGACGGAATGGACTCCATTTCATGCTACTTAATACTGGAACTTAGTATAATGTTGTTCCGTTCCTTTGATTTATATCATTACAAAGATAACATTAGGGTTTTTTTGTGAGATGATTTTTGGAGGGAAAAGAAGGAAAATGAAAGGCTTGAAATGTATTGTGCAAATAGTTCATATTCAAGTGGACGCCTCCAAGGCATGTGGGGTTACATGAGCGTAAGTGGTTTTAATATAATGTATGTTTGGTCTTAATTAATTTTTATGGAAAATGACTATTTCCCTTTTCTCCCCAGAAGCTTTCAAGTAAGTTTTTATAAATTATTACAGTAGCTGAACAATAGAGGATCCTTAATGTATATAATAGTGCATTGGATTTTATGTTGCATGGGTATCGCTCATAAGTCATAAGGTAGTCATAAGTGGTTCTGACATATTGCATGTTTAGTTTTAATTAAATTTCGGGGGAAATGACCTCTATTTTTGTTACAACGAATAAAATAAATTTATATTGAATAAATAGATAAATATATAAGTTACAGAGATACACACACATATATTAATATATATATATATATATTGAATTATTATATACTAACTATTAAAAAGAGATAATAAAAAATCCTCAAATTTCACATTCTTGCTAAATTTTAATTATATGCTGTTTTGAATGCAAAATAAGTTAATAATACATTATGATTTTCTTTGCTGAACAAAAAGAGATAATTACAGTAAACAAGATGATGTCTTGTGAAGTTAACCTCCCTTTGGATTTGGAAGCCTAGGTCTTTTTATTATTATTATTGAATTGGTATTCTTGTGATATATCTTGTTGGGTCTTCAATTGTTTGGCTGTAAAACTCATTTTAAGGAAGGTAAGTGACTATATGTGGTGTCTTCTACATGTGTTAACCCTGTCATGGTTTGTTAAATTCTGCATTTGTACTGTTGTTGGTGACAACCTGATGCTTCCTGCAGCACAATCAAAAGGTCACAGCACAACTGCTTTTCTTCGAGTTTTGAAATATTCTACAGGAGGGGTTCTTGAGGTATTTGATGCTCATCCAACTTATCTTCAATGAAGTTAGCATAGACTCCTGCTATAGGTTATAACCACAAGAATTAGAAAATAAATTATGCAACATATAATTCTCGTTCTTCAGTACATAGCTGTCCTTTGCTGTATTACTGTTAGGTGTTGGTCTGTAGGTGTAAGGTAAAGCACATGATGCATCCTCATGCAAAGCCTGAATCCCCCAATCACTTAGAGATAGGATATTAAATTTGTGGGGTATGGGGTGAGTATTTCACTTTGCATAAGCTTGACACAATGGAGGGTTATCTTACTATAACATTATGCGAAACAAAACCTAAAAGTAAGCTGTTGTGGCACAAGAAATGGCTTTTACATCTTGGAGTATATTTTGCAATTTTATATTCCTTGCTACTTTTACCAATCTCATTTATAGGAGTTGAAGAATCTGATTTTTATTTCCTTCCTCCTAATGCCTAGATGTTTTTTAGGAAATCTTCTAGGTTATGTACAAAAGAAACAGATAAACTGAAACTAGATTGTTAATACTTCAATGTAAATGTTAATATAGTATTTTTTTCTCAATGGATTTCTTTTTCTGTAATGTCGGTAGTCATCTTTTTTCTTATCTGTGAAGTTAACTTGGTTGGTGGCGGCTATTGTGAATAAAATATCTTGAACTTGCAGCCTGCAAAACTATACAAGCTGAAGCACCTCTCAAAAGTGGAAGTTATAACTAATGATCCCAGCGGATGTATGTTTACACTGGTAAAGTTCAATATTCGAAGAGATCTTTATGTTCTAACTCTAAACAGATTGTTCCAAGTTTTGTGCGCAGTTGCAATATGAGAAGCAACTATTCCATATTTGAAGTCGTTTCTTGATATCTTCTGACTAGTTATTAGTTTCATTAACTGATGAATGTATATTTTGTAGGGATTTGATAACCTTAGAAGTCAGAGTGTGGCTCCTCCTCAGTGGACAATGCGCAGTATTGATGACAGGTCAGATCATCGAGAGAAAGGATAATCTAAACATGAAACTTTAGTGGTGAGTAAAGTTTTCTCATAGTGTCTATCGCTTTCTTGTAGGAATCGCCTCCTTCTCTGCATCTTAAACATCTGCAGAGATGTGTTGGGTCACCTTCCTAAGGTTGTTGGTATAGATGTTGTGGAGATGGCTCTCTGGGCTAAGGTGCATATGATGGTTTTCTATTCTCTTAATTTTAGTGCTTCTTTAAATTCAAGTAGTTGGCATTCTGTAATGAATATTTTATGAATTCCTTGCTTAATAAATAGTTACTTTTTATTACTTTCTTTGGTGTGTGACTTAACTCATCAGTGGTTATTAATTAAGTCCATGCTTTCAATCTGAGGATGTTAAACTCTAACTATATGTCTGTAAGATTTTGACTAGAGGGAAGAGGTGTAGGGAAAGGGAAGGGAAAAGAAGGGAGATGCTGTAGGGGATTTACTTCCCCTTGTTTGGTGTTACAGCTTAGCAGAGGGGTTGTCCATATTTAATTTAAATAAGTTGTTTCCTCTTCTTGCCTGCCAATTCAAGAGGTAAGAATTTTGGGGCTTTGAGGGGATTACACCCCCTCTGCATTTTCTCCTTAAAGTTCTCGCAGACAAGGTTATATTTTCCTTTCCCTGCTCACCTGCCATCCAAACAAACGTATGAATAAGCTTGATTTTCTATCTGTCTGAACTTCTTACCTCAGTGATTAATTGCAGTTAATAATCGTAGACTTTTGTCTTTACTATTTAGCTATTTTCAAAAAAATCTGAAATAGGAAAACAGACCCTCAGTTTCTACTCCAAGGAATGTGCAAGATGGTGGTCCTGTTGCATTTGCTGTTCCTGAGACCGAGTTGAAAGTCAATTTCGAAAAGGAACTTGTCTCCCAGGCAGAGGAGGAGGAGATGGAGGCTCTTTTGGGAAGGTAGGTGCTATTCTTCTTTGTCTTAAATGGTATTGAGGTTAACATTTATGATGAGTAATATTATAGTTGAATTAACATCTCTGTTATCATAAATCACTGGCTTGAGTTCTTAAACCCGAGGGAGTAGATTGGTCTTCTCTAATAAATTTTGGGTCAAATTTTATGATTAACATCGATACATGGACCAACAAGGTGTTGGTCTAGTGGTGTAAGACCCCATTTGATCCCCAGATAGGCTAAAAAGGTCAAAGTTTTGATTTTTGAGAGTGAAACTTGTTGGGAGGGGTAGCTACACACCCCGAAAGGGATTACTTCCTTGCCCATAGGGTGAGGGGATACCCTTGATTATACAAAAAAAAAAAAAAAAACATCGATACATGGACTAATGTCTTAATCTTTTCGGATAGTTGGTCATTGAAATTGTATCAGAGCCTCTATGATTAAGTGATATGGTGTTCAATCCTTCTTGACTTCATTCTTCTAACTAAAAGTCAAGTTTCTGCATTGTCCATGCTTCACGCCCAATGGACTCTTGCTTGAGGGGTGTTGAATGTAAAAGCATTCATAAGCTTTCACCAAGTAGAATTTTGGTTATTGACTAACACAATGGTTTTAACATGTTTGAAAAACTTCAAATGAAAA
The DNA here is from genome assembly GCF_001865875.1 of Lupinus angustifolius. Taxonomy (NCBI): domain Eukaryota; kingdom Viridiplantae; phylum Streptophyta; class Magnoliopsida; order Fabales; family Fabaceae; genus Lupinus; species Lupinus angustifolius. Next base: position 5,236,252 of record NC_032018.1, read on the forward strand.
TAATTATGTCAGTTGGACAAATGCATAAGTCAGTTTTGTTTAACAACATATTCTTTCACTTGCAAATATGCAGTGCTAAATTGTTGAATTTTTGGAATGTGCAGTTATGTCATGGGTATCGGGGATGCAGAGGCATTTTCGGAAAGGTTGAAGAGAGAGCTCCAGGCTCTAGAAGCAGCAAATGTGCATGCCATTTTAGAAAATGAACCTTTGATGGATGAGGTATAGCTATTCTTTGAGTAGATGGCTGATATTGTCTTCTTGTTTTCTGTATATTCACAAAAAACCCTTGATTCACATCTTCAATGGCAGCATACTTTTCTATAGGTGTTTGATTTAAATAATTTTATACTGGTGTGGCTCGAATGACAGACTGAACTAAGCATTTAGGTTGTCTAAGCTATGAATTTTCCGTTGTTTAAACACCTTGGATTTTTTACTTTTTTATGAGAGAAACTTTCCCTGATTTTGTGCTTGCTTTAAGCTTCAAATTCTGCTAATATTTGAAGTTGTAACATTATCTTGTTATTGTCACCTTGCAATTAGCTGCTGCAATAACAATAGTGCTCCAGAACAATGATCAGGAAATGCAAATCCATTTCACAAATATCCATACTTCTCATTAGTTTTTTATAATATTTCAATGTGTTTTTATCAAATGGCTATGCTAATTTGTGCCTCGCAGGTTATGCAAGGGCTTGAATCAGCAACAATTTGTGTGGAAGACATGGATGAGTGGTTAGCCACATTCAATGTGAAACTCCGTCACATGAGAGAGGATATTGAATCAGTAAGGACACAGACCCTTCAAAATGGGAATATAGTTTTCCTAGACACAAATTACTTTGTGGCTGTAGGTGTAGTGCTCGCTGCAATCACGGTTCATTTGTAAAAGTTTTCTTTGTTCTTTTTTCATGGCAAAGCCAACTTATGATTAGTCTAGCACATGTTTTTAATTTTAATGATGCGACCTCTGCCCCCGGCATTTAATAAATCAAACATGTTAATGATTTTGGCATTACTCATTTTGTTTTCTCTATTGTATAGGCTCATATTTTTTTATCTTGAAATAAACATCCCAAGTGATTACCAAACACCCCCTCCTGATATTTGTGTTAGCTAGGAAACAATTACCTAACTTTATTATGATGCTAAACTGCCAGTTTAATCTGGAATAGAATACTTAGTAGCTTTGTCGAATCTTGGGCGAGTGTAGTTCATGGCACCTTTGGTTAGATCTTCCTTCAGAATTTATAACTATACTGTTTCGGGATCTGGTTGTTACCTTTGAAAAGCTGGGTGCTATGATAGTTTCTATGTGCTTTATATCTGATATTTCAGTTTTGGTTGGCTTGCTTCTCTAGGTTAGTAGTTGATTTAATTTTTTATTTAGGATACTGATCCCTTTATATTCTGTCCATACTTTTTCTGATGTCCAGATAGAAACCCGCAATAACATGTTGGTGATGCAATCGGTTAATAACAAGTGTGTCATCGAGGAACTTGATAAGCTTCTTGAGCGATTGTGTGTCCCTTCTGAGGTATGCCTTCATAAGTGAATTGTCTCCTAGTTTGAGCTCAATAAACCTAACTTGTACTTATTTTAATGATGTAATGTTTAGTACGCAGCCTCTTTGACTGGAGGTTCTTTTGATGAAGCTCGAATGCTTCAGAATGTAGAAGCATGTGAGTGGTTAACTAGTGCCTTGCATGGTATTGAAGCACCTAATCTAGACCCTGCATACGCAAACATGAGAGCTGTATGTTCCCTTCTGTATCTCCCATTAAAAATCATCTGTTAAAGCAAGTTGATCATGATTTAGCCATTAAGGACACAAAATTACATGCGGGACACAGAATGCCTGTTTTATTTTATACAAAAGCATTAAAAGAAAATTTTCTAAGATGACAGGTATGATTATATTCATTAGTTTCTACCAATTTTGTTGGTTCGATAGAATCTGTATGAGGTACTATGAATTTGAGATCATAAAGCAAAGAGAGGGTACTCTGGCTTTTGTCAGTATGGCAAATATGTACAAAACTAGGAAGTCTTCTTTTTTAATGGTGTTCCTGCCTCTTCCCATAGGTTAAAGAGAAGCGTGCAGAACTTGAAAAACTAAAATCTACCTTTGTGAGGAGAGCTTCTGAGTTCTTGAGAAATTACTTTTCTAGTTTGGTTGACTTCATGATAAGTGATAAAAGTTACTTTTCTCAGGTATTTTCTGTAAATTTGTATACTATTGTTTCCTTTGTTTTAAGGTTTTGGTTGGAATTTTTTGGTATCACCTTTGTCTACTTGATCTAAACAGCGGGGACAGTTGAAGAGACCTGATCATGCTGACCTGCGGTACAAGTGCAGAACATATGCGCGTCTTCTGCAGCATTTAAAGGTTATAACCTACAATTTTGTGTTCAAATTTTTGTTTTGCGTGCATATATTTTTTGTGTGGTTTCCTTTGTTCTCTCGTAAATTCTCTTCTTGTGCACTCACAGAGTCTTGATAAGAATTCCTTGGGTCCATTGAGAAAAGCATATTGCAGTTCTCTAAACTTGCTTCTTCGTAGAGAGGTATGTGATTACAGCTACCAAGAACCATATTGCTTTTATTTGTTTCTTAATTGTCTGGAGCTAAATTATTGCTATGACTTGCTCTTTTATCTTAGTATGAACCAAGAAGTAAACATTCAGCACGTGAAAGAGTGTTAGTTAATGTGATTATTATTATCAAGGGCAAGGAAGGTTTTGAGTTTTCCAAGAATAAAAATCAAAATTTTCAAATTATTCCTTCTTGACTATCTTCTGATTGAACAAACATAAAATTGTAACTCATTTCAGCTTATCAAAGTTGCTAACGTTGTGCTAGTTCAGGTTGTAGCACATTAATAGTTTTAAGATTTGTCTGACCAGGCAGAAGTCTAGATGGGATTATTGTGGATGCAATCGTGGGGATTAAGTTGTGTTTCTCTTTTACCTTGAGTATTGTCTAGTTGGCATTTTGTTTAAGCCTCTGTGCATATAACCTTTTAACCTCTCAAGCCCACTTCCACCTAGGCTTTGTTAAACATTAGGGTTGCATTCTCCTTACCTTGTATGTGAGTATCGGCTGAAGCTAGGGATCCTGGACTGTTTGCTCTATGCCAAATAGGAGACTTGTAATAAGGAGTGAGCAAGGGAAATTGAAGTTACAGTTGTGACTTGTGCATTTTTTGTTTTCTTCCTGGCAAAAACTAATATTCTTTTGTATTACGAAGAAAAATGTCATTTTTCCCATTCACTATCTTTTAAAAGAGGTATCAGCAGCAAACAAGATTTTTACCTCTATCATTGTTTAACTAGTGGGAGGACAGGTGTAATTTTACTTAACCTGGAGTAGCTTTGTAGACACTTGAATAGCAGATTCTCCAACTTTAGTTTTCTACTTTATAATCATTTTCTGGTCATCCTTAACTGGAGATCAGTAAGTTTTGATTGTGATTTGGTCTTTCACAAGAAGATTTTTCTACTTGTTCTTAATGCTTCAGTAGGCAGATGGAGTCTAATGTTTCATCCTTTACAGGCCCGTGAGTTTGCAAATGAACTTCGTGCTAGTACTAAAGCATCCAGAAATCCAACTGTTTGGCTTGAAGGGTCCACAGGTTCTGGTCAGAATGCAAATGCTACTGATACTTCTACAGTCTCTGATGCATATGCAAAGATGCTCACAATTTTTATCCCACTTCTGGTGGATGAGGTGAAAGTCTGATCTTCATTCATTTTGAAAACTAGCATGTCTGCAAATTTTCAAATTTGTAATTCATGGCTTACATTGCAGAGTTCTTTTTTTGCACACTTCATGTGCTTCGAAGTTCCTACACTTGTTCCACCAGGAGGTGTTGCTGATGGCAATAAAGCTGGATATAATGATGATTTGGGAATTATGGACATCAATGAGAATGATAGCAAATCTGGTGCAGATACCTGACTTTCTGCAAATAGTTTTTCTGCACTTTCAATTATAGTTGGGTTCCATCTGTTGCTATCAATTTTTCTGGAATTTAACTATTCATTTTTGTAGGTAAAACTTCTGCAGAGCTTGCAGCTTTAAATGAATCACTTCAGGACTTGCTTAATGGAATTCAAGTATGTATAAAAACCCGCTCTATATTACTTTGAATCTACTTCTTTGCTTCTGATATTTGTGGGATGAAGCAATTTGAGTCCTCAGAGTCATGGATGAGCATGTTGGAGAGAGAATAGTATTTGGTTTTTTATGATAAGATTTAAGTTTATTCTTATGTGTCTTTCTCTGTCTGACATAACTGTCATGTCGCACAAGATGATCCAGATCCAGGATAGCGCGCTGAAGCCGTATGTGGCTTAAGTCTCAACCCTTCCCCTTAGCAACAGTGAGAATATTATTTTCTTGCGTATTTCTGGTTGCTTAATAGCAACAAGAGTGCACTAACTCTGTAGACAAGTTTTTAAATGGATGAGGCGTAGGCCTTTAAGATGCCAACATAAGATTTAGCCTATTTTTTTATTTAACTTATTTGACCTGTTTATAAGCTTAATATAATCTATTTGATTTTATGATCAGGACTGAGCAAAATTTTGTCCCTTATAATTGTGGCCAATTTTGAATGAGTTGCATGCTATGATTTATTATATTATGCTCATAGATTTTACAACTGCAAACTACGTTATATGATTCCAGGAAGACTTTTATGCTGTTGTGGATTGGGCGTACAAGATTGATCCTTTACGCTGTATATCAATGCATGGAATTACAGAACGTTATCTCTCTGGTCAGAAAGCCGACGCAGCCGGATTTGTGCGCCTTTTGCTTGGTAACCTGAAGTCTAGGATATCTGTGCAGTTCAGTCGTGTAGGTGTCAGCATTATGAAAAATACCAATTTACCATGTGCACTTTAAGATTGAGACACTAATCCAAATCACTGAATTGGAAATCTTTTTTGCAGTTTGTTGATGAAGCTTGCCATGAACTTGAAAGAAATGAGCGCACTATTCGCCAAATGGGTGTCCTGTCCTACATCCCCAGGTGAAGTGAATTCTTGTTTACCTTTTCCCCTTCTCCAAAGAAATAGTGAGTTCTTTTCAAGAATGGTAGTAAAGTTGTAGGCCTCTGGATGTGATTGAATTAGTAAGTAGGATTTGAAATCTATGACTGTGGACGTGATTGAACTTTCTAAATCTAGTTCCACACACATATGCATTATATGTAGACCTTAATAACCTCTATACATCATATAGTTGGTCTTAGATAATTTATCATCATTGTATACATATGCATGAAAATAAGGGTGGAAATGACACCTGTGTAACAGTTGATGTACTTGCAAATAAAGCCTTTTTAAAATGATTTTAACTAATCTGGCGAGTGAATTGTAGCTAATTATCAAGTGGTAAATGCTTTCAGTTGCTTGAAAATCATATTATTCACGAATTTAAATATAAGCCGAAGGAGTAAAAGTTATATACTTATACCTGCTGCTATTTACTTTCTAGTTTGAATTTTTTTCTATTAAATGAACTTTCTACTTTGGATTTTGTCTCAACTTCAAGTGTTTCTTAATAGTTGATTTTAAAATGCAATCTTTTTTCATAGATTTGCAACCCTTGCAACTCAGATGGAGCAGTACATTTCAGGACAGTCTAGGGATTTGGTTGACCAATCATACACTACATTTGTAAGTAATTCCATTAAAACTGTCTAGTTTATGATTCCTTAATAATTTTTTTCCTAGTTTATGGTGGAACCATTATTGGTGTTATATAATATTTGTGTGGGTATGCTCTGCTTGACAGGTAGGCATAATGTTTGTGACTTTGGAAAAAATTGCTCAAACAGATCCGAAATATGCAGATATGTTTCTACTAGAAAACTATGCTGCCTTTCAGAATAGGTAAGTTTTTCCCTTTTAACCCCATCAAGGGGAATCTGTTTTAATTCTTCACTTTTTATGAAGTTCATTTCGAAAAGAATGACAGCTTCCATTTTCACTGGTTTTTTGGTTCATTTTACTCAGTTTGTATGAGCTCGCCAACATTGTGCCCATTTTGGCCAAGTTTTATCATCAAGCCAGTGAAGCCTATGAACAAGCTTGTACGCGGCATATTAGCATGATTATATACTATGTGAGTAGTTGATTTTCTATCTTGTTCTCAACCGCACTTGAATTGATAGCCTGTATGACTCAACTCATTATACCTTTTTTTCTCCTTGGAAAGCAATTTGAACGTCTTTTCCAGTTTGCTAGAAGGATTGAAGACTTGATGTTCACTGTTCCACCTGAAGAGGTTAGCATTTATAATTCTTTTTGGCTAATCCTACATAGCCTCATGCTATGCAGCATCTCATCTTTTATCAAACAAACTCTTTGCTATGTTTCATTGTTATTCCATGCTTGTGGAAAAGTAAAGGTGGAGTTACCTAATTATGCTCGTCAACAATATGGTGCATGTAGATGCTAAGCGGTAGCTCATCCTACCTTCCAAAAAAGCAGAAATAGTGATTATTTTTAGATTCTACTTATTTTAAGAACCTTATCCAAACAGTTTAAAGTATTTGAATTTCATGAAAAGGTACTTGTTTAGTTGTTTTCTTACAAAAAATACAAATGCACTTGATATCAACTGTACCAGTCCTTTTTGGTATCATGGGCATAAAATACGGAAAAGTGAAACTGTAGTAGATTCTCTAAGTTTACCGATTTGAAGTTTAAACGACCAAAACGCCTAAAAGATATAAAAAAAAAGTTAGACTTTACATTGAGTCTGAACATTTGACTTGAAGTGTCCACAAATTCTATAATGTCTTGCATCCATTTCAGATTCCTTTCCAACTTGGACTGTCAAAAATGGATCTTCGGAAGATGTTAAAATCCAGTTTATCTGGGGTAAGGTTGATTCTTATATATTTTTTTAAAGAAACTTCTCGTTGGGGTATCGCCTTTTGAATCTTATATCTTTGGACTCCTACTTAGGTTGACCAGTCCATTGCTCTGATGTATAAGAAACTACAGAAGAATTTGGTTTCAGAGGAACTGTTACCTTCCTTATGGGACAAATGCAAGGTAAGCTGTACTTAATCTCAATTTGCCAACAAACATACTTTCTTTTTCACAGTAAGAAAGAACCAAAACTTTCTCAACATTTCCAAGGCCAAACTTGAAGTGTCTTATGAGTGCGTATTAAATTTGAATTTTGAAAGTGAGACTATTTCTCATAAAATCATCCAATAGAGCTTGACTAAGATGGTAACTACTTGAGAGGTCAAACTCTTCTAATAATATAGGAACACATAATAAGGTGTGAAAAATGTTCTGCAGCGCTGTAGGTCAAAATTCAATTCACTGAAATCAGCACGACTTAAATAAAATAAAAATTATGGATTCTTCAGAATTTTTAGTTCAAGTGATGCTGGATTTCTACAATGGTATATGTTATGACAGAGACTTAGTAAAAAAAAATTATATTGTGGTGTTGTTTTTCAACAAAAACATTATATGTTGTTACATTTGTTTGTCACACATGTATTTTAATTGAAAAATAATACCACATGAACGAATTGTACCTAAGATTTATCCTATATGTTATTGAGAAAGAAAAGCCAGGCCTGAAAAAGTTCAATGTTGCATGGTCTAGATTAAAACATGATCCGAAGGGAATAGAGTTTTTTTATTTTTTTTTATTGATGCTTGCACAATCTTTCAATCACAAACTGCTCAGGTGGGGTACCTTAACTCACATGCAATCGACAATTGTCAAAAAGATTGTAAAAGTAAATAGAAAAGGTATGACAGTGAAGGATTCCTCATTGTTTCCTCAAAATTATTGCAGAAGGAATTCCTTGACATGTATGAAGGTTTTGCTCAACTTGTGGCCAAGATTTACCCCACTGAAAATATCCCTTCTGTAGCTGAGATGAGAGAACTTTTAGCTTCCTTGTAAATTTGTCTTTGTTGATTTATTTCTTCCCCTCTTATTTGAGGTATAATCTTTCTTTCCTTGTATGCAATTTATTTTATTTATTCAATTACTAAATCTACAATAAATATAAAATCATCTCCCTATCACACATAACATAACACTTCCATTTTGCTGGAGCACCGAAGCACTACGCTGTTTTAGCGGTTGAATTTTTTCTTGGAGGACATAATTGATGCAAAATGACGTCGTAATGAAAATGAGATCTGGAACACTATGCATAAATTTGATGGGACATTTCTAAGTGCAAACTGCAACGTATGTAACAATGTCACTACTTGAGAAAAATTATATTTAGTAGGAAATATTTAATATGTATTAATTAATAATATAATATTAGTGTTTAACGATGTAAATTGTATTTATATATTAACATAGATTAACTTAAAATACAATATTATAGTCATCATTAACAGGATGTTACAATAATGATGCTATGTGTATCTATAATTATATATATATTCAAGAAGGAATGGTTAGTTCAAGTACTTATACGTTAGAGTATCTCATTATCAGTACTCATCCAATAGTGAGTGTCAAAGGGTTTCCATTACCAACAGGTCCAAAAAAACAAACTTAGACTCAATCTTTTGCAGATTTTATAAACGGTACTTGTGGTCTGAGTAATCATTGCAATCCCTAAGCGTACAAGAATCTAACCTTAATATTGATACTTACTTTTAATTTGAGTTTAGTCAAAGTTTAAAGGTTAACTTTATCTTAAATATAGTCCAAACTAACATTTGAACCTAAAATTAATTACAGAATGAATTAAAACGACACATTCCCTTTTAAGACTTATTATTATTGATAAAATTTGACATAGGGGAGAGTAGCACCCTATCATGTTTGTTCACTTGGCTTGTTCCATCACAATTGGATCCAAATATTGTTGGGTGTAATTAATATTTCTAAAATTAGACTCGATCAATATTGCAGGTTGAATAAAAGACAAACATGACTTGGTCGGCCTCGTGTCATGGTCACCTAGTACTCATGTTTGTACGTGTATATACAAATATGTAAAGAACAATGAAATCTTTTTGATCCAAAGTCGATAACGTATTTTGTTTTAACAACTTATCTGTTAACATAATTTAATATTTAAAATATTTGTGTACAAATAATTTATTGTCACAATGTGTATATAAATAGACTCTCTAATATTTTATAAAATATACATTTATGTAAATCATTAACAAAATATCTAGATATATCATTTCATATATAAAATTATATATTCACAAAAATAAGTAACATTGAGAAAACTTTATCCAAAATGAGAATGCATTATATTTAATCAGATATAGGGCCGAGTTTATTTTAAAAGTTAGCTAGATCAACATTCAGGGTCGAGTTACCTTCATGTCTTAGGCCGAGTTTAGGTTCAAAAAATAACTCAAACAAAATTTAGGGTCAAGTTAGGGCAAGTTTTACTCAGTTCATGATCACCCTTACTTTAACATATGGAATGATGTATATGCAAGTATTTTTTGTAAATTATTTATATATATATATATATATATATATGTGTGTATATGGAGAGATTATAGAATATTGACATGCAAAACAATATAGACATTGCAATAATAAATCATTTGTAATAATGCCCTAAAAATTAGCAAAACCAAGTGAAAGATATGAGTAAATTGATTGTTGAAACTAAATACACTATCTACTTTAGGATTGAGAATCACTATCTATTTGGACACAATTGAACATACATGTAAAAACAGAAACCTTAAGTGAACAAGGACGACTTGAGCTACATAATATTTGTTTCTTATCTAGTCCTAAATATTGACTGATCTTGAATTCGAATATAACCCTATATTTGAATATGTGAAATCATATACCAATCTTTGAATGGGTCAAGTCGAGTAAGCATACATAAGAGGACACTATTTCAATAGTTATAAAAAGACTAAGCATAGTGTAGCTTTAACTTTGCTAACACTGTTTTTTTTGTATTTATTTAATGAAAGTGATTGATATGATAGACATTCACATCTAAATTGGTCAATAAAATTATTAAATTGGGTTGTTATAAACATGCAGAAGTGATTATCAAATTTACAAGGATTTACTTGATGCTATCTTTATAACCAAAAATTATTATTTTAAGTTGATTTTAAATTGGGTTTAATTGGTTTGAATATGCTAATTAATTAAAAGTAGTTGGGTCAAACTATTAGAATAAAGATGTTGAGATAACTTTAGTACCTATTATTCATATATTTGATTAAATGATATTTATTCACTCGGCTATGATTTTTCACAACAATGAGACTTCAATGGTATTAAAAGCAAATGTATTAGTCATTTTAGTAGTTCGTGAATAAGCTCTATGTCTAACAAGTTGCCCATAACATGAAGAACTATGATCCATGAAATATACATCTATGTCTAGCAACTATGTTTGTGAAATTGAGATTTTATGCAACACCTCGAATGTATTAATCACTAATGTCTTTGTTATATTAGTATATCATTAATATAATTTTATGTCTCGGGGCAATTATACTAACAAAATGGAGATTTATGAACTATTAACATACCTCTATGTCTAACTAGGGTGTTTACAAATTTAGAGTTATAAATCATTGAAATAACTCTATGATTAGTAACTATAACAACAAGATTCAGAATGTGATCAATTGATATAAATATACGTCTAACAATTATATCAATATAATAAACTCTTATAATCATAATTTAAAATGAGATTTCTTCGCGCATCTATAATTACAAAATCATATAAAGAAGTTGTGAATCTCAAAATAAGCATTAAGCACAAGAGATAACTCATAAGAGTCAAAGCGTAATGAATAAACATAAACTTTGAATCTAAGTGTGTACCAATATGAGCATAGGAGAAATTTTGTGTGTACCAATTTGAAGTTTAGTTACACATTGTTATGGTAACTAAACACAAAGATACAAAAAGAGATATTAAGATCATAGGAGGATGAATTACATCCTCAATGTACATAAATTATATCCTCTAATATTTTCATGTTGCTTCTACACCTCAATTTAAGCTAAACTACCCTAAGAACTAAGAGAAAGCTACTACAAAGTGTTCTACCTGAATGTCTATCTAAAATGTCCAATTAGATCCCATTTTAAGGAGTCTTGATACTTATATTTCGCTCAACGCATGAATTTCGCTAGTCGTTACCTTTCGTACAGTCAATGCTCGACCTTTCAGGTAGCCAAGTTGTGCTGGCCGAAATTGCCCAATCATGTTTGGCGCATGCGTTTCGTTGGGCGAATCTAGAACATAAGTTACGTCAACATATTTCCTCAATTTCACCCAGCGCAGATATTGCACGAGGTATGACTTCTGATCATTGTAATTTTCACCCAGTGCAGGGATCGCACTGGGTGTGGCTTCATGGGTCTGTCAGATATGCTGGATGAGACTTTTGCATTGTTCTTGCCTAGAAATTTGACTTTTTGCAATGGTTTTTTCGATTTTGACATGCATAAACACTCTAAAGGGTAAAAATCATCAATTTGCATAATATATTAAGTTTAAGATTAATTCACCAATAGTTAGAGTAATCTATGAGCTAAAGTGCTATAAAAATGATAGTTCAAACATAAGTTTTTTGGTACTTACAACCAGTGTTGTGAGAACCGGACCGTACTAAACAGTCCGACCGGTTTGATCGCTGATCGGACTTGAAAATGACTCTGGTTTACCATTTTAACCAAATGATGGTTGGATCACTTTGGACCAAAAAATTCTAATCCGAATGTGTTAAACTTGGTTAAACCGGATTAACTCGGGAAGTAAACTGGACAATTCACTTAAAAATTAAAAAATGGAACATTACTCTAATCTTTTGTTTTACTCCAGGCCCAAAAAGATGAAGAGACGTTACTTCAACGTAATTATACATGATTATTAATTATATAAAAGTTTACATTTATATATAATTATATATTTATAGATAGGAAATATTAATTATGTATAAAATCATCCGGTCAGATCAAACAGTTTAACCGTTTAAACCTAATACGAGATATATTCTGATTTGACATCCGGCTCGAATTTCACAACATTGCTTAAACACATCATAAAAAATATATAAAAAATGGAATCAAAATTTAATAAATTTTTTAATAAAAACTATTGAAGCTTTTATCATAATTTATAAAATAATTATTGTATGTTGAGAAAGAACTTTCCTAACAAATGATTATGGAGTGAATATTCAATTTAGTCTTTAAAAATTTATGTACCAACTTGATTCCTAAAAATATATAAATTCAGTTTAATACTAAAAAATCAAGAATATAAATTAAAATAATCTCCAATAACGAATAAAACATCAACAAATTAGTTATATAAAATAATAAAAAGATTAATTTAGTTAATATTTAATATGTTTATGCACCAATTTAGGTTTTCTATATTATTATAAAACAAATTGGTTGATGCTAAAAAAATTAATGGACCAATATTTGTAAGAGGTGTAAGTCTTCAGTGAACGTTTTCTATACAAATTTAGTATATTTAGGAAATTCATAAACTCTTTATTTACATTACTATTTTTGGTCCCTCACTTTTTTCTTCCATCACATTAGAATATATGGAAGTATGTTAGAATATCTTAAATTATCTTATACAGAATATTTAGAAAATATTTGAATATCGATAGAATATTATTACCATATATATCTTAAATTTATTAGAGTATCTTATAATTTCTCTTAGTATTGTGATTATCTTATCTTATTATTTATTTTCTTATTTAATTAGGAGTTTAATATTATTATAAATAATGATTATGGTTCTGTATTTCGAAATAAACATAATAATATTACACCACCATTTGAACTGTTATTAATACAAATTATTATTTTAAGCATTTATTTCTCTCAACCCTATAATTTCAACAATGACAATGCCCTTAATGCTTACCCGAAAGAAGCATTACGGCTCACCTAAGGTTCATTATATCTTATATGGACGGAATGATTTGACTGTCAAATTAGACAATAATAAAACTAATATTTATTAATAGGTTCATTATATAACTCAAAAAATCTAATCACATGAGATGGGTGTGTATTTTTTGGTCAGCAGTGAGAACTGAGAAGTGCGCGGCTTGACCTTAAAGTTGAAGATGAACAAAGTTTGGAATAACAAATAGAGAATGAAAATAGAATGTGTACGGGTATGTTGACTTTGGCTTACTTTGACTTTCACTTTTACACATTTTAAAAAGGATTGAGTTCAAAAATTAGAATTTTAGCAAATGACTAAATTACATGGATCCTATACTCTAACTTCAGGGTTCACTTTGACAAGTTAACTCAAAGACCAACGAATATTATAGCCTGAAGCTTATCTTGTGACTTCAAACTTAATTGTGAGCTTCCACCTCCTTTCCTATTTGACATTTATGTGTTTGGTTGAATATCTTTTTGAGATTTATTTTGGTTGTGATGATTTTGACAAGGTGATGGTTTAAAAAATTAAATGATAAAAAGAATGTGTATATTATTTCCTAATTCAAAACGCCACCCAATGACGGTGGTAAACAAAGTTTCTAACAATTTGGGTACCAGTATCTATTACAATTTACAAGCTTACAACACAAGTCTGTACAAGGAAAGGAATGATATTGCAAGTAATATTTTTCTTCTTATTTACATTTAATTATATAAAAATTATGTATCAAAATTGTAAATATAAAACATAATATAAAAAGGAATAAGTTCTGAGAAAATAATGTGTACATTGATAGTACATGAGTTTTATATATTGTCAAGTGCATTATCCAGAGTTCGTATTTAATTTATGATTGTCTCTTCAAAAAAGTAATTCAACCAAATAGTAAATATTATAGCAACTATGTATAAATTTTTACATCAGTGATATACATATATCCTCATCATTCATAAGTTTTGTATGATTAAATTAGGAAGATAGTTGTGGTTAGGGATGAGAAGACTGGGGAGAAAAACCCATAGAAATTAATATTTAGGGTTGCGCATATCCCTCTCTCGTGGCGTGCCCAAGTCCACTAGTCCTGCATAAAATTAGAGTAATTGTACTCAGTGTCTTGAATCTTGATGTTTTATTTGATCGTGTGGAGAATATTTGAGTTTTTTATTTAGGATTTTGCTATTCATTTAGGGTAACGTTAACAACCTAAAGTCGTAAGCTTTTTATTGGATAAAGACAAAGATTAATTCTCACTCCTTCCAGTTTTTTATTAGTGACACTTTTCAAAAAATATTTATTTCTATTTAACTTTTAAGAACAAATTCAAAACAATACTAATTATTTTTTGTCAATTATATTTGTAATCTCATTAGTGTATAGATAAAAATAATAATAGTAGTAGAGTAAAGTGAGAGGAATAATCGAGAAAAATACAATACTTTTGATGAAAACAAAAAAAATCAATTATTTTCTTGGTTTGTGATTATTTCATTGAATTTACATTATCTAGGTTTCTTATTAAACTAAACATTAACTTAAGGCTAATCAATATCAAATTCCTTTTATTTAAGCCTTTCTAGTTTATAATATATTTTATTATTGGATTTAAATTATTATTTTTTGCTATTTCTTCACTTATAAACTTAAGAAAACTTCGTGGGCATACATGATGATAGATGACCCCAGAAATATGAACGCAGAATAAACAAATACTCACAGCTGCAGGGATCGACAGAGACAGACTCACGTACAATATTGTGAGGTCACTTGCCCCCATCACTACCATTAGAAAATGGTTTTATTATATGATCATTGTATGATAATTATTGTTAATTTTATGTTGTATTTTTGTAATTTTATCTTAACTTTGTCCTTAGTACCTAATTGTTTTTTTTTACTATCTAAATATTTATATTTGTATATTACTTTAATTCTTACTATTCAAAATTTCTGGTTCCGTCCAGGATGGGTATATGAAAATAAAGTCCCTACTACTCTACTAGCATATCCCTAATACAAATATCATCATCTAATATAAAATATCATCTCTAAATAATCTCCAACGTCTCCCAAGACCTTAAGTTTTTGTGTTCCTCCTGAAGGAACTTAACAAAACTAAACACCTCTAATATATAAGTGGTTATAAAAGTTTTGAACTGATGTTTTAATAACAATCCTGCATCGAGTTGAAGCTTGTGAGAGTAGAGATCATAACTCTTAAATTTTGAGAGGGAGTATAAAAGGGGATGTAACTATTAAGCGAAGTAATTAAATACACATAGTATGTACTCCTCCTACTTTTGTTAATTATTACATTACATGGGTATAGATTTGTTCAACATTTTATGTACTCGATCACCCCACTTAGAGTAATTAAAACTTGTTTTTTGTTGTTGATATATAACTAAAATCATGGCTCGTCGTGAACAAAATATGAATCATTTCATTAAGAATGTGATAAAAAATTATCTTGGAGAAAAGAAAATGTGGCATGTTCTCAAGATTTGCATAAGAACTTTTTTGTTTAAGCGTTATTGTAACATTTTAAAAAAAAATAGTGGATACTTATTTTTGCCTTTAGGATTTGCTTTTAACTTTTATTTACGTTCAAACTTTAACATACAAATTTCACACATTTTTTCAATAAAGAAAGTCCAATGCTCAAGATGTATTGAGTAAATGATTGCATATTAGTTGTCCCCAAAGCTTCACCTTAACTTTGTCCCATCCAAAAAATACATCAATTAAAAAATCAAATTCTTTTAATATGTATCAGAATATAGGCAATGATAAAAAATTCAACATAATAATAAAAATAATTCAAACATAATAAATACAGTAGATAATAATTTTACCAACTTATAATACTCTTTGCAAAAAAACATTTAATTTTGGAGCAGCTAAATATCACAAACACTAGATCAATATTTTAATGTGGGAAACATTATCAATATACATGGGAAGTAAAAATCATGGCCACAAACTAACTAACCAAGCTCCACTAATTAAAACAACACAAATATAATTATACTTAACAAATAGTCAAATAATTGAGCAATAAACTTAAAATAGAGAACTAATTAAGAATATCATAACAACAACAAAAACTACTACTACAAATGCCTTATTTCTCCCATATCAAATAATGTTTCAGTGATCCCATATTACATTTGTCTTGAGTTTCACTAGTATTGTTTTATCTTCTCTCTCAGTTTTCTCTTCTCTTTCTTATCAAACTGAACACCTACCCTCCCTAATCTAACCCATCTCCACTTGTTGTTAGATAGTTTTTGTAATTCAGTTAATTTAAGTTGCATTACTTTCTGATTATAGAAAGTCAGTTAGTTGCTCTATGCTATAAAAGGAAATTTAGTTTGTAAATGAAACCTACTTGATTCAATTGATTCTATCTCATTTACTCTCCTAAACTCTTTCTTCCTCTTCTCTTATGCGTAACACACCTTATTCTTCTTCTTCTTCTTCCTCTCTATCGACCTTTCTCTATCTGTTATATTCCTTCTTCTTTCTTTCACATCAAGCACAGACTCACAGTTTGATTATCAAGCAATTGGGAAGCTATTATCAACAGTGGTATCAAGAGCTTTGTTTTTTGTTTTTGATTCTTGGATCTGTGGGAGAAAGAACTCATCGGTGCATTTCCATGGCAAACAACAGTGGCTTCACCATGACATTACCTACATTGGATAGCAAGAACTACGAAAGATGGCACATTCAAATGAAAGTTTTATTTGGCTATCAAGAAGTGCTTGAGATTGTTCAAAATGGATATCAATCGGTAGGGGAGGACGCTACCGAGGCTCAAAGATCCACCTTCAGATAATGCAAGAAGAGAGATTGCAATACTTTGTTCATGATCCATCAAAGTGTGGATGAATCTAACTTTGAAAAGATTTCTAGTGCCAAAACATCAAAAGAGGCTTGGGACAATCTTGAGAAATGTTATGTTGGTGCAGAGAAGGTAAAGAAAGTTAAGCTTCAAACATTGAGAAGAGAGTATGAACTATTGCTGATGAAAAAATGGTGACACAATTGCAGATTACTTCACCAAAATCATATCATTGACAAATCTGATGAAGGGATGTGGTGAAGTAATGAAGGATCAGTTGGTAGTAGAGAAAGTGTTGAGGACCTTGAACCCCAAGTTTGATCATGTGGTTGTTGCCATAGAAGAATCTAAGGATCTTGAAGTGTTCAAGATTGAAGAATTGCAAAGTTCATTAGAGGCTCATGAACAAAGAATCAAGGAGAGGAACTCAGGCAGAAATTCTGATCAAACACTCCAAGCATAGTCCAGCAGAAGGTCCTTTGGTCAAGGAAACTTCCAAAATAAGTTCAAAGGTAAATGGAAGACTGACAAAGGAAGGAACTGTGAAGGAGCTAGGCAAGATTCTAACTCTTTCTCAACAAATAGAGGTAATGGACAAGATTAGGTGCTAAGGAGAAATAAGAAGAAGTTTGATAAGAAGAAAGTTCAATATTTTAACTGCAAGAACTTTGGGCATTTTGCATCTGAATGTAGATTCAAGGTTGTTCATGGCAATGGACCAGAAATTGAAGCTAGATTGGCTCAAGGGGAAGAATCTAAGGAAGAATAGGTCCTACTCATGGTCACATATGAAAAGGAGCTCAAGGATGATTGTTGGTATCTTGACACAAGTTGTTCTAATCATATGTCAGGCCACAAGGATTGGTTTGAGAGACTTGATGAGAATGCCAAGAGTAGAGTGAAGTTTACAGACCACAACTCTATCAATGCTGAAGAAGTTGGAGACATCTCAATCAGGAGGAAAGACGGGAAGAGTGCTAGTATCAAGAATGTCTTGTATGTTCCAAAGATGAAAAGCAACCTGCTTAGCCTTGGTCAACTACTTGAGAAAGGGTATGAAATGACTATGGCAGACAAGTTATTGAATGTATATGATTGTGACAAGAATATGATCTTGAGAATTCCACTATCTAAAAATAGAACCTTCAAGATTGGGATTCAAGTGAACAATAGCAAGTGTTTGTTGTCCAAGGCAACTCATGAGAACTGGATTTTGCATCAGAGGTTTGGCCACTTGAGTTTTAAAAGCCTTGAGCTTCTGAGTAGAAAAAGAATTGTAATCAGATTACCATCAATTAGTAGTCCTAGTGAGCTGTGTGATGAGTGTTTGTCAAGTAATCAAACTAGGAACAATTTTGTGTCACATGTACCAACCAAATCAACAAAGTCACTTGAATTGATCTACTCAAATGTATGTGAACCCTTTGAAGAAAACTCATTGGGAGTAGGGGTGTAAAAATTCGGTTCGGTTCGGTTTTTGGTGCATTTTAGTGACCGAACCGATAAAAAATATATGGTTCGGTTCCGCTCAATTAACCGCAACTTTAACTATAAGAACCGAACTGAACCGAACCGCTCTTGAATGGTTCGGTTCGGTTCGGTTCCACGGTTTTTACATTTACTTTTTATAAAAAAAATGTGTTACAAGAGATATTGTTTATCATAAAAGGATAAACATTACTACTATTATTGTAGAAAATTATGAATCATATATAACAATACACTTCATGATTAGTAACATATATATCAATTAGTAAAATATATAATAGTTACATTTATAACCTTACATTTCATAATTAGTAACACATGTAACAATACATGTATAACAATATATGATATATGTTGGTTTCAAACTCAATATCACAAAAGTTGGAAAATATGTTCCAAATCATAAGACATTAGGAAACAA
>NC_032018.1:5254967-5304811 GCF_001865875.1 Lupinus angustifolius
TAACTAATAATATATATAATACTAACTTAATAACAATTTAGTAACATATGTAACACTACAATTCACACAAAAATTGATAATTTAAGCTAGAAAATTGGTTGAAGAATTTAAACAATAATAAAATATTATTTCTTAATCCCTAGTATATATTTCTTTACTATGCGGTTCGGTTCTAACGGTTCCTAAATTTCTAAAACCATAAACCGAACCGAACATAAACGGTTCCTTAAAAAAATAACCGAACCGAACCGAACCACATTTTGCAGTTTGGTTTGGTTCGGTTCCATCGGTTTCGCGGTTTAAACCGGAACCGCTTACACCCCTAATTGGGAGACAACAAGTATTTTGTGACCTTTACAGATGACTTTACAAGGAAGACTTGGGTTTATTTAATCAAGAGAAAGAGTGAGGTATTCACGGTTTTTATCAATTTTAAAGCTCAAGTAGAAAGGCAGAGTGGACAGAAATTGATGACTCTAAGAACTGATGGAGGAAGAGAATACATGTCAAGTGAATTGAGAGATTTTTGTGCTAAAGAATGATCAGTTGATGAAGTAATTGCTCCCTATACCCCACAACACAATGGTACTATAGAAAGAAAGAACAAAACCATTCTTAACATGATGAGAAGCATGCTTAGAACAAATTCTATATCAAAGAGATTTTAGGGTGAAGTTGTTTTAACAGCAGTGTATATCATGAATAGGTGTCATACAAGAAGACTAGGAGAAACTTCACCTGAAGAAGCTTGGTCAGGTTCAAAACCAAGGGTGGATCACTTCAGAGTGTTTGGCTCAATTTGTTGTGTTCATGTGCCTGAAGTTCAAAGGAATAAGCTTGATGATAGAAGCAAGAAACTTGTATTGCTTGGATACCACCCTACAAGAACATATAAGGTCTATGATCCACTAAGTCAAAAGATAATGTTGAGTAGAGATCTGAAACACAAGGCTGGAACTAGAATGGAACAAGCATTGATTCAGAAAATCACACAGTAATGTAGTTTGATGAAGGTTTAGTAGAAAGAGAGCCATTGTTTGTTGATCAACCACCTGCTGCAGAAAATCAAAACCAACGAAGACCACAAAGAGCTAGACAAGCACCATCAAGGTTAATTGACTATAAAGTCTTTCCAGACTCAAAAATCACTACTGAAGGGGAACTGGTGCACATGGCTCTCTTGGTTGAAATGGAAACAGTAAACTTTGAAGATGTAGTCAACCAGGATCACTGGCTTGATGCTATGCAGGAAGAACTCCAGTCAATTGAGAAGAACAAGACTTGGGAGCTCACTCATTTACCAAGAGGAAAGAAGGATATTGATGTAAGATGAGTTTATAAAGTAAAGATAAATCCAAAGGGAGAAGTGACCAAGTACAAGGCTAGGCTTGTAGCAAAGGGCTTCCTTCAAAGACAAGGCTTAGACTATGATGAAGTCTTTTCCCTTGTTTCAAGAATGGAAACCATAAGATTGGTGGTGTCATTGGAAAGCTAAAAGGGTTGGTATATTCAACAACTGGATGTCAAGTCAGCATTCTTGAATGGCCCATTAGAAGAAGAAGTATATGTTACTCAGCCACCTGGATTTGAGGTAGCAGGGAATGAAAGCTTGGTGTACAGGTTGCATAAGGCTCTTTACGGCCTCAAGCAAGCACCAAGGGCCTGGAATAAGAGAATTGATGGTTTTTTTGTTGAAGTTTGGTTTCTCAAAATGCACAGCTGAATATGGTATTTACTTAAGAGGTTTAGAGCTGAATCAATTGCTAATAGTTTGTCTATGTGTAGATGACCTATTGGTAACAGGCAACAATGTTGGTGAAATCAACTCATTCAAGCAAGACATCAAGAGTGAGTTTGACACGAGTGATCTAGGAAACATGTCCTACTTCTTAGGGATAGAGTTCACTAGAATAAAAAAGGGAATTGTCATACATCAGAAGAAGTATATTGTTGATGTCTTGAAAAAGTTCAACATGAAAGATTGTAATCATGTCTCAACACCTGTTGAAGCAGGAAGCGTAGTGCTTAAAGATGAATCAGTTGCAGACAAAGCCATTTATAGACAAATGATTAGATGTCTGAGATATATATGCAACAATAGACCTGATATTGCATATGGCGTAGGGCTGGTTAGCAGGTTTATGGAGACACCAAAAAGATGTCATCTCCTATAAGCAAAAAGATTGCTCAGATATGTCAAAGGAACCATGGACTTTGGCCTATTATTACCAAATAGCATCAGCAGCCTCAGTCATGACATGTTTGGTTTTAGTGATGTTGATTGGTGTGGTGATAAACTTGATAGGATAAGCATAACAAGGTACTTGTTTATGCTTGGTAATTCTCCAATTTCATGGTGTTCAAAGAAGCAAAATGTGGTTGCTTTGTCCTCTTGTGAAGCGGAATACATAGCAGCATGTATGGCAGCTTGTCAAAGTCTTTGGTTAGGTACTTTGTTGGCAAAATTGAAGCTGAAGAAAGAAGATGACAACTCAGTGTTAATGGTTGACAACAAGTCAGCTATACATCTTGCCAAGAATCCAGTGGCACATGGTAGAAGCAAGCAAATTGAGACTAGATTTCATTTTCTAAGAGACCAAGTAAGTAAGGGAAGATTGAAGATAGTCTTCTGCAAAAGTGAACCACTGAAGAAGGAGAGGTTTGAAAAACTGAGGTCAAAGATAGAAATTCTAAGGCTGGATGGAAACTGAATTAAGGAGGAGTGTTGTTAGATAGTTTTTGTAATTCAGTTAGTTTAAGTTACAATACTTTTTGTTTATAGAAAGTCAGTTAGTTGCTCTTTGCTATAAAAGGAAAGTTAGTTTGTAAATGAAACTTACTTGATTCAATTGATTCCATCTCATTTACTCTCCTAAACTCTTTCTTCCTCTTCTCTTATGTGTAACACACCTTATTCTTCTTCCTCTCTATCGACCTTTCTCCTTATGTTATATTCCTTCTTCTTTCATTCACATCAAGTACATTCTCATGGTTTGATTATCAAGCAATTGGGAAGCTATTAGCAACACCATTAACTTAAACGAGACAAGTGAACTTGCATAAAATGAATCTTTCTCCGAAACACTTAATTTATCATCATGCTGGATGATTTCACACTTCTGTGTTTGATTGATCATCATTTTCACTAGTTTTTACGAATATTTTAACTTTAATTTCATGAAAAGAGTGCATTTTTTGAGAGAAAAATGTATGTAATGACAATGTATACGTTTTATACATTATCAATATATCTTCTATAATTTATGTTTAATTATCAAATAATAGATAACATATTAATTGTATATAAATGTCTACACTAACAATACATAGATATTACAATAAAGTTTTTTTTACTTGTGCATATACATTCAATGATGAAAATAAGCCTTATAGTTATGGACAAGGATCACATATCCCATAATTTTCCTAAGTCTCTCTGTCCTAGACCAATCAAACATAATAAAATAATATTAAAATATTAATTTCTGTTTTTATAATTTTTCTTTTTAAATAAATAAAATTTGTGACTAGTTTAGTACATCAAGAAGAACATAAATGAGAACATGTGATCTCATGTTATAGTCATATGTTAAATGCTTTCGAATAGAATAGATGATAGTTACCATTTCCCGATATATAAAAACGAACTCCACTGAATTGATCTTGTACCACTGAAAAGTAAAAGCGAATCTAACAAAGCATGTTTTTCTTTTGCCTATTTTTAGTGGTACTCGTTTCAGCACGCCAATGAAAGATGAATGCCACAGTGGCACAGTACCCACAGTCCACAGATGGAAAATATATCCATGATCATTGAGACAATTCGTAAAATCTATAAAATTTCCCCAAGAACTTCCATCAGAAAACAACAGTACATGATTGGACCTAGCACTAGCATACCATATATCACATTTTTTCCCACCGACTAAAATTAATTTTTTCTTTTAATAATACACTCTTCAACACAATTTTTCGATGGGTAGATTTTATGCAAGAATTATTAACAACATGGATTTATTTTGGTTTGATAAAATTTCTGGAAACATGTGTCTCCACTTTACTTGTGAAGGTAATATCTATCCTAATTAAAAAATTAAGCATTCACGAGGCACATGGTATCTTATTACTTTAAAAAATTTAAAATATATGTGTAAAAAATTTACATTGTTAGTCCATCATTTACTATTAATTTATATTATTTTTGTTTAAAAGTATAAAAACACTTACACTATCAATATACACATATTAAATACTTACTTGAATTAATACTTTTTACATTAAATATTTTTAAGTTTAATATTAATATACTATCACTTTATAGATATATCATCAACTACTCACATTTATTACTTTTACCTGATATTAATGGTGATAATGCTATGAGTGTATACATTATTTTTTAATTTTCAATATATAGCTTTAAGACAAAACCACATATTCTATTCCGCAAGTGTACTATTTATATGCTTGGACGATTAAAAAATCATTAATGCGAACAATTACACTAAATAACAAATAAAGTTATACATTTTTTTGATACTCCCACCTAATACAGGCATGTCATATTGTCTTTTAATATTAATCTACAAGAGAAATAGATGTATATATTAATAGTGTAAGAGTTCTTTACATTATCAACATCATTAAACATTCATTTTCAATAACCATTGATTTTTCTGAAAAAATAGTCAAAGAAATGATAGATAATACACTGACTGTATATACATCTTTTATTAGTAGTCAATAATATTACTGTTTACACCGTCAGATAATACTTAATATATAATAACTTATTCACATACCTAATATTTAAATTCGGAAAGTATTTTATTTAAACATCGAACTAATACAATAATGATTCACCAAAAATCAGATCTGAGCTTGAATTAAAAAATTAGGTAGCTGAAAATGTTAAAGTAGTTGGACCTAGGTTGAAAAAAACAGTGCACACGAGAGGAACAGTCGTGGAAGGAAACAATTAATGCACAAGTTTCACGATTCATAGACTGTATTTTTTTAGGTAAAAAAAGACACTTTCTTCTGTTGAATGGTCAGAGCTAT
Source organism: Lupinus angustifolius (assembly GCF_001865875.1). Taxonomy (NCBI): domain Eukaryota; kingdom Viridiplantae; phylum Streptophyta; class Magnoliopsida; order Fabales; family Fabaceae; genus Lupinus; species Lupinus angustifolius. Next base: position 5,260,029 of record NC_032018.1, read on the forward strand.
ACTGCTACCACTGAATTTTCTATAAGAGGATCACAGCACATCAACAATAACAACACTTATCCCCGCACCACAATAATAATCAGTGCATTGAATCATCACCCACCAATCCACCCAGAAACAAGAAAAATATTCACTCTATTTTATTCATTCCTATAAAAAAAATCCATTATTCCATTGAGTCTATCTAACTAAACTCAAAATGGCATCATCAACTCTTTCTTCCTCTTTTCTTCAATTAGAATTCCCATCAACAAAAAAACCATCTTCCAACATAAACCGTCTTTCATTCATTCCCTCACAAATCAAAGTCAAAGCTTCTGTTTCTGAGAAACCATTTCCACCAATTTCAGAACCAAAACAACTCACTAAACTTCCCTTCAGAAAAATCCCTGGAGATTACGGAATCCCAATTATTACTCCGTTCCAGAATCGTCTCGATTATTTCTACAACCAAGGCCGCGATGAATACTTCAAATCCAGAATCCGAAAATACAAGTCAACGGTTTTTCGCACCAACGTGCCACCTGGCCCTCCAATCGCTTCGAACCCAAACGTCGTCGTTTTACTCGACTCCAAATCCTTCCCCATTCTCTTCGACGTTACAAAAGTTGAAAAAAGAGATGTGTTCACCGGAACTTTTATGCCTTCAACCGATTTAACCGGTGGCTATAGGGTCCTCTCTTACCTTGATCCCTCCGAACCCAAACACGGCCTCCTTAAACGACTCATCTTCTTTCAATTGAAATCACGTCGTGAACACGTGATCCCAGAGTTTAGGTCTAGTTATGATGAACTTTTTCAGACTTTGGAAAATGAGCTGGCATCTAAAGGGAAATCTAGTTTTAATGATGCTAATGATCAAGCTGGGTTTAACTTTTTAGCTCGCTCACTTTTCGGTTCAAATCCTGGAGACAGCTCTCTCGGACGCGATGGTCCTAGCATAGTTCAAAAATGGGTTTTGTTTCAGCTCAGTCCGATTTTAAAACTAGGCCTTCCTCAGTTTCTAGAAGATACTATAATCCACACTTTTCGTCTCCCTCCAAGTTTGATTAAGAAAGACTATCAGAGGCTCTACGATTTTTTCTACCAATCTTCAGGTTTCGTTCTTGATGAAGCGGAGCGGTTAGGGATTTCACGAGAAGAAGCTTGTCACAATCTTTTGTTCGCTACTTGTTTCAACTCTTTTGGTGGAATGAAGTTGTTTTTCCCAAACTTGATGAAATGGATCGGGAGAGGAGGTATGAAACTTCACACACAGCTTGCCATGGAGATTAGAACTGCCGTGAGATCCGCCGGAGGGGTGGTTACAATGGCGGCGATGGAGAACATGCCGCTGATGAAATCGGTGGTTTACGAAGCGTTCAGAATTGATCCTCCAGTGCCGTTGCAGTTTGGAAAAGCGAAGAGGAATTTGGTTATAGAGAGTCATGAACATGCTTATGAAGTAAAAGAAGGGGAAATGCTATTTGGGTATCAACCTTTTGCGACGAAGGATCCTAAGGTTTTTGATAGGGCTGAGGAATTTGTTGGGGACAGGTTCGTTGGAGAAGGAGAGAAGTTGTTGAAACATGTGGTTTGGTCGAATGGACCTGAGACAGAGAATTCTAGTGTTGGGAACAAGCAATGTGCAGGGAAGGATTTTGTGATGTTGTTTTCGAGGCTCTTAGTGGTTGAGTTGTTTATGCGTTATGATTCTTTTGAGATTCAAGTTGGAACTACTCCATTAGGTCCTTCCATTACTATCACATCTCTAAAGAGATCAAGCTTTTAGTTTCTTATTTTAATTTCATTTTTTTGTTAAGTTAGGATTTTAATTTTTGGGGTTTATTGTATGGTATCTATGTGTAAAAGGGGAAACGTGTGTATGTAGGAAATTAGAATGGAGATTTGGACTGAATCTTTGAGTGGTCTATAGTGGGTTCTTGGTGGGTCACCATGCATTCCACTCAATGTCGTGTCATTTGTCTAAGTTAAGATCCTAACCTTACCGGAAGGTGAGGATAGAAGAAATTTATAAATTTTTTATAGTATTATTATATGTCAGCATGTCTATCACTACTAGATTCTCTAATATGCATAGATGATCTTAACTTCATTTGTCTAGTAGGACTCAAGTGTTGCTGGTTGGCATTTATAATAATGGGACAATAACCAATGGTAGGGGTCAATCTTCGATATTCAAGAATGAAGAAGAACAATGTGAGGTTGGCTGGTGAGCATTCAACCCATCGTTATTAAAGAAATAGTACATACTTGTATCCAAAAATATATCTTTCGGAAAAGGGCTTAAACTCAATTCTCTTGTAGCCCAACCACCTTGTAAAATTCAAGCCTTTATACACATCAAATAAGCCCATGTATGTTTAACTATGTTTGAAGGAGGGGTGATGAACATCTTATATGAGATTTAATTGAAGAAAATAATTGTACACTGGATGAATTATGTATGACAATATATAAATCTTTATCTAAGAACAATGCCATGGTCACCAAGATGTATCCATTCTAAAACTAATAATTCATTGAAGAAAAGAGTATTCAATACTCTCATTTTCTTTTGAAGATTAAGTTAATGGCATTTTAAACATTTATAAAGTTTTTTGGTGATATTTTTCAAGGAGAAACTTCTTATGTTTACTAGTTTCAATAATAACACTATAATTATATAAAAAAGATATTTTGGGTAAATATGGATTGAGTCGTTGAAATTTTTAGAGAGGATGTCTGGAATAGGTTACTACATGGTTAGATTCATACTTTAGTAGAGACACAATATGCATGACAGTCTAGGCTTTTCGGTGATTTGACTAAGGTAAACTTTGGTCATTGAAATATCAATTCCAAAGTTTTTCAGTACAATCGTTTGATTGTAATGAATATCAATTGGATTTGAATGAACATCAAAAAATATAAGTTATTTAAGTCGATTGATTGAAAAAATAATTGTTTGATTGAAAATTAACACTTTCTTATTTTTTATCAACAAAAGAATATATTATTTAATATAAATTTAAATGTATATAAAATCATGTGACACATGAGTGATAATGGGAGAAAAAGAATACGAAAGAGGTCAAAATAGATTAAGAAAACATTCTCAAATATTGACAACCCTGAAAGAATTGAATATTGCTAATATGTCCCATTCTCCAATAATCCAAAGCCTAGAGTTTACTTTTATTGTCTCAGCTACTTGTTATGCTGACTTCTGAGTTGAGTTGAAGATAATATTATTTTAAACTAGCCAAATAGATCGAATTGTTGCTAGTCAAATAATACTAAAAAACTTTTGACATTTTTTGTTGATTGACATATCCATGTAGATGATAAAATTGTTTCTTGGTTCATGAGATAGTGCAATATGGAGATCCAGTCAATTGTATATTAGTTGACAAACTAAGTAGGTAAAGTGAATGAAAGAGAAGAGGTGTTGAGAAGATTCTGATTGGTCATTATAAAGTACGCATAAAAGCCCTCCCCTTGTGATCGATCAACTCCACTTCTATGTAAGGCTTCCTTAGTTGGTAGTATGCCTAAAAGAGTCTCCATGTGAATGTATCACAATGACTTTCAATGGTGTCTTTGAGTTCCAAAGGAGGTCAATGTTGTTGTTGTGATTGTGATCCATTTGGTGTGCCTCATTGTTAAGGAGCTTGTAAGGTAATTTGACTGATTAAAGTTTTGATTTGTCATTGGCCCATGCCCACGAGACTAGTATATGTCTCTCGATTGCACATATTGGAAGTCTTGCATAAGAGTATCAATTAGATCAAGCTCGCATGTAAAAGGTTGTCTTTGCCATGTTAAATGTCATTCTCATTCATTCTTCGACCATCTTTCAAAGTTGCTTATGTAAGCATCATTTGCAAACTTAAATTGAATAATATGTTGTACCTTGTCATAAGGTTTTCGGATCCTAACATGTTATTTTTCCAAAATCTGGTGTTTTTTCTATCCTCAACTTTTCACATGACTCCATTCCAAAACCACTGTGTGGTGTCTATCCCCGTGCCAACTAGATTGTAAATATCTCTTATCCAAGGTGAACATTTCTACTTAGATGTTATATCCCCTTCCTCATTTGTTCGTATTTAGACGATAACATTCTACATTAAAAACTATCACTCTTGATTTGAATCATCTTTTTCCACTTCCAATGAAGAATTAGATTGAATAGATGTATGTTTGTAGTCCTAAATACAGTGTAGTGCTCTTAGCCAACTATTCATTTATTTTGATATATTTTATATTAAAGTTAATATTTTAAGTTTTTAAATGTTGACTTTACATTTTCAATTGCATAAGGCAATGATTAGCAAATGTCATTTATTAATTATTATCTATAATAATTTGATTTTAACTGAATGTTAGAAAATTTTGAATAGTATAACTTCTCTAATATTCGAAATATTGTTGACTTTAGATGACTTGAGTGCATTTTAAAATCTAAGGATATGCTCAATAATATAAAACGCTTCGAATGTCTTACTATAGAGAAATCTATCTTTTGTCAATTTGACAATTAAATATTATTTATTATTTTAAATTTATATATTACTAGTATGTTGACAGTCATTATGGTGTCTGTCAACCCACTTTCCTATCATTTATAATGTATAGTTTGTATGTCATAAATGTCAAATATAATATTTTGTATTAAATATTTGTAATATACAATTAAATTTATTTGATTGGTGTAATGTTCTACATTAAAGACCGATAGTCATAATGTGAGAATAAAAAATAATTAACAAAATAATACGAATATATATTAGGTGGAGAGAAACATTAGGTTATATGTGATTTTTTTTGTAAAAATTAAAATATAGTAAGGGCAAAATAGGGAAAACCACAAATTACACAATGTGGTGGTTATTTTGGGTTTTTCCTTTATAAGTAGTATAGATACAATGATACTATTACGGTTAAAAGAAAGTCAGTTGAAAGAATAGGGTGATGAGATATAGTAGCCATCCACTACCCTCTTAATCTTGGGAAAACTATTATTTTTCTGTTGTTTTTAGTTTTGATTATTTTCTGTTGGATCATTTTTCTATTTCAGGCCCATTTCCTTTTCTGATAAGTGAGTTAGGCTTCAAGGGGTTATTTTGGTTAGTTTAACCACCCTAGCTTACTATATATGTATAGTTCATCATTTAACAATTCAATCAATAAGAAAAGTCATTGAAGTATTATTCAAATCCTTTCTATTCTTTTTCATCACATTTTGTTGCATTCTTTTTCTTTGCTCAATGGGATACCATGTTTAAGATATATCTAACTTACTTACTTTAGAGTGTAAGTATTTATCAAGTGCCAAATTTGTGGCCCCTATAAATCCCAAATTTGATTTCCATCTCTTATTTTAAAAGCATAGAAAAATAAAACGGAAGATCCAAATCTGCAATGCAATGTATAGAAACAAAGAAGACAAATCAAAGTTATGATTCAATTACAGGTAAGAATACTAGCTGGTGAAGATGCAACTAGCCAATGAGTGAGGAAACCACGCATGTTCTATACTTCTATTGTTCTACCCACTATTCATCAGAAGACCATCCAAAAAGCTGTTTCTTATTATTTTACTATATTTTCTATCTACTCTAAGCTAACCACAAAGTAGTGGGAAGAAAGTTTTCTTTTACCAAGTGGAATAATAAATTTAAAGCGAAGCCAATAATTTACTGGCCCAGTATGCCATTCTCAATCTCAATTTAACTACGTATATTTGGATCCTTTGTTTAGGCTCTATTTCCAAATGTGATAAAATTTTGGAGACTAGGCAAGCTTCTTTATGAAATGTAAATAATAATGTATGTGAATATGAGAGATTATATTGTTCGATTGTTATTAGTTTCTAGTAGTAAAATTGATTAGTTGATTAGTTAGTTTTGTTGTTACCGTAGCTTGCAACAATTATAAATGACATGGAATAATACTTAATGGCTGAGTCACGACCAGATCGCTCTCTTTAAGACATTTCGTTCGTGGCACTGCCCAAAATGTGCGAGCAGACTATCAACTATATCGTCCCCAGGATAAAACAGCCAAGATCTCTGTTATCAAATTTTGACTGCACTGTAAGAACCAATCTCGAATACACCCACTACAATATGGCTACCAGTGTCAATTCTCGAAATTCCCACAATATGGCTAACAGTGCCAATTCTCGAAATACCCACAATATGGCTACCCGTGCCAATTCTCTTCCCACGATACTGACTACCAGTGTCAGTTCTCGAAATGCCCACAATTTGACTATCAGTGTCAGTTCTCGAAATGCACACAATTTGGCTGCCTCTGCCAATTCTTAGTGCCACAGGAAGAAAGAGGAAGAAGTTTGCCGGAAATGCATCGGCGGAAAATATGAGGGAGAAAAAAAAAGTTGAATGAAAACGCATTCAACTTGGGGCGAGTTATAATGAGGGGAAAATGTCTCTATTTATAACATGGAATTTTTTCCAAGTTCTTCGTCTCTCCAATATGAGACTTGGGAGTTGGCTTTTTCAAAACTCTTCTATGTGGGACTTAGGAGTTTTTTAGATTTCATACCCAAAAGTTCTCACTTATGGTTTTCAACAAACCATGTTCCAACAAGTTTAGATGCTAGGGTAGTTAGTATTTTTCTTCCTTTTATAAAATGATTTTATTGTATCCATTCAATAATCAATATGATAATGAGAAATATTATTCAAGTAATTAAGCTTTGATTCTCATTCTTTATTCTTTCACTTTTCTTCTTATTCAAATTTTTCTTTCTCATTCATGCATAACTCCTACTATTTTAACATGGTATCAAAACAATAATTATGTGTTTCCGCTTATTCTTTCTATCTTCTTTTTTTGTTCTTGTTTTCAATCTCCTTCATTCTTCTTCTTCTTGCTTTTGCGTCCAACAAATGTGTGATCGCGGTAAAGAAACTGAAAGCAATAAACTCAAAGGCACAGATGGAATTTGTAGTAGAAGTTGAAGTTCTTGAAAGATTTTAGTCAAGAAACTCACCAAAAAGTTCTTGGTGATTTTTATGGTTTGAAGTTTCATTTTCTCCATGTGATGCAAGAAAGAGTCACATCTCACTCAAATTGTTGGCCATCACAGAAGCTGATGTAACGTCCCTACAATATAATAGTGTTGTTGCAATGAAGAATATATTATCACCCATGCAAAGTGCCATGTCATCTGCTACTTTCCTATGGAGGTTCAAGTTGATACTTTTTCTGATATTGGGCTTTACTTGTTGTATCTTTACACACACTTGCAATTAGGTGTCCCATGTTCTTGGAGATTTCTTGTATTTATTCTTCACAAACATTACTCAAGGAGTTCTAGCCGGACTTCTAACCTCAATTACCTATTTTCTTTATTACTATATTTTCTTTACCCCTCTTTCACACACAACATCATTATAGTAGTATGTATGTAATTTTACATAATTGAAGCAACATATTAGGATCAAGATTCTGATTCATTTTTCTCTCTTTCATCATCAATAGGTGGTTCGCTTCTGTCCATAGTGGTTAAACTCAAATATAACTTCTGTCATGGATGGTTGAGCATTGAATGGTTAGCTTCTGTCATTGATGGTTAAACGTTTGATGATATAGCTTCTACGATGGATGATTAAGTGTTGTTATTGCTTCAAATCAATTCCAAACTGGAAGTTAAAATGTGCACTCACTAGCTTGAGGAGGATATTAAAGATATTTTAGTGGTTATTTTTTTGAAGATGATTGTTGGTTAAGAAGTTAGAAATTAGCTAGTTAGTTTTGTGTTAGTTGCTTGTTTTACAAGCTTTCTTTTCCTCTTGTATAAATAAGCCATATTGACTCACTTTTTCATTTAAGTCAATAATGAGAATATTATTCATTCATTTCACATTCTTTCTTGTTTTATCAAGATTGTTCATAGCTCCTGCCATTTTAACATATATTGTATCAATATAAATATTAGTATATGTGAATATGAGAGATTATATTGTTGAGTTGTTATTGCTTCAAATCAATTCCAAGATGTGAGTTTAAAATTTTTACTCTCTAGCTTGAGGGGAGCAATTGAAATATATTGTATCAATGTAAATTATACTATGTGAATATGATATATTACATTGTTGAGTTGTTATTAGTTTCTAGTACCAAAAAGGATTAGTTGGTTAGTTAGTTTAGATGTTAGGGTAGTTAGTGTTTTTCTTCCTTTTATTAAAAGATTTCATTGTATCCATTCAATAATCAATATGATAATGAGAAATATTATTCTAATAAGTATGTTTTGATTCTCATTCTTTATTCTTTCACCTTTGTTCTTATTCAAAATTTTCATTCTCATTCATGTCTAACTCCTACTATTTTAATATTCTTCATTGTGCTTTTTTCTTCCTTTCGAGACTTGCATTTAAAGCAAAACTTTTCCCCATTTATATGGTGAATAATAATTTGTGCTTACATAGATTAAAGGGGAAAAAGAAAGTAATTTATCTTAAAATTATATATTTAATGTATCAAATAATCAAACAATGTTATACTTTTTCCAATATAACTTACTTTTTCATTAACGTGAGCATTGGTTACAAGAATTTATTAAATGTTATAGAATTAATGGTCGCAATCAAATCCATTATTTGTTATATTAATAATTTAAAATTAATTATTCAATAAATTTATCAATGATAGATATATCATATATGATTGAGACTATTAATCTTAAACCGTATAAATAATTGTCCATTGGTTAGTAAAATTATTTATATTAGTTAAGACAGAAAATGATTCATGTCTAGCATGCAAATCATTGCTATATGGGACAACTGAAAGAGGAAAAATTCTAGAGCACAAACAAACCTCAAGATTCCTCCATGTGAGGTTCTCAGCGAAAGGAAAGTTATAGTGGCAGATTGTGGGATCGGTATCTATTTACGTTTCCCAAAATAATAAAAGAAGTGTATTTTTTTCTCTCATATCGTGGCAATGTTTGTTCAACTATATATAATGTCAAAGGAATTGCTAAATAAGGATATTGATGAATAATGTATATTTTGTCCTATGTTTCACCATACACCACTTTCTAGAAGAAAAAATATTTCATTGTGATTTCCATGGAGTTTTGAAAAATCCAAACAATTGATTGCAAAACTGTATTTATACTCTTTTCCTAATTTTTTAAGTGACTATATAATTATTAATTAACTTTCAATCTTAAACTATCCATATATCTTTCAGAATTGTTGTTGTCAATGTATATGTTTCATAAATATAATAGTAATCTAATAAGATTAACTTGCATTTTCTTTATGTAATATTAATGTACCACCAGCCATCCAATAAAAGCTCGCTACCTATAGGTAAATGTTAATATTGCCAAACTTCTTAATCATTTGATTAAATGTCATATCAAAGATTAGTCTCCCATCTATTCTATTAACAATATAATAAAAAAAATTCTTTCATGCTATATGTCACATTCTCCTCACATGTTTTCCCTTCATGCCACATGTCACCTCCTCCTCACATTTTCCCCTCCTAAAATGTTCTCCTAAAATGTTCTATGTTATTAATTAAGAAATAAAAAAAAAACTCATCTCCTCCTCACATTTTCCCCTTCATGCTACATGTCACTTCCTTCTCATATTTTTTCCCTCCCAAAATATTATATGTTATTACTATGTACCTTCCCACATTATCCTTACTTTTTATATATTTTATATGTTAATAATTTAATACTAATTAGCGTTTAGATATGTTAATAATTTAATACTAATTATCGTTTGGTTTTTGTTATGTTAAAATGCAATAGACACTGAACATTAGATTAAATTGAAATCATTTTTCACATTCAAACTATAATTGTATTTTTCACCTTATCAAAGTTTTGTGACACTTTTCCCCCATTTTAATATTTCAGATTCTTTGAATTTTAATTTTTCTCTATTATAATTAAAAAAAATCAAATTCCAAATTGAAGTTTTTTATAACTTCAAAATATATTCATAATAAAAAAAACTCATATAATATAACGATTTGATTTCCATTTTTTCATTAAAAAACTGCATTTAAAATTGAAAAAATCATTTCATTTTCTATAAATTTTAAAATATTTATTTTAATAAAAATAACATGGTATCGTGTTTCAGACTTTCAATTTGCTATTTCCATTAGAAAATTCAAATTAAAAATTGTCATTTATTTTCTTTATGTGCTTGAACATGCAAATATACAGGTAGTAAGATGTGTATTTTTAATAATGTAAATGTATGAGTAATATGTGTTTTAACTATGCGAATGCATAAGTAACATGTGTTTTCTTAGTAATGCGAATGTACAGATAACATGTGTGTTTTTAATCATACGAATATACGGGTCACATATGTGTTATTAAAATACAAATGCACGAATGACATGTGTTTCTTAACAATATAAATGTATATGTATGTAATATGTATTATTAATCTTACAGCAAAAAAGTATTGTCTCATGCTGATGCACGGGTAAGTTGTTAGTTTTAATATAAAAGAAATCACGTTGAAGACAAAAACGATGGTCTGGAATAAACTTTGTCTACGCACATGTAACATGATTTTTATATAAGAATTTTATATACAACACTTATGTAAACATTATTGTTCCACTTGTGTATATATAATAATAAAAAAAGTGAATCTTCATAATCATAATTGAGGACATTAGCCAACAACGCAATGGGTATTGGGTATCCTTGTTGATCTCTCCGATAGAAGAGGGGCTACAAACATTACATTTTTTGTCGTAGAATGTGTTATTAGTCAAAGAACGTTACCCATGTCATCTTAAAATAGAACACAAAACACAACGTTCATGATGCCATCATATTCTAAGCATTCTACCAACTAAAGCAAAACTATATTTTACCAAAGTAAACAGAATATCCTGGACCTAACTTAAATTAACATTTCTATTACGTGTTAGTGTTAGCGTATGATTGACCCAATCATATATACCATTAATTCATATTCTAATAATCTATATATAGTTTTACACCTTCTCTCTCCTCTCCCGCCATTAGAATCTTTTTCGTATTCTTTAACTTCCTCTATTTCCTCTTTGCCAACCAACCAATCAAACTCTTCATTTTTTTCTGTTCCTTGTTCTCTCATTCGCATTTTTCTGGTGGCAGTTTCAAATTTCATCACAATCTTTTCTACTGCCTCCAGCTTCTTGATCGGTGAATGAGGAACAACATATATAGATTTTGATAATAAATTCAACAACCATGGAAACCAACACCATTCCACGTCCCCAATTCATGAACTCTGAGCCTCCAAGAATGTCAACAACTGAAGCATTTAGCGACGAAGAATACCGTAACAGCAGTGCCCAATCACCAATGAGCCCATACTTCTACGACCCTACTCGCATGAGTAGCGAGGGCTCACCCATGATGATGTCACCATGGAACCAAACAACTAATTCACCTTTCTCAAAGCCACAATGGTCTCAGAATTACGATGAAGCCGCTCGACAAAATGCTCTCATAGGTTCCCTTGTTCGTGAAGAGGGACATATTTATTCATTAGCAGCCACTGGTGATCTTTTATACACAGGTTCAGATTCGAAGAATATCAGGGTTTGGAAGAATCTGCATGAGTTTTGCGGATTCAAAGCAAATAGTGGTTTGGTTAAAGCGATTATAATCTCTGGTCAGAAAATATTTACCGGTCACCAAGACGGTAAAATCCGAGTCTGGAAAGTTTCACCAAAAAACCCTAGCGTTCACAAGCGTGCAGGAACATTGCCAACGTTGAAAGACATCTTCAAGAGTTCAATCAAACCTAGTAACTATGTTGAAGTCCGAAAACACCGTACTGCACTCTGGATTAAACACTCCGACGCTGTTTCATGCTTGAGTCTCTCAAACGACAAAGCTTATCTCTATTCAGCTTCATGGGACAGAACAATTAAGGTTTGGAGAATTTCTGATTCTAAATGCTTGGAATCAATTGCGGCTCATGACGACGCCGTAAACTCTGTCGTTTGCGGCATAGAAGGGTTTGTTTTCTCTGGTTCAGCTGACGGAACCGTTAAGGTTTGGAAAAGGGAGCAGCGTGGGAAAGGAACAAAGCATGAGGCAGTTCAAACGCTTCTTAAGCAAGAATGTGCTGTAACGGCGTTAGCGGTTAACACAACCGGTTCGATTGTGTATTGTGGGTCCAGTGATGGGTTGGTTAATTTTTGGGAACTTGAGAAGCAATTTGCGCATGGTGGGGTCCTTAAGGGTCATAAGCTTGCGGTTCTTTGTCTCGCTGCGGCTGGTACTTTGGTTTTTAGTGGCTCTGCTGATAAGACTATATGTGTGTGGAAAAGGGATGGGGTAATTCACACGTGCATGTCTGTGCTGACTGGGCACGACGGTCCGGTGAAGTGTCTGGCGGTGGAGGAGGATAGAGAGGCGGCGGCGAGGGGTGATCCGCGGTGGGTTGTGTATAGTGGGAGTTTGGATAAGTCAGTAAAAGTGTGGAGTGTTTCTGAAGCGAATAATCAGATGCCGCAACACCACATGGTTTCTGATGGGGATTCATTTCCACCTTCTGAATCTGATGGGAGTTATTCTTCTTCTGGTCGACCCAATCATGAGAGGAGGAATTGATCTATCTAGAGTATTCTAAATGTGGAGGAGAGGACTGTTGTCATATTTTTGCATCATTATGGTTGGTTACTGTGCAGGATTTATGACAACACATCTATCACAAATGTCCCCTTTTATGTCCCTGCCAAGTGTCTTTACTAGATGATTGATTAATTTATGTATGCTGACTTTGATTGGTGGATTATGCAAGATTTAGATGGGGAATAATGATATGGTTGAGAGAATATCTCTATTTATGTTATGTAATTTGAATAAGAATAGTAGGGTTGGAGAGGGTAAAAAAACCAGAAGAACAAGCTAGTCATCAGATATATGCTTAGCTTTTCTTTTATTGAAATATATCATGCTTTCAAAACGGGAATGGTTGTAATTCACATGCCATGAATTAATATTGTCTCTTTCGTGAATTGACTATTATTTATTATAATTTTATATACTTGACAAAGCGTTTGTGTACCTTTCATGAATTAACTATTAACTACTCTTGTAATTTTATAGAGTTGATCAAAGCGTTTAGGTATACCATTTTCTTTCCTTTAAAACTAGAGAAAAAAATGTATTATATTAATAGTATAAAAGTTTTATATAATGTTAGTTTATCATCTACTATTGATTTTTAATCATCATTAACTCTTCAAAAAAGTAATATAAATGAGTAGTAAATAATATACTGACTATATATAAGTGCGTAAATATTACACTCTTAAAATATGACTTTCCATATTAATTATTAGATTTTTTTAAGTATAGATTTTAATTTTTTTTACCTTTTTTAGATATAATCACAGTTTCAAACAACAATAATTTAGACTTTAGACTCTCTCTATCAACTACAAAAAAGTACGACCCTCTTCCTGAAATGCCCGATCAACTACATACATTTTCCACATTAGTAGATATGAAGATATTTGATTTTATTTTAGTGAACTAGAAATAAGGATGGATTATACATTTGTAATACCACCAATACTATAAGATAGTTGTTGGAGAAAGAATGAAAGAAGTTGAATCAAGATGAAGAAGAATATGATAAAAGTAGAGAGAGACAAGCAATTTCAAAGGAATTATGCAGCAATGAAAACTGAATAGAAAGAGATGTGTGTATTGACATACATTGATTGTAAATACAAATATGATATTTATAGTATTTAGTTATTCAACTAGAAAAACTAACTTTCTAAAAACAGAATGAATTAACAAACTTCTAGCACTCTCCTGTAATTCATGCACACTACAAGCACACAACATTTATTAACCTTCTCAAGTCTCTAAACCTTTCTCCTCTTAATGACTTAGTCATTATATCTGCAATTTGCACCAATGTTTTGCAATGCTTCAAGTTTATCTTGCCTCTTCCAACTTGATCTATTAGGAAATTGTACTTCCTCTCTATGTGTTTGCTTCTTCCATGTGCAACAAGATTGATGACAGATTTGTTATCTACTTGCAGCTCAACTGTGCCACTGAATTCAATCTTCCATTCCTCAAGTAGAGAAATCAACCAAAGAGTCTGACAAGCTGCATGACAAGCTAAAATGTACTCAGCTTCACAAGTAGATAATGCTACCACTTCTTGTTTCTTAGAGCACCATGAGATAGGAGATCCATATAGCAAAAAGACATAGCCCATAATGTTCTTTCTTTTCAATAGATCACCATTCCAGTCAGAATCAGAGTATACAATGAGTTACAGGCTGACTTACGTTGTCTGATTGGAGAATAGGATTCCAAAATCTTTGGTTCCTCTTAAGTACCTTAGGATTCTTTTAGCTGCCACTATGTGTGGCTTCCTTGGATCATTCATAAACCTACTTACCAAGCCCACACTATATGAAATTTCAAGCCTGGTATGGCAAATGAACCTTAGGCAACCAACCATTTGCCTATACAATATGCTATCAACTGTAGGCTCATTGTCACCATTGTCTAGTTTCAAATTCAACTCTGCTGGTGTCTTAGCAACATTACAACTCAGCATGTTGAACTTATCCAGGACATCATGTATGTGCTTTTTTTGGTGCATGAAGATTCCTCTCTCACCCTGTTTGAATTCCATGCCAAGAAAGTATGCCAACCTTCCCATATCAGTCATCTTGAATTATGATTTTAGCCTTACTTTCACTTCTTCAATACCTCTTGAGTTGTTACATGTGATGAGTAAATCATCTACATCTAAGAAGATGATTAGAGTATCAAGATTGCTCATGGTCTTGATGTACACTCCATGCTCTACATCACACTTCTTGAATCCTGAGCTTGAGAAAAAGACATCAATCCTCTTATTCCAAGCTCTTGGTGCTTGCCTTAGGCCATACAAAGTTTTCCTCAACTTGTAGACTTTGTTCTCACTGCCTTCTATCACAAATCCTAGAGGCTGATGGACATATACCTTCTCTTCAAGGGGTCCATTTAGAAATGTAGATTTCACATCTAGTTGCCACATCTCCCAATTGTTCTTGCTTGCTAAGGCCACTATTAACTGTTTCTAATCTTGCAACTGGTGCAAAGACCTCTGAGAAATCAATTCCCTCCTTCTGCATAAAGCCTTTTGCAATAAGTCTGGCTTTGTGTTTTGCAGTGGTGCCATCGGGATTTACTTTAGTCTTAAAAACCCATTTTACTGCTATGGGTTTCTTCTCTGTTGGAGATTGTACTAATTCCCATGTTTAGTTCTTGTTAATTGATCTCAGTTCCTCCTGCATTGCCTCTTTCCATACTTAGATGTTTACTGCTTCTTCAATAGAGGTAGGCTCTGCATATGCAAACATAACAATGAATTGCACTAATTCCCCTTCACTATTAACAACATCAACAGGTGATATTAGACAGTCTCTGAGTCTGGCAGGTAGGTTTGTCCTCCTTGTAGGCCTTCCTTCATCAGTTCTATTAGTTGGTGTCTCTAATTGAGGCTCAACTTCACTCACTACTTGAGGCTCAACTTCACTTACTACTTGAGGCTCTTCATCACTATGATCATTGTCCTTCCAATCAAGGGAAATTTGAGCATTAGGTGTAGGCCCTTGTCTTTCTTCTTTCCAGGAGCTTGACTCAACAACGTGCACATCTCTACTGAATGTTACTTGATTTGTTCTTGGATTGAGCAACTTGTATGAGCCAGTGGGATGATAGCCAACAAAGACCATTGCTTCACTCTTATAATCTAGTTTTTTTCTTCTTTGATGAGGGGTGTGCTTGTAGCATAAAGATCCTGAAGTGCCTCACTAATGGTTTAACACCTGTCCATACCTCTTCAGGAACCTTAAAATCAATTCTCTTTGTTGGACAATGATTCCAAAAAAAAGGCTGTTGTAGTTGCAGCCTTTCCTCATAGGCTTTGTGGCAAGTCTCTACTCCTTAGCATGCTTCTAACCATGTTTAGAATGATTCTATTTCTTCTTTCAGCCACTCCATTATGTTGAGGAGTATACAGGGCTGTGACTTCATGTATGATCCTATTCTCCTTGTAGAAAACCTCAAAATCTTTGGAAGTATATTCATATCCTCCATCTGTCCTCAAGATTTTGATTGATTTCTCAGATTGTTTCTCAATCATGCTCTTGAAGTATCTGAATGTTGCATACACATCACCTTTTGCTTTGATCAAATACAACCATAGTTTTCTGCTATAATCATCAACTAGTATCATGAAGTATCTATTTCCACCTAGAGAAGGAACCTCAAGTGGTCCACATACATCTGAGTATATTATGTGTAATAGATTGTTGGCTCTTGATGGAGTGAAATTGCTTAAAGATGATCAAGACTGCTTACTAATTAGACAACTATCACATACTTCCTTGGGCATATGTATTGTAGGCAGGCCAATGACCATTTCTTTGTTCTTCATGAGACTTAGATCCTTAAAGTTAAGGTGACCAAGTCTCATGTGCCACAACCATTCATTATTGAACATAATCTCCATATTAAAGCATTGAGACTCAATTGCATTTAGATTTACCTGGAAGGTTCTGTTTTGAGTTAGAGGAGCCCTCATTATCTTTCTCTTAGTAGAGTCAAATACTTCCAAGCATCCTTCTTGCATGTTCACTGAAAAACATTTCTCAAGTAATTGTCCCAAGCTGATTAGGTTGTTCCTCATGTTGGACACAAATAGTACATCAGTTATCATAACCTTCCTACCATCCTTCTTTTCTATCATTACATCACTAGTGCCCTCAACTTGAATCAATCTGTTATCTAGAAATCTGACCTTGCTCTTCTTGCTTGAGTCAAAGTTAACTAACTAATCTCTATGGTCTGTCATGTGATTGGAACAGCCAGAGTCTATGTACCATACCTCCTCACCTCTTTCTTTTTGGCTTGTTGTCGTCATCAACAATACAAGACTATCATCTTTGTCTTCCATTTCCTCCTTCACCATGTGTGCTTCACTGTGATGTTTGCCATCAAACTGTCTTGGCACTGCTTGACATTCAGCAGAAAAATGTCCAATTTTATTGCAATTGAAGCATTTAATTTTCTTCCTATCAATCCTCTTCTTACCACCCCTACCTGCATTGAAACCTCTTCTTCTTGTGAAGCTCATGGACTGATCTTGATTAAGTTTTTCTTGATCTTGATTTGTATTCCTAGCCTTGAAGTCTCTTCCTCTACCTTGGTTTCTATTTCCATTCCTGCCATAGTAGCTTCCTCTTCTAGAAGTTTGGGCTTGCAGGGCCTGTTCAATTGGCTTTTCTATGAATCTCTCTATGAGCCTTTGCTCATGAGCCTCGAGGGAACCTTGAGTTCTTCAACCCTTAATTCTTCAAGCTTTTTAGACTCTTCAATTGCTACTACAATGTGATCAAATCTAGGAGTCAATGTTTTTAATATCTTCTCTACTATAGTCTGATCAGTGATCAACTCACCATATGCTTTCATTGCATTTGTGTGGTTGATGATCCTATTGCAGAATTGTGCCACCCTTTCATTAGAATCTATCTGCATTAGCTCATAATGTCTCCTCATAGTTTGTAATCTAACCTTTTTTAATTGTTATGTTCCTTTGTTATCCTTCTCCAAGATTCCCCAAGCTTCTTGTGCAATCCTTGTTGTTGAAATTTTCTCAAATTGTGCTTCATCTACACATTAATGAAGTAAACACATTGCCTTGCAATCCTTTCTTTTGTTCTCCTTGAACAAGGCACTTTGTTGCTCTGTTGCTTTTGCAGTGAGCTCAGGGTATCCTTCTTCTACTATTTCTGTGATTTCTTGAAAGCTCAAGATTGCTTTAATCTGAATGCTCCATCGGTTCCAGTTCTTGCCATCAAGAACATGAAGTTTTGTTGGAAAGTTTGTGCTTGAGTGACCCATGATTGGAGAAGAGAAGAAGTTAGAACATGATGATGAGAATAGAAGAAAGAATAATGTGTTTAGGTATAGGATCAACCTTGCCCGGATACCAATTTGTTGGAGAAAGAATGAAAGAAGTTGAATCAAGATGAAGAAGAATATGGCAGAAGTCGAGAGATAAGCAAATTCAATGGAATTATGCAACAATGAAAACTGAATAGAAAGAGATGTGTGTATTAATATACATTGATTACAAATACAAATATGTTATTTATAATATCTAGTTATTCAACTAGAAAACTAATTTTCTAAAAACAGAATGAACTAACAAACTAACAATAGTTGCGAAAAAAGATGCTTCAACCATATATAAGCTAAGGGAGTTGTAGCACATGGGGAAAATGCGGTGAATAAAATACATATATATATATATATATATATATATATATATATACTTTAAATGGTGAATTTGTGATGTGATTTGTTTCAAATGCGAACTAGCTCTGCAATTTGAAACTGACACTTATTAACGTTCTCAGGTTGAACAACCAGTTTGGGGATTTCCCTCCAGAACCAAGAGAAAATAGAGGGAAGACAAAGATCCCCTCACATGAATAGTAAACTTATGTTTAAAAAAGAATAATGACAATATACCATCAAGTAATGTGATTATGTGAATATTTCTATGTGCTTATGAGACAGATTCAAGCTTCAACTGAATGGATACTGTTACTATATGCACTTTGCAGCTCACAAAGAAACCAATAATAGATCCTCTGGCACAAGACCCTAATGAATGATCAATCATCAGTGTGATAGTCCACGAGAATGACTTATTGTACCTTTAGGTGGAGCATGCGATGTTAACCCTCTTAAATGGCCACTTGTGTTACCAACTGAATTGAAGTCTAGACCCATAGGACGAATTGGATCACCCCCTTCCAGCACTATGAGGATCTACAATTCAGAGATGATTATCAGTCCATAATTTGCTTCATAGCGGATAGATGGACATTGATTAAACAGAGCAAAATAAAATGGAGTCATTAAATATTTCCAATCTAGGAGTAGGAGATGGAATGAGAAGGAACCAACTTTTTTTCATCACATTCCACAGTATACTGTCATGAAATAACTAAATAATGGTTATGTAATTTTATTTCACTGTTACATTTCTTCCATTCCATTCTATTCCATCTATCATTGAACAAAAACTTCTCATGTACACAAGGGAGGGGCACTTTCATGACATTTTTCATGCTTCTAGCACAAAGTGTCACAAAAGTGTTGCACGTGGATGTACATTATCATATGTATATCAGTGCTTATCATTGAATATTAAATCATAGCAAAAATAGATACATTTTAATAAATAATTCAGGGCAATCAGACCTTTGACATTGGAGGTCTGGCATCAGGATCCAGACGTAGACACAATGAAGCAGCTCGTGCCATAGCTTGTAGTGGAAGATTAAATTCCAGTGAAGTCTTAGAATCAAAACATGTGTTGAGAGATCGAACATTTTCTAAGATGTGATTGGGCTCCAACATGCGTAGAGGGTGAAACCATTCAGAAAGAAAGCAGTGTCCATTGAAACGTTCCAAGTCACAAATTCTGCAACCTGTTATTAACTCTAGTAGAACAATTCCAAATGCGTATACATCCACTTTATATGTAAGATTTCCAGCTTCAAGATACTCTGGTGCAAGATACCTAGGTTTATGCAAGGCAAGCTTGATCAGAATCAGAATAATGATGTTCATATATTGACTGCATATATGTGAATATATATATATATATATATATATATATATGTGTGTGTGAATATATATATACATGTGTGTGTATATAAAATATATAAACATGCATAAATATATATAAATACCCTGAAGCTCCTATAACTCGATCTTCAGTATTTATATTCCATTCTGTGTGCCATCTAGCAAGCCCAAAATCAGCCACCTAAGTTAATGGTAAATGATTAGATTTCGGGTAAATGTTTAGTATGTGTAAAATTCATGCATGCACTTTTAATACTGTTTTACAAATAAAATTAATGAATTCTTTTACCTTCATTTTTAATCTTGTCAAAGAAGCATTAACTTAATTTAATTTCAATTACTGTGAGTGTGACTTAGTTTTTTACACTCATCCAAAAATTATGCATTACCATGCCATGAAAATTTTTAAAATAAAAACTACACATTAGCAAAGGACTGTGAGCCAAAAAATATCATATTCTGGCTACAAAAAGTGGAATGACCAGTGCAGTTACCAGAGGTTCAAAGTCATGGGTTAAGAGTATATTTTTGGGTCGAAGGTCTCTGTGCACTATAGAACCAACTCTACAATCTTCATGAAGGTAACGCAATCCTCGTGCAACTCCAATTGCTATCCTCAAGCGTGAGTTGCAATCCAAAAGCATACTCTCTCCTGTCAATACACAAAACATAATAAACTTTGATCTGAATTTATCTTCAAAAGTTGGAGAAACATTCAAATACAAAAAGAATTCAAAATTGGATTCAATAGCTAAATAATTGAAATGAAGAAAGGTAGTACATAAATACCTTGTAAGTAGAGGTCCAAAGATCCATTGCATACATATTCATAAACTAATATCCTCAAATTTCCCTCTGTACAAAATCCTATCAGCAATACAATATTTCTGTGTTGTGCACAGCTCAAAAGCCTAACTTCCCTGCAGAAATCAAGATCAGCTTGAGAGCCACTAAACTTTAACTGTTTGACTGCAATAACCTGGCCATCTCTGAGCATTCCTTTGTGAACTACACCAAATCCACCTTCAGCTATAAAATTCACATCTGAGAACATATCAGTAGCTTCCTCTAGCTCATCATACAAAAACCGTCTCGGAGGCTTTCCAAACAATGGTGCTTTATTCTGACACCGAGAGCATAAGGGAGGAGGTATAGAACAAGTTCTTCCCAAAGGAATGGTATTATCTCTGCTGCACGAGTTATTGACATAACTTCTACTTTGATCGTGGTTAAAATTAAACCCAAGTTCATTTGTCCTCCTTTCTTGATCACAATGGATAAAATTCTCAAGTAAAGTTTTAGAATTTGGAGATTTTGTTCTTTGAATAGTTGTTTTGTTTTCAGGTTTCTTAAGCTTCTCATTCATAATGTGGTTTTGAGGAGTCCAAAATACATTCTTGTTATCACTAGATACAGATGATGGCGTTGGGTGTGCCCACGAAGTGGGAGACGTATCCCTTTCTAAATCAAAGTACAGTGGTGGTTGGACGTTAAATGAATCTTTTAGATCATAGATTGGTTTGTGTGTTCTTTTCTGTGGTCCCTGACCTTCATACAGAGGGTTTTGCTTATAGACTAGGAAAAGAGAAGTCACTGAGTCGGAACTTGACACTGAATTTACTCCAATGGTTCTGGTAACAGAGGTACCTGCTTCTTCAGGGCTACTCACTGGCGTGGAATGCTTCAACCTGTAATCTTTTAGCTTTCCAATTTCTATACCTGGTGAAGAAGCAGCAGAGTAAAAAGGAGTTTGGAGTTCATCTGAGCATTCTAAGTTAAGCCTGAGGATTTTTGGATGTGAGCCATTCATCACCACAATGCTACACTGGAGTTCATCCATGCAATGTTTTACTTCTTGCTTTAATTTCCTGTTTCAGCAAAGTAAAGAGAAGTTCACTAACAAATATTTCATTTGGGTATGAAGCACCAAATAATTATACTTGTTTTTTATTGGTAGTAATGTAATAATACAGCTATAAAGTTATTCAATGAAATCCTATTTAGCAATTCAAACAGAGTGGTATGTCATGAAGTGGCTATATGCCTATATAAATTGAATATGATTAACCTCATGCAAAGGCCTCATTTAAGGCCCTTAAGTCTAGCTAGTCAGTTCTTTGATGCCTGTAATAAATTCATTTAAGGCCCTTAACACTATATCAATGCTACTATAATGTTAAGGACAGCTATCCTAATAGCTTATTTTATCAGGTGAAGGCTCATGAATAACCTTTATAGTAAGGTATGAGAAAACATATTTGCAATCAACTCAACAAACTAATAGCTCAGAAAAAAGAAATACTTTTTGATTTTTAATTACTTGTCCAGTATGACCCACTGAGAGCCACTCCATCTTGCTTCAGCAGCTACAGCACCACTGGGAGTACCCGTGACCACCTTAATCTTAACTCTAACCTGCATTTATAGAAAAACTGAAACAAATCAATATACTTTGCCATACCAAGATAGTAGCATTTTTTATGGGCAATCCTCTCTTATGACAAACTTTAGTCAGACCAATTGATAACACTGGTATCAATTAGGGAAAGAATTAGAATGGAAAAGAATTGCCCCTAACCCAGAATCAATTTGATTCTGTTAGGGTTCTAGGTAAATTTTATTGAAGAAGAGTGTGTTACAAGAAGAATAGAAGAATAGAGAAAGAACTTGAATCCCATGATCCAATCCCAGCTTCTGATTCCAAATCAGTGAGCTTACTCCTAACTAACTCCCTCCAAACTAACCACGTTCTATTTATAGACTCTCCCCCACTAACTAACTGTCTAAGGGCAAAGAGGGAAGTTTGTTATTATTAAACCAAACTTTCCTTTCCCCTCTAGTATATACATTTTTTATAACAAGTTTAGTGTTATCATTACCCCCTTTTACAACTAGCTTGTCCTCAAGTGGCAAAATCTGGGAATTGGTCTTGTATGGTTGCACCTAGTTCCCAGGTTGATTCATGCTCTGGTAAGTCTTACCACTTGACAAGTACTTCCAAATTTCCTTGAAGATCTTCCTTACTGTCCTTGATATCTTCTGGTGCCACTGTTAACTCATGTTCTTCATTTAGCATAGGAGGCAGTGGTTGTGCTATTTGGTTAGGTTTAATAGCCTTCTTCAATAGAGAAATGTGAAACACAAGATGAATTAGTGAGTATTCTGGTAAAGCTAGTTGATAGGCCACATAACTCAACTTCTTAACTATCTTGAAGGGACCATAGTATCTAGGGGCCAATTTGGCATAGGGCCTAGCTGCTATTGACTTCAAGTTGTAGGGCTGCAATTTTAAGTACACCCAATCTTCCTCTTCAGACTTAACTTTTCTACTATGTTTGTTTGCAGCTTGCTTCATCAAGTTCTGGGCCTTAGCTAAGTTAGCTTTTAATTCTTCTAGAATCTCATCTCTGTCAGTCATTAGCTGGTTCACTTCTTCCACCCTAGAAGGAAAAGTTCTTGCTTTAAGAAACACAGGGGGATCCCTACCATATAAAGCTCTAAAAGGTGACATCCCAGAAGACCCATTGTAATTGGTATTGAACCAACTATTAGGAACGAAATAATCCTTTAATTTTTTGAAGTCTCCTTTATTTTACTTGCAAAAAAAGAACAATAGGAAAAAAGGAAAAAGTGACCCCAATGCAACCATTTAATCCATTGTTAGGCTTAGATCCTACAAAACACCTCAAAATAGGTTTCCAAGCACCTATTAGTTACCTCTGTTTGACTATCTGTTTGTGGATGGTATGAGGTGCTGAGTTTAAGCTGAGTGTCTGCCATTTTGAAGAGCTCCTTCCAGAATTTACTAAGGAACAAAATGTCTCTATCAGAAACTATGGTAGTAGAGAAACCATGTAGCTTGACTACCTCTTTGAGAAATAAGGTAGTCACATCCTTAGCAGAATAAAGGTGCCCTAGAGTAAAGAAGTTGGCATACTTGATTAACCTGTCCACCACCATATAAATGGTATCCATCCCTTTAATTCTTGGTAAGCCTCCTATGAAGTCCATGGAGATATCCATCCATACCTGTTGGGGAATAGGTAAGGATTGTAGTAATCCAGCAGGGGACACAATGTAGTACTTGTTTCTTTGGCAAACTTCACAGGCTTCCACAAAGGCCTTGATATCTTTCTTCATCCCTACCCAAAACAGAAAATTTGCAATCCAAGTCCTAAAGTGACCAGAATGACCACCCATAGGAGTCTCATGGCATTCTGCTAGGATAAGGGGAATTCTATGAGAATTTCTTAACAATACCAACCTTTCCTTGTAGTACAAGATTCCATTCCTCAGTTCAAAACCTGGATGAGAAGTAGGGTCAGCTAACAATTCCTGCATCAACCCATTCCACTTAGGATCTTGCTGTAATTCTGCCACCCAAGAACCCGCATCTTCATTAGAAATCATTGAAATGGCAGAAAACAAGACCTTTGTGGACAGACCATCTGCTGCAGAGTTCTCTTTGTCTGGCTTGTATTGAATCCCAAAGTCTAAACCAATCAATTTAACAGCCCACTTGAATTGTTCTTCAGAGAACAACCTTTGCTCAGTAAGAAACTTTAAACTACTCTGGTCTGTCCTTATCACAAAGTGCCTTCCTAGCAGATAATGCTTCCACTTTTGGATAGCTTGGACCAAGGCCATTAATTCTCTCTCATAAACTGACTTTTGTTGAGCCTTGATAGATAAACCTTGACTCTAGAAGGCTAGGGGCTTCCCCTCTTGCATTAGAACAACCCCCAAACCCTTGCTAGAAGCATCTATTTCCACCATAAATTCCTTAGAAAAATCAGGAATTGCTAGCAGGGTAATTGCATCATAGCCTTCTTAAGCTCTTCAAAAGCAATTGTGGCCACTTCACTCCATTTAAAAGCATCCTTTCTTAGAAGGTTAGTCAAGGGTTTTGAAATCTTGCCATAATCCTTAACAAACCTTCTATAATACCCTGACAAACCTAAAAAAAACCTCAAACTCTTGAGAGTAGTAGGCTTTGGCCAAGAGCTAACTGCTTCAACCTTTGATTCATCAGCAACTACCCTTCCTTCAGAGATAATATGCCCAAGTATTCTATGCTAGATTGCCCAAAACTGCACTTTTTTAAGTTTGCTCTTAGTGAATGCTTAATCAAAACTTCTAATACCAATTGAAGATGTTTGCTATGAATAGCTATATCTGAACTATATACAAGAATATCATAAAAAAAACCAAAATAAATTTTCTTAAGTAGGGCTTAAGTACCTCATTCATCAATGCTTGGAAGGGAGAAGGAGTATTGGTTAAGCCAAATGGCATAATCAGGAACTCATAGTGCCTTCATGTTCTGAAAGTTGTCTTTCCTATATCTTCATTCCTCATTCAAATTTGATGGTAACCTGACTTCAAGTCAAGCTTAGAGAAAACCCTAGCATTTCCCAACCCATCCAATAATTCTTCAATCAATGGAATAGGAAATTTGTTGGGCACAATGATCCTATTAAGGGCCCTATAATCCACAAAAAACCTCTATCCCCCATCTTTTTTCTTCACCAATATGATTGGACTTGAATAGGAACTTATGCTAGATCTGATGACCTCTGCCTCAAGCATCTCAACCACCAATCTTTCAATCTCTGCCTTCTGGTACTAGGGGCATCTATAAGGTCTAATGTTAGGGATATCAGCCCCCTCCTTCAAGTGAATGGCATGATCATGTTGTCTTGAAGGGGGTAGCCCTACTAGATCCTGAAACACCTCTTCGAATTGTTGCACCACATTACTGATTTCAAGGGGTACCCTCTGAGTTCTTCCGTACGGATCTGTCTCACACTGAACCATTCTTCACCCTCCTCCAATAAGACTTGCATAAAAGCACCCAATGACAATTTTGCCTTAGACAGTGTAGGCCCCCTACAAAAATGACTACAAAGTCCCATTTGACACTGATAACCTCATCTTCCCAAAATCAGCTTTCTCCTCTGCCAAGCTGGCCAACCATTCTAGCCCCAACACCAGGTCAACCCCTTTTAAACCAAACAAATAGAAATCTCGTTGTACCTCTAATTGTTGGATATCGAGCTTAAGCTGTGAACACTTACCCTGGCACTTGATGTGGTGACCATCCCCCACCTCCACTACATAAGATTTTATCCTATCAACTTCTAATTTCACCCTCTGCACCAACTCCTGAGATATGAAATTGTGTGAGATCCTAAATCAATTATGATCACTACTGGAACCTCCTTCAACTCCCCTCCTATCTTCTAGGATTTTACTGATGTTAACCCCTTCATTGAGTACAATGATAGTTGTAAGAAATTGAAGGATTCAACCCCCTCTCTCAAGCATTCTTCCCCTCTTCTTCCTCCTCGGGCATAAGAAGTATTCTCAATTGTTTGTGTTTGCATATGTGATCCCTAGAAAAGGGTTCATCTCATCTAAAATATAATCCCATTTCCCTCTTGTCCTTCATCTCTACAACTGACAATCTCTTGAATTCACCCCTGTTTCTAGAACTATCACCTTCTTGTAGGGTTCTGAGTCCCCCTCCCACACTACCAATAGAGGATCCTTCCTTTTTACTCCCACCAGATAGAGTGGAATTCAAAGTGACCACCTTATTCACTGATCCCCTCGAAAATACCCTCCAGTCTTGATGACACTTGACATTGGCCTCCTATTAACCACCATGTTCTTTTGTTCAATCAAAAGAGCCTTCTGTATGATTTTAGGTAGAGTCCCCAATTCATACAACCTAACGTCCACCCTTATTTCTTCCTTTAGCCCATTAAGGAAAACCCCCTTAACAAACTCTTGATTAATTTGTTTTAAAGCTTCTGCGTACTTCTCAAATTCTTCCACATAGGCTTCAACCCCTCCTTCATGCTTTAAGGACAGAAGCAGTTCAAAGGGGTTATGTACCATAGAAGGTTGGAACCTCCTAATCACAGCTAGCTTGAAACCTTCCCAAGTGGGTTTAGGGTTACATCTCTCCCACCATTGGAACCAACTTAAGGCTTTTCCTTCTAAGGCCACCATTGTAGCTTGCATTTTTTCCTCTGCAGTAATGCCTCTCATAGTGAAGTATTGTTCCAATCGTTGTACCCATCTATGAGCATATCTCCCACAAATATAGGTTTATCCAACCTCCTCCACTTGAGGTGACGAATCCCATGGCTTTCACTTTCGTCTTCGTGATCACTGCCTCCGTCGAGAGAATTGGCCCCTTTTCCAATCCCTAATTTGCCAGCGATGACAGCTACTAATTCCTCAGTTCTCTTCATACGTGCCTCATTCAATTCCAACCGTATACGAACCTCCTCTCTCTAATGGCCCCAACTATCGCCATACTTCTCGTGGATACCATACACAAGAGCAGCAAGAGAAATCGTGATTTTCCAACCCTCGGGCACCAAGAATGGTGCTCTGATACGAGTGATAACACTGGTATCAATTAGGGAAAGAATTAGAACAATAAGAATGGAAAAGAATTGCCCCTAACCCAGAATCAATGTGATTCCGTTAGAGTTCTAGGTAAATTTTATTGAAGAAGAGTGTGTTACAAGAAGAATAGAAGAATAGAGAAAGAACTTGGATCCCACGATCCAATCCTAGCTGATTCCAAATTAGTGAGCTTACCCTAACTAACTCCCTCCAAACTAACCACTTTCTATTTATAGACTCTCCTCTCACTAACTAACTGTCTAAGGGCAAAGAGGGAAGTTTGTTATTATTAAACCAAACTTTCCTTTCCCCTCTAGTATATACATTTTTGATAACAAGTTTAATCTTATCACCAATCTACCCCAATTTAGAGAAAAATTATATATCTGTATAAATTCTCCTACACGTATGAAGGTGACATTTGTCAAAATATTATACTATTGCCATTCATAATTGATTTTACAAGTTACATATAATTTTATGGTAACATAATTTGCAGGTTAATTTTATAGAATGATATAACATCACTCCAATTTTAAAATTCAATTGCTCTTGTTCAAGATTTATGTTGTAAGTTGTGGCTATGCAACCCTATCATTATTCAACCTGGAAGTTTTATTAGGGGGCAAACCAAATATGTGCTTTCATTGTATTTCTCTGATAATAAATTCTCACATTCCAGCCATTTTTAACTATCCAGTAAATTTGTAGCCGTAACATGTTCTAACAATGTAAATTAATTAATAGGAAGCAAAACAGTAGAGTTGTAACATGTTTTAACAATGTAAATTAATTAAAAATAAATAACAACAGTAGAGTTGTAGCTGTAACATGTTTTAACAATGTAAATTAATTGAAACAGAATATTTGATTTCATTGTATTTCTCTTATAGTTGTAGCCTTTTCACTTCAATTAGATAAATATTATCTGACCACGCAAGCCTTTTTTCCGCTGTCATTATCGGATAATAATTGTCAATTCATTATTCAATTAACACTAATATTTTTATCTGGTTGGTACACTGAAACTTTATGCATGTGCAATTATTGATAACACTATATCAAGACAAGATTTCTAAATCACATGGGAATTCAACATCCTACAGTGAAGCAAGTACAGCTTGGATCAAGAAATCAGAAACTTCTTCAACTCTGACACATTGCTGAAAAAGATTTGAGAATATACATATTCTTTTTTTTTTGCCATAGAAGATATATACTAGTACATTTTAATAAAATGGTATTATAAAAGCAAAGGATAAAACAATGCAAATGATACTTACTAATTTAAGGTTTAAAAAGGGACATTTTAAATATTATCGTGCTGTTTCTCTAAAACAAATAAAAACCCTCTAAAATAAAGTTGTGTAATTAAAGTGATTAAATAAGAGAAATTCCAATGCCTGTTAGATTAAATGAAAAATATGATAAACTACTACTTACTTTATACATAGTAGAATCAGTATCAATTTTCGACAGCAGAAAACGAACATGAGAAAACGACAGCGCAAAAGGATTTTAAAATAACCGATTAATCGAGTAAAAAAGTCGTTTCCTCTGAGCTAAACGTTAAGAAAGTAAGAAACTTCAGCAACAACCGGAAAGCATTGTTTAAAAACTGCATTCGTAATCGGATCGGGGTTAATCAATTAAGATGAGAATAGGACTAAGTTAAACTAGATTAATTTTTTGTGTAAAGTCAACTCAATGTAACGATACTGTTCAATCTGAGAAAGTTAAGAATGAAGTGAACTATATTTTCTACAGTTTAGGTAAATTCAAAAGTTACCTCAATTTGATTTTGCAATTGGAGGATCATCTGAGAACAAGATTCGGAGATATCAGAAATCCGCTCCGGCAACTTCCCCTCGCGGCTGCTCGAACAGTCTCCAGTAAGTTTCGAAAAACTCCAAAATCTTCTCCCTACAATCAAAATCCAATTACACTTCCCTTATCAAAATTGAACCATTAATAATTGATAATTACCAGTTTTCTCAGCAGAATAGACAGCGAGGAGAGTGATAGAATCGCTTGAGTGAACGACATGAGTGAGTGCCCAAGCCAATGCGGTGTTGGAGATCACTCTCTCCGCCTTCACCGCCACAAGAACTTTATTCGATACGGTGGTGGTATTGCTATGCCTCGCGCTCCTTGAACCAACGATTTCGTTTCTTAGCATTGTTGAAGTTAATCCAGGTTTGGAGTGTGAAAGAGAGGACGATTGATGAAGGTTTGGATCGAGTATGTTAAGTGTCGCACTCACATATGCATTAGGTTGCGCCTTGATCGTTGCGTTTGCATTATTTTTTGTGAACTGAACATGAAGGTTCCATTATGTCAACAACTGGCATTACACAACCCCAGGTTAGTTAACTTAACCGGTGTTTACGAGGCATGTTATATTAGTTGGCCATCACATAAATATATAATATATTAATAAGATAAAATAAAAATAGTTAATAATTATATTTTTTTATTGACAAATATTAATATGTTAGTATTTATTATGTGTGGAACTTAAACTATTAATATTTTTCATTTCAACTCTTCACTGTAATTATTAGATTATTTTGTAATTTTTTTTTTAATTTATTGTGGATGAGAATTGAACCACAACTTCATTTTTTAAAGCATTTACTCTAACCATCAGACCATCTCTTATTGCATATATATGTTTTTTCTCAATAAAAAATATTTTTTAGGCAAAATATGTGATTGAGAATTGTTTGATTTTGGGGATTAAGTTTTTGTAAGCAATATCTTTTATGGGATAAAGGAGAAAATTATATAATTATTAGAATTTAACTTCTCACATTTTTTTCTTGGAGTTCTACCAGTTTAGCTAATACTTTTTTATGACTTAAAAGTGATAAACGCTCAACAACAACAAAAATTATACCTATAGAGAGGAGTTGAAGATTTAGGTAAGATGGGAAGATGCACGAAATCCGGAATCACATTGAAAAGTTTACACTTTGTTTGGTATGATTTTTTTGTTTTACTAACACTCTACCAATATTTTCAAGAAAGAGTACAATATTATCTGTCCCCTTGAAATATTAGATGAACACCAACTAATTATTAAATATTTTTCTACAAATTATATCTTTAGAACATCAAATGGGCATCACCTTCTTTCATAAAACTAGCTTCACATAGATATGTAATGTAATTTGTGTTATCTAAAATATTACATATTCATCGGGGGAAAATCTAAAATATTACATTGCCAATACGGTCTAATATTTCAAAAATAAAAAACGTTTTACTCATAACTAAAGTAACATTTATGAGCACATGACTACACAAAGAAAAGAGTGATAATTACGGGAATATTATTTAACTTAGTGCATGTAGTATCTCACTCACTGTACCATATTTTGTTTAGAGGTAATGTATGCTGGAACAATAAAGTAGGTAATTTGTACAATTTTACTAAAACTAATGAATATGAATGTAATTTACTCTAATAAAAAGTATAATTAAAAAAATAGTTAATTCCTTAAACTTTGAAAGTAACAATTAAATAAATGATATAAGATACTTTAAAGAAGAGAAAAAAATAACATTTATTCGTTATTTCGTTGTTTAACTAGTAGAAGACAAGAGTTTCTGAAGCAAAAAAAATGCATCAGACAATTCTTTTCAAACAAGATTGATCTCGTCAATACCAAGTGATCCCAATAATTATTACGTGATGAATAAGAATCCTTTTTGTGACACGATGACAACTTAATCCAAGCATAAGGTTACACTCATACTCAATTCAAATTTACCAATGAAAACACATTTTGACTAGGTTTGAATTTTCTTTGATTTCAATTTTTGGGTTTGGAGTTGTGTTTGATATAATTGATATACTTATTTTTAATATGTGAAATTATAAAATTATGTAAACGAAATTGAAGATGATATGCCGAGAGTACTAACTATTGTTATTTATTTGTATTTGCAAAGAGTACTAAACTATGTTGAGTGGAAGAAGCAAAGGGTGAGAAAAAGTTAATGTTGAAAGTGATGACTTGCACATTGAAGGAGAATGGTGGATGTGTGAGGGATTTGTATGTTGAGGAAAGTGCCGGTGAGGACCAGCTTATCAAAAGCATATGCATATCATATCAACATGTGTAAATGTCAATGACAGGTTTTGGGAGGGTTTCGTATGGCTTCATATTATTCCTGATGGGGATAAGGATGATAGTCTTTTTCCAACCCTACTTCATATGAATTTGATATGGAATTTTGAATTTCATGAGTTTGGATTCGAATATGGAATTTTGAATTTGAGATTAAATAAGCATAAATACGGTATCAATTTTCCTCGTTGTTATCCCTACATGTCACAACACATTGTATGGACTATTTTGATGCTACCATATCATTAGTAAGTCATTATTTCAATAACTTTGAATTAAATTATTTTTATCTCTCTTATTTTCTATTTTTTAATCCATGCATTTCTAACAATTGATCTAAAAAATTAAAATTATTACAAATTAGTTATTAAAATAACATTATTGAATGCATAGTAGTTAACAGAGGTGTGTTTGATAACATACTATGATAAATATAGTTAATAACTTTTTGTATTAAAAATAAGTTATTAGAGTTCTTTTGTAAAAGATATTTTTTGGGGGAAAAAATGCAAGGCTAACATATATATATATATATATATATATATATATATAACACTTCATATATACCATTGGATCTTGATTTAACACTTAGATTAAAAGATACATGCACATAACTATATAATGTGACAAATAGTTAACTTTTAATTCTAACCATCTATGATTTGGTTGTAAGGCCCAAATTTATTGTTGTCACGATTTTTATATGAGAACTTTTCTCATGTGAGTAGCTATATATATATATATATTATATATATAGAGCGACTCATGTGAGAATAGTGCGTTATTGTGATAAATGAGAACAATTAATATGTACCATTAGATCTTACTTGAATTGTCAAGATTAAAAAATATATGCACATGACTATCCTATAATCAATAACTAACTTTTAATTTTAATCACTCATGATGAGTTATAAGGTCCAGATTTATTATTCTCACAGTTTTTATGTGAGAACTGTTCTCACTTGAGTCATCCCCTATATATATATATATATATATAAATAAGAAGATCCGTTTACACCTAACTTGAATCATACTAGTTATACTCAATTTTATCCCTTCATTTTCTTAAATCCAACATACCAAATTAGTAAGTGCAATAAATGATGATAGAAAAAATGATAAATCTTAAATAACTTATTGCATTCACCTATTTGGTCCATTGGATTTAAGAACATTGATGACTGAGATTGAGTATAACTTAACTTGAGTGTAAATGGATTTAATATATATATATATATATATATATATATATATATATGAAATTATAGTTAATAATATGAAGTTTACCAAAACTTTTAAGACATTGGGAAGCTCATATTTGTGTAGCTACAATTTTATGATATATCTCAACTTTATTATTAGGTTGATGATTAGTCCCTTCACAACATCTATTTAAGTTTATTGGTTCATGGTTGTTAGTGTCTCTTTTATGTCAAACATATGTTTCTTGAAAAGTGAAATCTTTAAGTATACATATTATTGACATGTTTTTACTTCATTTTATTAATATTAGCATGTTAATATGTATTTGTAACTTATAGTTATTATTAGTTAAATAATTCATAATAATATAGTTTAGTTCTATTATACAATGATGGTTATTTATCATGTTCCACATTTTGTTGAGAGAAAAAATAGGAATAAGAATAAAAGAAATTAAATTAACTATTTTTTAGGGGAAACTGGTAGTTATAATGTAGGAAAGAATAAAAAATTAACCAAATAACATAGAAGATGCATTGGGTGAAGAAGGCATTGGATTATATAGTTTTTTGGTAGAAATTAGAAGATAATGAAGGCAAAATATGAAACTATAAATTACAATATGACAAAGTGGTTACATTCGGTTTTGACTTGTAGTATAAATAAGTAAGTTGATGAGATAAACTTTATGATATCATTTATCAACTTTGATATATTTTAAAGAGAGTGTATCCATTTATTCCAAGTGTAAGTTTAAACAACTTACTCCACATTTTAGTCATTAATTCTAGGAAAATCCAATGGGTTGAATTAGTGAGTAAATTTAAACCATTTGATTTTCCTAGAATTAATGTCTAAGATGTGGGGTAAGTTTTTCAAACTTACTCTTGGAGTAAGTGAATTCTGTATCAATTTTAAATCATGATTAAGGCCTAACATATCTCATTAAGTACTATTATGGGCGGAAACATGTAAAGGCAGACAATACTTTACCTTCAATATGTCCAACCTATATAACATATAGGAATTTGAGTCTAATTTGTTAGCTTGTTTTAGATTCTTTTCAAAGCCTAGATTTAGCCTATTTAAAAGTCTAGCATAGCCCGTTAGTCTGTTTAAATGATATACTATATAGTATTGAAATATGTCTTCATGTGTACAATTAAATAGGCTAATAGACCTAATTTTAACTAAGTTCATCTAATTTTAACAATTACATTATATTTTTGTATATATTTTTATATTAAAATTACATATATAATAATATTACTTATATTAAAATAGTATAATATGAACATTATTATTTAATACAAATTAAATAGACTGATCTGATAGACTTAATATGTCTTTCAGATGGCCTAAAGCCTGACATATTAAGCTAAATAAGTTTTTAAAAAAGACTGAACATAGTCTATTGATGAGAAAAGTCTGATATGACTTAACCTATTATAAATCAAGTAATAAGTCCCTAATAGGTGATCTGATATGTTTTCACTCTTAAGTATGATCACATAAAAGAAGATTCCCTTCTTATAAGAGATTGATGGTCTTAGCTTTATATTAAAGGAAATAACCACAAATTTGTAATGTCTTAGACCCATTTTTAGTTGCACTTCTGTATTTTCTTCAAATTATTGTAACTTGTCGTACTTTAATTAAAGAAATTTTTTTTTTTGCTGATAAAAGAAAAAAGGAATGATAATGCAAGACACCTATTATTCTCGCCATCATTGATTATCCTCCCCTAAATTCTTCTAAGACATTACATAACCAAAATACATAAATGTAATTCATAGGGCACATGATGCATCTCTCTATCATCAATTTGATATATTCACGCTTTAATGACTTGGGCTGGGTTACAAATTGGGTTGTGGGTTGGGCTGGTTTTTTATGGGGTTACAGGTTTGTGTTGGGTTGCCATTGATTAGGATGGCAATGTTTACATGTACTTGAGGTCTCTTTTAGCATTATCCATTCGAAATCCTTTAGGTAGGGATTTTCATTGTGGAGATAGGTGAGAAAGTACCTTAAAGATAACTTGGAATAGGGACCGGAATCATGTTCCTCACTTATAGGATCCCTATTGTCAAGACAACAAATTAGACGTTCATGATCATTCAAAATTAGAAATATTATCCTCAAACATATAACGCCTACATGGAATCAGAACATCTACATCAGACAAAAATAATCAATACTACATAATTAAACACATAACAACGAATAGTACATAATTATTTGGAAGGGTCCTCATAATCTCTTATGGATGATTAGAACAATGATCTGTTATTCTAAACCATGTCTCACACTACTAATAATGAAATAAAAATAATAAATTTTTAATCTTTTTTTTATTATCATGACATATTTTCATTAATAAAAGACATGATTTAAAATATGTTTTCATTCATTTATCCAACCAATCCAATAAGACTGTATGTTCACCCACATCACAATTTCACACATATCATACTATGACAAAGCAAACCCTGTAGCATCCACATGATATTTGGTTGTAACAAAATATCACATACCCATTCATTTCATGGCCTTGGTCTAGTCGATAACAATAGTAAATAAATTTATGTATACTTGTGGTTGTGGTCACTTGCCAATTTTACCGGTTTATTCACATCATATCGTAGAGGCCATAATCACCATGTCATAATTCAAAATAGAATGAGGTACTTACAGAACATAAGTGTAAATATGACTACTGAATCTACAATAAGCAACATATATACCACAACATTTCAGGTAATCATTTGTATTCATCCACCTTCTAAGTTGTAATGTGATTGATTCAAAGGTCAGACAAATGTTATATTTTAGCGCAAAGTTCAAGTTAGACGCTTGAAACATTAATTTTAGATAATCATATGTAAAGCTATGATATAACTGTATTGAATATCTAGAATCCTTGCCTTTTTTAATAAGTGTTCTATCTCAGTCATAACCGGGCAATTGATCATGGGTCTCATGCATAACGTTCACTGCCCCGCATAACCTCCATTGCCCGCCTTAAGTAGGCTCCTCTATGGGAGAAACTATAAGAGTCCCCGACATAGCATTAAAAGCTTATGACATAACATTTAATGCTCACGACATAACATTTAATGTGCCGCTGACCCACCATTTAATGCGTCGTTGACCCACCTCCAATGTCAGATAACAGACCGTCTGCCACGTCGCCTGCACATTCCGCATGTCCCCGACAATTCGGCCAGAGCAGATTCGTAGGACAAGAAAGGACGATCTGAGTACGTTCCTTATGTTCGTTAGATGCTGACCAATGGCCAGATGCCAACTCAACATTCACAACGCCCTATAAATAGGAGATCACACATAGAGTATAATTAATTCTCATTCTCTCATTCATTGCTACACTTATTGCTCTAACTTATCTCTTATTTACTCTCTCTCTCTAGAATACGTTACTGACTTGATCGTCGGAGAACCTTTTCAGGTACCTCCCCCTGCGGGCCCAAGCGATCATCTGACAAGTCTCATGCTCTCCCACACTTTCCCGTTCATTCACCATCAGCTCCCGACCATCCGTCAATATGCTCTCCCACACTTTCCCGTTCCTCAATTCCCGATCTTCCAACAAAGAACATTGGCGCCATTTGTGGCTTACCTACAAATCTACAATATGGTGACCACCCGTAACCAAGCTCAACCACTTAGCCATGCAGAACCACACAACCCGAATCATGATACCCCTTCCATTGAACTTCCAGCACTAGTACAACCATCTCACCAGGATAGCCAAAGTCATCCCACAAACATTATCCTAGAAGCAACCACCACCCAACAACTCCTCCACATGATACAAACCCAAGACCAAATTATCTAGCAACAGGCCCAACTACTAGCCGAGCTACGCCAACATCGACCAGAACCCAGTAATGGACCTTCACGGCCAGTTGCCGATGAGCACTTCACTGAATCCGCTGAAGCCTCTAGGCTAGTAGCTACCAAACACGAAAACCACTCAGATAACTCACCCCCCAAACACGACCACAACTCCTCACGAGCAAGACATCCCTTCACCGAAACCATCATGTCCTCACCACTCCCAAAACATCTTACCCGACCAAGCAACATCAAAAAATACGATGGAACAAGTGACCCACATGATCATTTGGATGCCTTTGAAGGCTCAATGCTTTTCCATGGGACCACCAACCCTATCATATGTCAGACATTTCCCTTTACTTTGAAACGGACTACTCTGCAGTGGTTTACCCGACTCACACCAAACAACATCGACCAATTGACCACTCTCGCCAACAAATTCAACATCCGCTTCATAGCAAGTAAAGAGCAACCTCGCTCTTCTTACACCTTGTCCGGTATACGGCAGGAGACACATGAACCCCCTCGAGCTTACCTATACAGATTCAAATCGGCGGCCATGAAGGTTCACACTGTGAGCCCGGAGATGACGGTACATATCTTGGTGATAGGCTTGCAGGATGGCCTTTTTAGGCATGAATTGGCTAAATATTTAGACCTCACAATGAAAGAACTCGGATCTAAAACTCAACAATTCATCAATCTAGAAGAAACTCATCCTAATCGCCCACCCACCGACCATAGAGAATACCAACTCCCCTCATGTGAAACCAAACACCCAAAAACATATGAACATCCTCGAGATGATCCACCCCGACAACCCAAAAAACCCAAATACTCCTCTTACACCCCCTCAATGCCAGCCGAACTAAAAATTTTCAAGAAGTTATGGCCGCCCACTTAGGCAGCTCTCCAAACCTAATCCAAGCAGGAGATTAGGGACCCAAGACCACTCCAAATATTGTGACTTTCACACCCTATTTGGCCATGTAACAGAAGAATGTACACATCTGAGGGACACTATCGAAGACATGATCCAGGCCGGACATCTCCGGAAATTTATAGCTCGGGCCCGCCAAGAATGATCGTCACCTCTACGTCGATCCAGTCCTCCTCGGAGACGTTCCCCCCAAATCATCACCAAGAGTGCCCTCCGAATAGAGACTGGAGAGACCAATATCGCTTCAACAATAGGCGACAACGAAGCCTAGTGGACATCAACATCATATCCGACGGATTCGCTGGTGGTGGTTCATCCAGGTCAGCTCAGAAAAGATATGTCTGGGAGATAATGCAATCAATTGTCTGAAAACCCCACCAATATCAGAGCCACCAGGAAGCACCCCTGATCTCCTTCGACGACCGTGATTATGAAGGGGTCGTCCGCGGTCACGACGATCCCCTTGTCATCACCGCCAAAATGAATAGTAAAAAGGTGGGACATTTATTTGTGACCAAGGCAGTTCAGCGGACATCATGTTTCAAGACATGTTCACAAAAATGGAACTCAAGGACATAGACCTATTGCCATATGATGGGCAACTTGTCGGTTTCATTGGACAAGGAATCACCCCTCAGGGCTATGTTGATATATGGCTAACTGTTGGGGAACACCCTCTGATTCGGACAATCCAAACAAAGTTCCTGGTCATCGACTGTGTCTCGACCTACAACGCCATCCTAGGTCGACCAATACTCAACCATCTCGAGGCAATAGTCTCCACTCCATACCTCTTCATGAAGTTTCTCTCCTCTGACCTACGGGTATGCACAGTTAGGGGAGATCAACATAGCGCAAGAAGTTTCTATCAAATGAGCCTTCGACCAAATCAAACTTCAACACGAGTACCACCCCATAAGAGAAAAAAGTGGGGCATGCATTTGGTGGAATCAGATGCCAGAGCAGATACAAAGATCAAAGAAAAGACCTTCATCCAACTCGGCCCCTTGAAATAAAATATGGTGTATATCGGCTCTACTCTCGACAAAGCTCAGAGATCAATACTGATCAAATGCCTGAAGACCAACAAAGATCTTTTTGCCTGGTCCGCTACGGATATGCCTGGAATAGATCCATCTGTTGCATGCCACCGCCTCACGATTAACCCAGGTGCACGACTGGTGGCCCAAAAGAAAAGAAAGATGGGTGCCGATTGAGCAACTGAGGTTACTCAAAAGATCTCAGAATTACTAGAGGTTGGCTTCATCCAAGAAATATCATATACGACTTGGCTGTCAAACGTCGTGCTGGTCAAAAAATTATCGGGGAAATGGCGAATGTGTATGGACTATACAGACTTGAACAAAGTGTGTCCAAAGGATCCATACCCTCTCCCGAACATCGATCATCTCGTTGACAATTCTTCTAGATATCAGTTCCTGTCATTTATGGATACTTATTCAGGGTATAACCAGATTCCCATGTACCCCCCAGATCAAGACAAAACCACCGTCATTACACATAAGGCGACTTACTGTCATACGATCATGATGTTCGGTTTGAAAAATGTGGGAACTACATACTAGAGGATGATGAACATCATTTTTGGAGATCAGATTGGGAAGAACATGGAAGTCTACATGGACGATATGATCGCCAAGAGTCTGCCAACGGAGGATCATGTGAGTATCCTAAATGCCGTCTTCGACCGACTGTGCAAGTTTAATATGCGCCTCAACCCGAAAAAATGTACATTCAAAGTCGAAGCCGACAAGTTTTTAGGATTTCTGTTAACAAGCTGGGGTATTGAGGCCAACCCAGCAAATTGCCAAGCAGTCATCGACTTGCGCAGCCCAAATCAGTTAAGGAAGTTTAACAACTTAATGGACGATTGGTGACCTTGGTCAAATTCTTTCCAACATCTGCCAAACATTCCCTTCCATTATTCCAGCTTCTCAAAAAAAGCAATACCTTTACTTGGTCGGAAGATTGCGAATCAACTTTCCAAATTTCCAAATAATACCTAGCTACCCCTCCCGTGCCTTCAAAGCCTGTACCCACCAAGACACTATACATCTACTTGGTAGTAACAGACGAGGTTGTAGCCACCGCCCTAATCAGAGAAAGTGAAGATGGTCAGCGCCATGTGTACTTCACCAGCAAGGCATTACAAGGCCTAGAGCTCAGGTATTAGAAGTTAGAAAAGGTCACCTACGCCCTCTTGGTGGCAACAAGACTGTTGCGACAATATTTTTAATCCCATCCGGTGGTGGTCAGAACTAATCAACCTATCCGCCAAATTTTGTACATGCCTGAGCTGGTCGGACGAATGATCTCCTGGTCTATTGAACTATCCCAATTTGATATACGATATGAACCTAGGGCGGCTATTAAAAGCCAAGTCCTGTCTGACTTTGTTACCGAATTGACCACACAACTAGGTAATCCCGAGCAAATATGGACCATATATGTTGACGGTTCATCCAATCCTCGGGGCAGCGAAGTAGGGGTTTTATTGGATAACGGCGAGGGGATGACCATTGAATACTCGCTGACCTTCACCTTTCACACATCAAATAACCAAGCAGAATATGAAGCATGCATTGTCAGTTTGCAGTTGGCCAGGGAAGTCGGGGCTGGAAAAGTCTCCATCTGCAGTGATTCCCAACTTGCAATCTCTCAGATTATAGGGGCCTTTTAGACAAAGGACGTGTTACTCAGAAAGTACCTAGCCAAGGTTAAGGAGTTGATGGGCAAGTTCAAAACGACCTCCACACAACACGTCCCAAGGTAGTAGAATATTCGGGCTGACATCCTGTCTACACTAGCAAGCACGAAGAGCCCGAGTAACAACATGTCAGTAATTCAAGGGACAATCCTACAACCTAGTGTCATGGCTGACGAGCAAGCATAGATCCCGAACGATTGGACCAACCCGATCATCATGTACTTAACCAACGACGACCTACCAGCAGATCAGAAAGATAGACAGGGATTCCTCAGGTACAATTCATGGTTCACCATGATACAAGGTTGTTTGTACCTCTGGGGCTCTTCTACTCCCATCCTCAAATGCCTCAGCCCCGATATGGCTCAGTACATTCTTCAAGAAATCCACGAGGGAAGTTGTGGCCACCACCTCGATGCAACATCACTTACCAAAAAGATACTCCTGACTGGGTATTATTAGCCGACCATAGACAAAGACGCCTCCGCGTTCACTAAGAAGTGTATACCCTGCCAATTGTTTGTCAACCTCCACAAGGCTCCCTCCCAAAGAACTGACAACGACAATGACCCTATGGCCCTTCTGCAGATGGGGTATGGATATTTTGGGACCACTTCCACCAGCAACCGGACAACTTAAATTTCTAATAGTGGCGGTCGAATACTTCACTAAATGGATCGAAGTTGAACCCCTGTCCAACATCACGACAACCAACATCTAAAAGTTCACTTGGAGAAATATCATAACAAGGTTCGAGATACCCGTCGCGATAATCACTGACAACGAAACTCAGTTTGCTGACCGGAAGTTAAGAGAATTGCTGACATGCCTCCACATCAAACAACACTTCACTTCAGTTGAACACCCTCAGACAAATGGCTAGGTAGAAGCGGCCAACAAAGTCCTCCTCCATGGGATAAAAAGAAGATTGCAAGAAGCTAAGGGAGCCTGGCCGGAACAACTCTATCTTGTCCTCTAGGCTTACCGTACAACCCCTCACTCCACCATCGGGGAATCTCCTTTCAACCTTACTTATGGGTTAGAGGCTATGATCCCACTAGAGATCGGCGAACCCACCTAGCAAACAACACACTTCGATGAAGCCACCAATTCGACCATCTTAAGGCACAACTTAGACTAGATAGAAGAAAAGAGAGACCGAGCCAGAATCAGAGAAACCACCGTAAAACGAGGAGCCACCAAGAAATAAAACCGAACGGTAGTACCGTGAGACTTCGAAACAAGCAGTTTAGTACTCAGGAGAGCGGACATCAGAAAAACAAAGGGCAAACTAGCACCTAATTGGGAAGGACCGTACCGGGTAACTAGTAAGACTGGCAAATGGGCATATAAGATCGAAGACCTAGCAGGGAAGGAAATCCCCATACTTGGATTGCGACAAATCTTCAACAATTTTATGCTTGACAATGTAAACCCTGTGCTAGACCTTTATATGGCTGAGCAAAATGATGTAACCGAATCGCACTTATATGTTAACGAGGTATTATTCAGATGTCTTTCTAAGTCCTCTTGGTCGCCAACAATACACTCCTCGAAAGCGTGGGCCAATCCCCTTCTGATGGCAGTTCAAATTCGCAAACCCAAGCTAGGACCAAGTCCTATTGGTTGCCAAAAATACACCCATCAGGGGCGTGGGCCAGTCCCCCTCTGATGGCGATTCAAATTCACAAACCCAAGCCAGGACCAAGTCCTCTTGGTCGCTAGCAATAAACCCCTTAGATGCGTGGGCCAATCCCCCCTGATGGCGGTTCAAATTTGCATACCCAAGCCAAGATCAAGTCCTCTTGGTCGCCAGTAATAAACCCCTCAGGGGCGTAGGCCAGTCCCCCTCTGATGGCGGTTCAAATTTGCAAACCCAAGCCAGGACCAAGTCCTCTTGGTCGTCAGCAATACACCCCTTGGAGGCATGGAACAGTCCCCCTCTAATGGCGGTTCAAATTTGAAAACCCAAGTCAGGACCAAGTCCTCTTGGTCGTCAGCAATACACCCCTCGGAGGCGTGGGCCAGTCCCTCTCTAATGGTGGTTCAAATTTGCAAACCCAAGTCAGGACCATGTCCTCTTGGTCGCCAACAATACATCCCTCGGAGGCGTGGGCCAGTCCCCCTCTGATGGCGGTTCAAATTTGCAAACACAAGCCAGGACCAAGTCCTCTTGGACGCCAACAATACACCCCTCAGAGGCATGGCCTAGTCCCCCTTCGATGGCGGTTAAATTCATTAACCCAAGACATGACCAAGTCCTCTAGGTCGCCATCAGTATACCCCTCACAGGCGTGGGCCAGTCCCCCTTAGGTGGCAGATAAATTCATAAACCCAAGACATGACCAAGTCCTCTAGGTCACTATTAACAGTTTCAAGTCCATTAGATTGGTTACCCAACCAATCCAGCCTTGTTAATTGATTAACAGTTTCAAGTCCATTAGGTTGGTTACTTGGTCAATCTAGCCTTATTAATTGATTAACAGTTTCAAATCCATTATGTTGATTACCCGACCAATCTAGCCTTGTTAATTGATTAACAGTTTCAAGTCCATTAGGTTGGTTACCCGGTCAATCTAGCTTTGTTAATGGATTAACAATTTCAAATCCATTATGTTGGTTACCTGACCAATCTAGCCTTGTTAATTGATTAACAGTTTCAAGTCCATTAGTTTGGTTACCCGGTCAATCCAGCCCTGTTAATTGATTAACAATTTCAAGTCCATTAGGTTGATTACCTGATCAATCCAGCCTTGATTAATTAAACAGTGGCGAGTTCATTAAGTCAATTACCCGGTCAATCCAACCTTGTTAATTGATTAACAGTTTCAAATCCATTATGTTAGTTACCCGGCCAATCTAGCCTTGTTAATTGATTAACAGTTTCAAGTCCATTAGGTTGATTACCCGATCAATCCAGCCTTGATTAATTAAACAGTGGCGAGTTCAT
This sequence comes from Lupinus angustifolius, assembly GCF_001865875.1. NCBI lineage: Eukaryota > Viridiplantae > Streptophyta > Magnoliopsida > Fabales > Fabaceae > Lupinus > Lupinus angustifolius. The sequence continues at coordinate 5,302,959 of NC_032018.1, forward strand.
TAAGTCGATTACCCGGTCAATCTAGTCTTGTCAATTGATTAACAATTTCAAGTCCATTTGGTTGATTACACGGTCAGTCCAGCCTTGATAATTATTACACAGTTTCAAGTTCATTAAGCAGATAGTATAGACGACCAAAGGCAATATGTAAACAGGATAAGCGAGGATAGTATAGATAACTAGAAACATTACAATTTTTCAATGCATTAAACCTACGATCCTCCCCCACTAAGTCCTACCTGGAACCGGAAGCTTCACTGGACCTTCACCATCATCGGCAACCAAATTCCCCTCAGGAGTGACCGATACATGAATCTGGGTCCAAGACCAGTCGTGATCTGAAAGAACCAACCAGACTTGAGCAAATGCATTGTCCCACCCAACATTCACCACATCAACGACATCTTCCTCCAAGTCCTGATAAGATGTCTTCAATTGAGCCAACTCATCAGTTAACTGAACAATGTCCCCCTGTTTGTATCATCATGCTCGTCGGCCAGCTGCAATATCGTCTCTAGATGGCACTTCTCCCCTTCAGCTCTGTCAAGACGGTTACATAGAGACCCTATTTCCCGTTGGACAGATGCCATGTCGGCCTGAGCTTGCAGCGCAACATCCCGAGCTCTTGAAGTTGAAGGGTCAACATTGACAGCTGCTCACCAACAGTCAGATTCTGCTCCTCTTGAACCTTCAGCGCCTCGAGGTACTTTTTCTCCAGCTCATGAAGTTCACCCGAGTGTTGTTCTTGGAGCTTGGCCAAAGCATCCTCCCTGACCTGGGTAGCTAACACTCCATCATCTTCGAGATACTTGGCCACGGAAACAGCCAAGACCCCGACCTCCCGAACCCTCCTCAGAAGGTCTAACACGGGCAGAGAATCAATCTTCTCCACTACCTCGGAGTAGAGTAGTCCGATCTCCACCGCCTTAGGAACCCGATACAGGAAAGAAGACATAGCGACAATCTTTCCTTTACCACTACCAGAGGTCTTCCCCCAGTAGGCCCCTCCGAGCTAGGATCAAGGGCCCCTTCGAGCACAACTTCTTCCCCGATAAATTCAACCGGGTGGACATTAGTCGGAGTAAGCACGACCACCGCCTCGGGCTCAGAAGGAGGCGTATAAATCACCAACACAGATGACTCTCCATGAGAAGATTCAACACAGGCGGGCGAATCAAACCTCGCCTTTTTAGTGACCTCCGCACTCTTCCTCTTCAGAGCAGCCCTCCTCAGAAGACCTGATTGGGCATATTAATCACCCATAACAGCTGATGAAAAGAAGAAAAATACGTTAAAACCGGAAAAACAATACAAAATATGAGATGTGTATGCACACTACACTCGTAAGCCCAGATGCTCACCAACTTCAGCCTCAAAAATATGATCCCCCTGGACCAACTTGTAGTAGATGACGACCCGGCCCTCCTTGACCCAATTCAACATCTTGTCCGCCACCTCCCTTTCCCGCCGGTTCAGCTAGTCATATGAGAAACTGAAGGACTTGGAAGATGTAACGCCCCGAAAAATACTTCTCAAAAACATTGCGGAAAAATGGGTAAATTTTTTTTTTGAATAAAGAGATTGTATAAAAATTGTTGTCTTTTTAAAACCTTCCTTTTCCGGGACATCACTTTAAGTAACTCAAATGCGGAGAATCAACTTATCGTTATCGAATGATAACTTAACCTCACTCACAATTTCCTGAATAACACAATGCATATAAACGGTTAAGTCATCTTTAATTCATACAAACTAAGTCAACAAAGGCGAAAACGACATCGCCACTAACATATACAAAATCCAAAAAGAAAGGGCGAAAATATTAATCATCGCCCACAGACACTAAACAAAGA
>NC_032018.1:5304911-5305409 GCF_001865875.1 Lupinus angustifolius
AAATTCATTGACGGCGTGGACTTACTCAGAATATTACACTCAGATATGAAAAACAGTTCATATATATATATATAACATATTACATTATAACTCATGAGTTGTTCTCGTAAACAACTATCCAATTTACATGAGTAATATAACCAGACTCATCAATTGTTCTCATAAGCAATTATCTAATTCACATGAGTAATATAACAAAACTCATCAATTGTTTCCATAAACAATTAACTAATCAACCTATGTAACGTAAATACACTTATTCCCAAACAATATCATATTTCCCATTTATCAATATATCATTTATCAACAAAATATCATGACTATAATTAATTAACACATAAGTGGGGATCATAACCCCAAATAATAACACACACATATACTATCTATAACCGACATCATAACTCATCGTTTATTAACATAAACCATAATGTATCAACATACATCTCATAAACAAACATCATAACCATAAGTAATAATATGTGCATAATGTTAATGATG
>NC_032018.1:5305509-5305765 GCF_001865875.1 Lupinus angustifolius
CGAGCGAGGATTTGGCGCCCGGGCGAGGGAGTTCTAGAACCAAAACTTCCCCACGCCCAGTCCCTCGCCCAAGCGAGACTATGCTCGCCCAAGCGACAAGAACTTGGACAGAATACCAATTTTTGCCCTTTTCGACAACCGAAACATATTTAAACTTAGTTTTACAAACACCTGCACTCAGAAAAGTTTCCAACAACATTCATATACAATATTCAACACATTTCATCAACAATCATATATATTCAAAATATTCAAA
>NC_032018.1:5305865-5364024 GCF_001865875.1 Lupinus angustifolius
GGTGGATTTCGGCCCCGACAGTGGTTCAGAACCAACTGTCTCCAAAAATTACTAAAATTTACCACAAAATAGGAAATAAAATTACAAGACTAAAACTCAACTAGAGTTTTGTCTAATTCTTTACCGAAAATTCCCAGAAATTCATTTTCGAATATATAATTAATAAAAATATTAATAAAATCTTATAATTCGAAATCGTAAAATTCGCGGTGTTACAGCCGGTTTCTGATGGATTCTCATGTTCTAAGAGAAAGGGAATCGGGGTTGCCCATCGGGCCCATATGCCCATGAGTGTTGTTCGCATACAACCTTTACTCGGAAGAACCTAGATTTCCACCATTTGACTGATCCCTCGAAGACCTGGAAGAGAGCACGCCCATTTGCAGATTGAAGCGAGGTCCACCCGCACCGGCCTGCATCGCTCTCGTCTTTATTGGAGCTGTATCCCACCCGAAACATCTAGAAGAAAAGACGGAGCGTGCACGAACGCTCCATGACCTCGCAAAAAATCTTGAAAGCCCGGATGAACCCCCATGAATTAGGATGAAGTTGTGAAGGGGCAACTTCAAGGTGTCGCAACACCTAGGCTAACCAGTCGTCGAAAGGAACCTTCACCCTAATAAGGAGATAGAAGTACTCGTACATATAGAAACTATGGCGGTCATTGTACTCTAGGAAAATATCTTGACAAACGCGCTCCTTCTTCGCTGGACTGCCCCACATGATGCCCTCGGTAGGGTAGGCCAACAACTCTACCCGAGGTTGCTTATCTGCCATATAGAAGGAAAGGCTCCCTATGACCTCTCAATCAACCTACCAATAAGGAGATTATGAACCCAACATCTCCGATGGAAGAGTATATTGGTCGGCATGCTCGGCGAAATTCCTTCCCATAGATAACTTGTCATCAGAAGAAGTGTCAGACTCCGAGCTGGATATATCATTCAACACCGGACCCTACTTCTTACAAAAGGCTTCCCGGTCCAAGACAATAGCCTCGCTCCTATTACCTCCCACCCTCACGTCACGCAAGATGGCGGATAAAGATAATCGTCGAGGTCATTACCGTGTAGATCGGTGCCTTTGATGACAGAGACCCGGGGACGTAAAGATCGATGGGGGACCAGGCAAGATCTCCAAATCATCGCAGCTAGATTCCCCGCCGGTCATAATTAAAATAAAAATGAAGAATATGGGAAGCAGATAGAAAGAAGAATATGGGAAGCAGATAGAAAGAAGAATATGGGAAGTAGAAACTCCTATTTATAGGGAAGACCCAAGCCCAGGTCTCCCTAAAGGCCCAACTCGAAACACAAATTTGCCCATCCAAAGTCACTTGAGAACAATCTAACGGTAGCGCAGAAACCCAGATGACAGAACTGAAACAAGCAGACACAACGCTTGAGTATCCACTATTGTCAGAAGGAACACCATTAATACTCCACATGTCAACCTAGAAACAGATAACCATCATGACCTACCCCTAGTCCCTAAACCATTCCCGGACATAGCCTATATCTCCTACTCACCTGTATAGTCCACAAGCTCGGTATCCCTGGCCCGACCTCGTCGACTGGGGCAATTGTTCTATTCCGGTCATAAGGTCGTAACCTACATCTCTCCAACCCATTCTTATAGTCCACCAGCTCGGCCATCCTCGACCAACCTGGTAGATTGGGGGCAACAGTTCCATCCCGGTCATAATCGGGAAATCGACCATGGGTCCTGAGCATAACGTCCACTGCCCCGCATAACCTTCATTTCCCTCCTTAAGTAGGCTCCCCATGGGAGAAACTATATGAGTCCCCAATATAACATTAAATGCTTCTAACATAACATTTAATACTCACGACATAACATTTAATGTGCTGCTGACCCACCATTTAATGCACCGATGACCAACCTCCAATGTCAAATAACAGACCGCCTGTCCCCGACAATTCGGCTAGAGTAGATTCGTAGGACAAGAAAGGACGATCTGAGTACGTTCCTTATGTCCGTTAGATGATGACCAATGGCTAGATGCCAACTCAGCATTCACAACGCCCTATAAATAGGAGACCACATATGGAGTATAATTAATTCTCATTCTTTCATTCATTATTACACTTATTGCTCTAACTTCTCTCTTATTTACTCCCCATCTCTCTAGAATACGTTATTGACATGATCGTCGGAGAACCTTTTCAGGTACCTCCCCCGGCGGGCCCATACGATCATCCTACCAAGTCTCCTGCTCTCCCACACTTTCCCGTTCATTCACCATCAGCTCTCGACCATCCGTCCTCAATTCCCGATCTTCCAGCAAAGAACAATAAGGTTTTTTATGAAAAAGCACACAAACTTTCATTGATAAAAGGAAAATGAAAGGAACAATACAAAGAAGAATAAAATTATAGAGTAATGAACTGACTCAATGGATTGGGATTCTCGCTGAGCACTCATTAAACGAGCTAGCCAGAGCAAGATTGCCTAAGTTTATTCTCCTTGTTTCACATAACCGTGATTGATTTTGCTGAGCGACATTTGTTGAATCACTGAGCGGATTCAATTCTCGCTTAGCAAGAAAACCCAAACTTTGTTCAAATTAAAGTCACTAAGTAAGAGGAAGTTTTGCTGGGCGAAAATCGATTTCTCATTCTATGAGAGGTTGTGTCGTTGAACAACAGTTTTGAACCTGATTTTGCTATAGTTTAGTGTTTACAAATATGAAAATTCAACAAAGTAACATCAATTGAATCTGTAGTTTGGCAAACCAGACTTATTCCTAAAGAAATCAACCCTATTTAATTCAGGAATTAAATCATATTGCAATAGGAATCAAACATGCTTATACATTAATTCACTTACCCTAATTGCAACTATGAACAGTTAGAGACTTGAACAAACTTCTAAAGTCACATCATCATGAAACCCATAAGGGGATTACCAACCTAACATGGCATTTAAAAATTCCTAAGCTCATTTCCCCTTATTTGTCTATTTAGGGTAATTATGTATAACTGATATCTTCACTTCCCTATTTCAATCATCAATATTCAACTAGTTGAAAGTAACAATTAGCTTTAAGCCGAGGAAGATGAAGATCTAACCTAGCTAAGCCCCCACCTTTTTCTAAATTGGTGAACGAATCTGAAATATTTAAGAACTGAAATAATTAAGTATAGATATTACTATTGGATCCTTTTTAATAAACTACATCCCTAAATACATTTCTTATGAATCCTAAATTATATCACAACACATTTCAAATCTTAAATTTAAATAAATTATATTTTCAAATCCACGCCTCATGTACACATATGTAATAACACTACGTCAGAGTTGTCGTTCAAGAGCACTTATTTTAGATGTATAACAGCGCTTTCATGCGCTTTCTATTTGACCACGATAGTATATGGTCATCATTAACATCGCTTCATAAATAGGGATGGCAAAAAAACCCGTATCCGTAGGTACCCGCGGGTAAAACCCGTATGGGCACGGGTACGGGTCACAAACGGGTACCCGCGGGTATTATAAACAGGTTTTTAAAAATACTCGTAGTGTATATGGGCGGGTACGGGTATTATGGTACCCGTATCCGCGAGTACCCGTTATTTATATGATTAATATATTATATTTAATTAAAATAAAAAATACATTATTCTAACATTTATTACACTATGTATATTTTTTCCTTTTGTTTTGTTTACATATTTTATTGAGTTTGATGGTGAAACACCCTACAAATATTATTACATGTGTAGAAACACACATGTTTTACAAAGAAAACATATATTTTTTGTTAAAAAATGAGAACAAAAAATCACACAAATGGAAACCACCAATAAATTTAGCATTTTTGCCAAATATTCAATCAAAAGGTACAAAAATAGTTAAGTTTCATCTTATTTGAAACACAATAGAAGTAAAAATTTAAAAAATTATTTATAATAGAGGAAACCCGCGGGTACCCGTTTTACCCACGGGTACCCAAAAATATCCGCTCACGGGTACCCGTACGGGTACGGGCGAGTATGGGTATTACTCTTCTATTTTGAAACGGGTAGCGGGTAGCTACTACCCGTGCCCGCTCGTGCCCGTTGTCATCCCTATTCATAAACGTTGTTGTATTGACTATATACCATAGCGCAACACATAAAAAGCGTTGTCATATAGTGCATCAATACAACAACGCCTCGTACACAAAGCGTTGTCATATAGTCTTAAATAAACAGCGCATTTTATAGGTCTTATTAACATCGCTTGTTGTTGCACTGTTGAAGTTCATATATTTAACAGCGCAATAACAAAAAAGCGATGTTGTATTATTCTTAAATTTCCTCAAACAACACCTACAACAGTGTATCGCATGCATAACGCTGTTGTATTAATAATGTACCACAACGCTTTCTATAAAAAGCGTTGTTGTAGTTATCCTTTACAACAGCGCTTACTAGGACTTCTCCTAGAATTCGCTGTTGATTTGTATAAATTAATACATGCATATACATTTATTAGCAGAACAATCATTCTCAATAACACATACATTTATACATTTTCAACAACACAAACACATTAATACATGCCAGAAGTTTGTTTTATTGAACATCAATACAATACAAAATACAAACAATGAATATCATGCCAATTATTTTTGACATAGTACATAATTATAAATAAAAAAATTACATAAATTATAAATAAAACAATATAATACAAATTACAAACAATCAAAACTATACAAAGACTACTTGCATCTATTTTTTTCCTTTTCTTTGATTGTTTTATCTTTTAGGGTCATCCTTGTCTGGAGGAGCATATTGATTTACCCAAAGCCCTTCATCATGATCATCACTTGTATACAAATCATCATCCGTAGTTGGTAGTTGGTCTGCTCTCACGCAACTGATATGTCCCAAAAAAAGGATCATCTTCATCAATATCTTCATATTCTTGGTCATCAATGTTATTGATGATTATTTTGTTAGTTAAAAGAATAATGAACCATTTCATATCACCTGGGCCACTAACATAGAATACTTGTTGAGCTTGTGATGCTAGAATAAATGGCTCATCTTTATATCGTGACCTATTAAGATCCACTTGCATGAACCCTAACTCATTAACTCAAAAGCCATTATTGTTATCAACCCACATACAATAAAAAATCGACATCCTAAACATTGTGTAATCTAATTCTCATATGCGTTCAATCACTCTAAAGTATGACATGTTCGCATATATTGAGTTTCTATCTTTTGCACTTGACATGTGTAAAGTTCGAGCAACAAGAGTCACACCACTATTTTGCATTTTACTTTGATCATCTTGTTTTTTCGCATAAAATGTGAATCAATTAATCAGGTAACCAGTGTATGATAAGATATGAAGGCTTAGACCATTGGCTAACCATTTCAATCTTTCGGAAACTGAATGTGCATTTATATTCAACTCTCCATCAATGTGATTTTTTAGCCACTTTATGGAACACCGATAGCTCTTTGGAAATCCAATTTTCATTCTTATTTGGGTAACACTTCCTTAGCATCTCCTTGTGTCTTTCAACATATGGCTCAACCTCATCGGTATTATGTAAAACATATAAGTGCACTTGCTCCAATTCAGTTCTTGTTATAGTCAATATTTCATTCCCAGTAATACCTTCACCAAATATATTTTTGTATATCGAGACTTTCGAATGCCCATCATCGATAAGGTATCTGGTACAAAAATCAAGAGTTTCTTCAAAAATTTATCGCTCGATAATAAAACCCTCTAGTCTTGATCGGTTCTTCACATATCCTTTTAATGTCTTCATATAACGCTCAAAGGGGTACATCCATCTCATATAGGAAGTGCCACATACTTGTATCTCTCGAACAAGATGTATGCTTAGATGAACCATTATGTCAAAAAAGAAGGTGAAAAATACATTTCAAGCTCACGCAAAGTCAAAATAATTTGTCTTTGCAATGCAGGTAATTTCTCAATGTCAATCACTTTGCTACAAGTTGCCTTGAAGAAGAAGCATAACCTAGTTATGGTTCCTCAAACTTTTTTAGGTAGAATTGACCATATTCCAATAGGCAAGAAATGCTCTATAAGTACATGACAATCATGAGGCTCAAGACCTTTTAATTTGAGGTCTTTCATTTATACAAAGTTATGAATGTTGGAAGAGTACCCTTCTGGAACTTTAACACCATGAATAAATTTTCAAAATTTCATTTTCTCCTTCCTCGACAAAGTATAAGCTGCTGGAGGTAGAAATATACGTTTTTCCTTCATTATCGGCCCCAATTCCTTTCTTATTCCCATAATAACCAAGTCCAACCTTGCATTCAAGCCATCTTTGGTCTTACCAAGGACATTGAGTAAGGTACCAATGAGACTTTCAAACACATTTTTTCAATATGCATAACATCGAGGAAATGTCTTACATATAATGAACTCCAATATGACAATTCAAAGAAGATTGACCTTTTCTTCCACCCGTTTGTGACAATTTCTTTTATAAGATATGGGTGTGAAAATATACTTATAGCAACCCAATTAACCCATGTACTTAGGATGACAGTACATAATTAAACTCAACTTTTAACACACACCTAGAAGAATATATGCAAAGTAACAACATTTCCTCATCAACAACCTCCGACTCGTGCTATTAACCATATTTGTATGCTTTGGAAGTCAAAAGCTCCCTTAAAAGTAAAAGCTTTCGTGTGGAGACTTTTTCAGTATCAGATCCCCACTTGATGCTCTTCTCAAGAGGGGAGTCTCTATAGCACCTGGAGGGGGAACCTTATGCCCTTTTTGCAACGACCAAGCTAAAACTTCTCAACATCTTTTCTCCTCTTGTAACTTTACTTATTCAGTTTGGCAGCTTCTTTATAATTGGTTGAACATACACACGACTCTTCCTCTTTAGCTCATTCATCATTTTACTAATCACATGGACATGATACCACACCGGCATTATTTGAGTCATTGGAATATCATTTGGCTAGCTGGAGGTCTAGGAATGACTCTTTATTTAATTTTTTGCAACCCTCTCTTGAGAAAAATTTTTAGTCCGCTAGGGTTACTTCTTGGCTTTGGATCAATGGGAAGATGGGCAAAGATCAGATCACTTTTTCGGACTAGATAGTGAATCCCATTTTTTGTCTTTATCATGTGTTGTAATGCCTTTTAGCCTCTTTCTTTCTTTTTTCCTCTTGTAATTATTTCTTCTTTTAATAAATTTTTACCTTTTTGCCGATCAAAAAAAAAATAACATAAGTTTCATCACAAAACATATAAGATAAGGGAAAAGATTGAAAATACTGCATCAGATGTCAAAACATTCTTGTGTGGATCCTCGTGAAAAATAATTCTCATTTTTTAAGCTTCAACATATAAGTCCCTTGGATACAGATATATATGATGAAAATGATGTTATGATGGTCTGGCATGAAATTTGACCCACCTGTACAATTAATATCACCAGCATTCCGAAATGGGTCCTATTTTGCCTAACTACAAGTCATGGTCCATAGCCTGAAAGAGGCATTTTGCTTTGTTTTAAACTTATATACCTTGCACTGAAAATGACATCAAAGACAATGCCTGAAACATTCTGGACCTAAGCATATGTTTTTTAGCTAGCATGCATTTATCCCATTCTTCCATCCCTCTCTTTCCAAACAAAACTTACAAAGATATGGCACCAACAAAACCATTCCCATGGAATAATAATAATTACTCTCTTTCCTATGCCATGCAAGTAGTACTAGCTAGTATTTTAATGACAAGCTAGGAAAGTTATTGTTAGTAATTTTTTAACACTTGAGAAGAGTTAACTCTCTTGACGATTCAGCATGCTCAGCTTCACAATTGGACCTTCCAAGGGTGAATTCTAAGTTAAGAATCGCTTCAGAACGTGACAAAGGGCTAGAATCCAATCTCTCCTTCATGAAATTTGACTGGCATCCATAATTTTGCACATTAACCTGTTAAATATTTTACACCAATGTCATTAACCATATAGAAAATATTATATAGTACATGCAACAAAAACTACAAGCCACATGCTAGGTCCATTCTGTGACCCTCAATGTCCCAACACTTACCATGGTTTCATTTCCCTTGAGATGAGAATACATTAAACCAATTTCAGGTTTTTGTCTAGTATTGTTTGTATTTGTCTCCATTGATGATGATTGCCACGGTGACCTGAGTGTATAAAGTATGAGAAGAAATTAGCATAGAAGGTAAACATGTTATAAAGCAATAAATGAGATGGTTAGCCAATTTTAGCACTCAATAGTGGTGAGAATAAATCCAATATCCAACATCCAAATAAATACAAATTTGAAATGGCATTGCTAACAGTTTGTGATTGGCTTTTGATGGTAATATTGCCATTAACGGTCAACATCATAGTATTACAATTTTCCTAAGAATGGAGGAGATGTTGAAACAAATATCTTCTAGTATCCTTAATTATGAAGGGTAGGAAAGAGGGGGGAAATAAAAAAACATGCACCTAATCTCCATCTCATGAGAGAGAGGAGCCAAGACTGTCGGTAACCCTTAGTTTTGATCAGTCAAAAACTTGAACTTAGACATCAAATTAAGGAGAAATGAAGTTACGTGGATTTATATTGAAAAAATACACAATTTTTTTGAAAATGAAGTTGTATATTTTTACAAGTTCAGGGCATTATTTAAGTATATTTGTCAATCATTGACTTTTAAAAATTGTAAAGAGGTAAAAAAAACTTTTGCCCATTAGTTACACCTATTAACGAAGTAAGTGAATTTATTTTACATATAAGAGCCCTAGAATTTGTTCGTCATCAATATCAATGTACTGGTACTAGTCCTAGGCATAGAACCCCGTAATAATAAAGATAAGCATAAGAATCCTAATTTTTAAAAAATATAAGCATAATAAAACCAAACACAGGATATGTATATAGGCCAAAAACAAGGGGCATTTGTGAATATACGTGCATGTGTACGTTACTAGCTTATCATAACTTTAATGGTTTCCGTTGAACCATGATCACACTGATGGGTAAATAAATCAATATTACTTTCCACATTAATTTACATAGAGAAGAGAATAAAAGAGAGAAGAATATTGCAATATTCACCTCAACGGGTGTGATAAATTGGTTCTTCTCTCATCACAAGCTGAAACTTCATTATGCAGATTATTGGTAATCTCTGGCCTTGTGCTTAAGCCCATATCTGTGATCTGTCCAGGACCTGCAGTTTTTCATCAACAGTAAAGAACATTGTTTTTGCATTGTCAGACACCGACCAGCTTATTAGTAATTCATGCACAAAATTAGAACTTGAAATCAGACCTAAGACCTTACATAAAGAGAATAATAATAGTAAGAGTTTGATATTCTCAGGAAAAATGTTAGTTTTACAAAAAGTTTCACAACTTCCTGTTTTAAGAGGGAAATATTAAGAAAGAGAAACTGCATAACCTTCTTTTTTTTAAATTAATTGTTCTCAAGTTCTGATATACAAAGAAAAATTGTTATATTATGGACAGCATAACATTGTTGTACCATCAGATCTCTTTTCTTAATTCTTTAATGGATGGTTATCTACTATTATTGTTAATAAAGCCAAAAGAGATGAGAATTAATGATCACTCCCATAATAATAATTAAAATGAAAAGAAAATGGGGTCCTCGTGAAGGAACACACAATTGAATTACCTGTGCCTTTGACAGTGCTCTTCACTGTTCTATACATCTGCATGAACATGCCACATAAAATAAAAACATAAGAAAAGTCTACAAGGCTAAGATTACACATCAAGAATGAAAATAGATACCCTTTTGTCCTTAGTCCTTGCTCTACTTTCCCCACCACTGGAGGCAACTTAAAAAGGACTAAGAATACACATCACTTTCTTTTTCTTCTTTTTTCCTTTCTTGTTTTTTTTTTCTTTTTGTCTAGTTAGAGAGTAAAAGGAAAAAAAAGGAACTTCACTCATTAAGCTGAAAGACTACGTAGAATGGAGAAATGGGAATAGTAACCCCACCTGCAAGTGACTCTTGACGTGTGCTAGGGTTAGATCCTTAACATTCATTAACTCTAAAACAGACTTTGGAGTTGCCCCTGCGAGTGACAAGACAACCCAAAATTAGAGACATAACCTAGTAACATATGTTTTTTCAGGCCAAAGTAATTAATAACATAAGCTTTTATATATAGAGTAAGGAAAAAAGTTTGCTGACAATCATAGGATAAGGAATATAAAAAGCAAAGGAGAAAGATGAAAAGCTTTAAATGTTGTAAGAAAAAGTCAAATTATGATATTATGATGTTCAAATAATGAAATTATAGAATGACTAAAAATGATCAAGCTAATTAATCATAGCATGTATATAGAATCTGAAGGTAAAATGAATTAATGAAATTACTTTCATGACCACCAAGTAGCTGAACCGCATGAACAAAATGAGCATGGAGGGTGGTTGTCCATCTCATCCTAGGAGCTCTAACACTCCTTTTAACACCATGAACAATTCTTGCATTTCGTTTGAAATCGCGAACATAGATTTGAGGTTGGAAGTTGTGGTGATTGAAGTTTCTTAAGACTCCTTGTTGTATTGGTACATGGGGATTCAAACCTTTGGTTTCCAAGCCTAAGCTCAAAGTGGGTTCACCATGATGATGACCAAGGTGAAAAAAGTCATTATTATTATTATTTTCATGGCTTAGTTCACTTCCACTACTACCTGAGTCAGAAGTTGAGCACATATCATTGTAAAGGGTTTTATTGAAGCTTCCCACTTTGTGTTCAGATTCTGAAATAAAGGGTGGGCTTATGTTTAAGGAGAGGTCTGGTTCTTGCAAAGGAGCTAAGGTTCTCAGAACTTGGTGAGAATTAGTGAACATTTGGAATAGAGAGATATGCAAACTACAATGGGAGAGGAAGGGATATGGTGAGAGTTATATATACTAAAGATGAGAAAGAAAAACAAAAAGGGTGAAGTGAAGTAAATATAGTACGAATAGTTAGGAGGAAGAAGTGAGGGTATAGCTATGAATTGATGAGAATGGAATAAATTGAAAGAGAGATGAAAAAGAAGGACTTTTTCACAGTGATTATAACATCATGAGTGACTTATGATTTTGGCATTTGTTTCGAGAGAGCTAACTAACCCTTTTAGTAGGATCCTACTAGGGTTGAAGGAACAGCCATAAGGGAAAATTTAAAGGAAGTGAATCCAGAAACTACTACTCACTAGTCAGATTAAATATATAAAAAATGTAGAGAAAGTAAAAATATCAGAGTTCTTTTGGGGATGGTGATTTGAACGAAAAGTTTGTGAAAAGGGGTAATGGTTATTTATGGAAGCTGAGGAATATGTCATAGAAATACTATATATGCAGAGAGAAAAAGATAGAGATTGAGAAAGAGACTAAGAGAGAGCCTTGGGTCCTGAAGTTCCGGTACCTTATCTGTATAGTACATGGCAGGTAATTTTTTTGCATTAAATTATAAACAAAATACTTAACGGTAGTTGAAGTAGCAGTGGATTGTCCTGGACAGCTGCATTTTTACCCCTAGGATAATAATGTTTGGGGTTCAATTCATGAAATCAGATTAGAGCTAAATTCATTTTGCATAGAACAATTATCAAATTGTAGTTATGATTGTGGTGATTAGGATATGAATTGCTATAATTGAAGTGTGAATTTTCTGTAATTAAAAAATATTTTTGAATTCAATGTGTTTTAATGAAGTTTGATACTGTCTAAATACAGACTGATATTGTTGCACTGTCATCCGATGCAAACATATAATTATGATTTGATATTAAACCGCAATTGTGATATGATACACTTTCATTGATCACCGTAATTATTATATTGCATCATGTGATGTGGTACACAATTTAAATTATAGGAGGGATTCATTTAAATAATTCTTACACGCTGATGTTTTTTTTGTTGCTAAACTTCACTCTGCTTGAGAAATTTTGATCACACATATATGCTTTTATTTACATCAGTTCATATATATGTATACTTTTCATCATTTAATTGATTTCTTCTGGTCATTTTTTTGAAATACACTTTATTTCAATTTTAGCAGAGAAAAATAAATAAAAAATTATTGTGAAATAATATTTTTAATAGTTTAATAAAACATTTCCTTTCGCTAAAACCAAAATGGGTACTCTTGAATAGGATATTGGAAAGGGAATTGAGAGTGTAGTTTATGCTAATGGATTGTGACCCATTAAAATTCCTCTGCTCTATTTTGTTTGGTATCAGGGTTTGATTTATCTCTTTAATGTATTTCTTTAATTGGAATGAATATTCCCGTTTTATTATGAACGAGGATTGACTTGTAGGCCAAAATATCATTGTTCTAAACTGAGCATGACCCCCATTGCTCTGTTTCATGCAGATGTGACATTAAACCTCATCAGCAGCAGCATCTGCTGTTAACTATACCTATTCATAACATGGACCATGGTTGTACAGTGTTGATTGTTGAGCATTAATTTCGTGTATGTCCTTTTCTAATGAGGTAATATTAGTGTTCTCAAGTACAAAAAATATAAGTTAAAATTAGTCAATTTAAACATACATTAATAAGGAATATATGTGTTGCTAACATTTATCAATGTTTCTAAATACTGACCTATGAAAATGAGAAAATAACACAAATTTATGTCCCAAAGAGGAATTAATAAGGATGATCTATTCTTCATGTCCAAACTCAACTTTTTAAAGCCAGCTCTAGGACCCTGATAAGACTAAGAGATAATCATTTTATTTGAATGAAATATGTATTCTGTTTAGGATGTTATTTTTCAAACTAAAAGGTCTAGATAAAATTTCCATTTTATTTAATATTAAATGCATCCCTAACTCTTTTATAGTTTTCTGATGATGAGACCCGAAATATAGTTGTACTATAATTTCAATAATCTGATAAGTAGTTAGCACGTATGGGATGTAGTGTCCAATAAAGGTCGAGGTGTACACGTGCAAAACCCTGGAAGTAGAAATGTGCAAAAATAAAATGGTGATTGGTGAGAACCCTTGTAAGAATTAAAAAGGAATATGAGTATATATAACTAAGTGTAGCCTGTGTCGGTCAGAATGGCTGTGATGTCCGGCAATACCAGGTCACAGACCCACATGCAGATGCAATTTACTCTACTATCTCTCTCTGTCTCCCCCTCTCTCCCTCTAGTTCTCAACCGATCTTAGCAAGATGTTAGTAAAATTGTGTAAGACCCATTAGATCTTTAAGATGATCAAAATCTTAAAGATTCGATTTCTGAAAGTGATCTTTGAAAGGAGTAGCACGAGCCCTGAAAAACTTCAGTAGTACCAAAATTAATTTATATCTCTAAGTGCATCGCTCAAACGCGCCTCTCTTGTAGCAATGACCAAAACGTTGTAATGTTTTCCAATGATGAAGATAGGGTGTAAACGAATAAAAAAACAATATCATATTCTTTAGCGGTTAAATTTTGGAAAACAAAATTTTATTTTAATCAGAGCTCGTGAGTGTACGTTGAGTCAAAATATTAATTTCTTAGTGAAGTTGTTAGTTTCTTCTTGTTAAAAAAGAAAAAGTTATTTATCAGTGTTGGTTCAAGTGTTATATGATTGATTCCTCTTAAGTAAGGTTTCGGATAGGAGTACCACTTTATTAATTTAGAGATTATGTGGATAGGAGTACCACCTGTTCTCCTAATTTTTTTATCTCTTGATTAATAATATTTTCATTACTGATAAAAAAAAGTAAGGTTTCGGATTCATGTCTTGTGGATGCAAAAATACACACTAGGAGAATTAATCTTACCTACATGTGAATATTCCTGGTTCTGACAAGATAAGGTGATTTAAGTGTTGTTTGGGTCGATTTGGCTTTTTTGTTCCTAGATCCGTTTGATTTGTGTATATTATACTTTTCAATATGATCATATATGAAAATGAGAAAGCTTGTGGTTTGGTATTCTTATGTAAAATTAAAATTTATTAAGATAATTGCATGTATTGAATTTATATTTTAAATAGCCACGTAATGTTAATATAGTGAGTTATTCTAAAGTAAATTTAATACATCTAAATGAAAGTTAAAAATATAAAAATCAATCGATAATAGTCACAACTTAAAGTACATGTGTAATTATAGAGTATATATTAAGTATATAAAATGTAATATACGCCACTTGATTTGGTTTGGTTAGAATTTATAAATTAATCTAATCTAAACCATTTAGTTATTTACATGGACAATCTAAAACAATACATAAATCGATTGAATTTTGGATCGTTATACAATTTTATTACTTTGGATCAATTGTGACATAAAGAAGGGTAAAAAAAGGAGAGACAATGGAGCTTAGGATTTTAAATCCAGCCATTTAGCTTATAGTTCACATGTAGGGGCTTAAACATGTGAATCAATTCATTCAGTTATAACTTAGCATGTGAAGATTAGAGAATTAACTTTTCTTAAGTGGAAAGTGTATTAAATGTTGGGAATTCTAAGTGTGAATGAATCTCATATTATGTAAAAGTTGATGAATTAAAGAGCATATAATGAATATATACATAGTCCTAATGTCTTAATGTTTTAGGCTAAAATATAATGTTAAATCCACTTATATGTATTTTTCATTTAACTCATTAAAGAATGATATAGCTCATAAATGAGGATCTCACTTATTTAAAAATCAATAATCATGTTAACCAAAATGCAGCTATTCTTTATAGAAGATGGATCTAATACTAGCAATGTGTTGTGAATGGAGCGTGTGCTAGCATGAGACAAAGTGCAAGTGGGAAATGTAGAATCAAGTCCATGCCCTCTTCTACTTCCAAAGTTAACGTTAAGAATTTCAACGCTAGCATTTGTCTAATTATGTAGCATGTAATCTTGCTCCCCAATATTCCCTCTCCGTGTTCAAATATTCCATGTCTTATGTCTAAGACTCCCTTTACCTTAAGTAAACCAACCTCATTTGTCGTCTTTCGGTTTCGATCAGAATCACACACATGCTGTGTATGGACATCTTCCAATGAAAATAGAAATAAGGAATGAGTTTTTCTGATCATGTAACTTTCTTAACTTGTATTATATGACTTCTACTACTATCTCATCTTGTTTCTTTTTATTTATATGAGATATCATCAATTCCTAAAAAGGTCATCAAATAGGTTTTACAACTTCTCTGACATTTTTATATGGCATGCATTAACATTTATTGTTTGTGTGGTTTAGACAAACTATATATGCAATGGTTGTTGGGCTATTAAAATGTTGTTTGGATATATAACCTTTATATAGAATTTATTTTTCCCCTCTACAATCATATAATTCTTGTGCAACAATTATACAAATTTAAACTATATGCAACTTTAATATAAATGATCTAATAAGAAATGAATCTTCTCATGTAGTTTTTTTCAGAAAGAAAGATAATGAAGAAAAAAATTTTAAAAAAATGGAGAGATAAAAGTAAAGGTCTTTATTAGTTTATTGTTTTTATTTTACAAATTATAACTTATCAACTTGCATAAGATTTTTTTTGTATAACCAAATGTAATTTCTCACTTCATAAGTAAGGAACTAATCTTTTCTGAGTACGTGACTGTCTCTTACAACAAATATTGCTCACAAGAATCGAACCATTGATTTTTTAGTGTATCTATGTATATAATAAAGTCTTATATCATCAGATCAATATATTGTTGATATATTTTTAAATCTATCTCTTCTCTTAATTTACTTTCTGGCAATTACCTTATCATTTGAAAAACTAAAATATAGTATTCCCACCATTATACCAATACCATATTCCTCGGCGTCCACATGGCTTAACTCACGTGACATATGGGCGTGACCTTGTCTAGGTGATAGGTTCTTGCCTTGTTCTCTTCCTTTGGTCTTATACTATTCTCATGTCCCTATGACTAAATAAACATTACTATAACATCGCATTTATGGCATATTGTATGTTCCAATTATGCTCGCACCCCCATGCTTAATCCCTCTTTTCTTTATTCCTCATTGTCCTTTCTTTACTTGCTCATTAATGTCACAATAATATGTTAATCCATTTGTTAATAGATTCCGAAGCCACGGTCAGCGCCTGATGCGCTCTAGATTCTCCGGGAAATGAAACTTTTCCTTTTGTTTAACTTTTTCTACTAATACTATTTTTTTCTTAATTATTTTATGAAATTTAAGATCGATCCATCTTTCTTGTTGTGTTTTTATATGAAATATTCAACAATCAACTTGTGATCAAGGGATTTATATCCGGTCAACATGTCGTTCTATGGCTCATTTGCTATAGTGTCAAATGCTTTGGCTATTATTCAATAATTAATATTCCATGAGTTTGTCCTATAAGAACCCTTCTTCCAATTTTTTAATTAATTCTTCTCATAACTAAGTTGGTATTAGTTTATTTATAATTTAACTACAAAATCAATCAACAAATAGCAACAAGACCCAAACATCCTTAGAAGATGAATGAGTTCAATATTTGTGTCATGTGTATAGATAAAGATTCATTAGTAAAGGCAAATTTTACTTTAATGTTCTTTAGGTCACTGATTAGTCTTAGACCATTAGTAACACCTTGGGTACTATACAAATAAATATCTATGGAGGGAAAAAAATATAAACGGCACCTTTTCTAAAGTATGTATTGTTAAACTATTCTTTCCTTTTAATTATTATCATTTCTTAAATTCATCATGATTTTTTATGGGTAAATGTTAGTGTGTTAATATTTTTGATAAGTGGAATTTAAAACTTCAACTTCCTTATTATTTCACTCCTTAAATTCAACACGATTGAGCAATAACTATAGTACATCATATCACTAAAGAGAGAAAAATCTATAGTGCATCTCAAGCAAGAACAGACATGATGGTACATATTGTAGGTATATATAGTATAAAGTAATGACTATATCTCTTCATTGACTTGTGATGCTTATGTTTTACTATATTTGGGTAACCGGATTCATATGCAGACTAGATATATCTCTTGTACATTCATATCCAGCGTGCAAGACATGTGCTATGGAACACCACTATATACATGAGTTGATGAGATGCCATAAGAATATGAGAAAACAACACAGAAGAAATGGGTGTGGTGGAACTTAGTGGGAGTATATAGAAAAGTTTAACAACTGTAAATTGATAGGAATTTATCATTTGTACGTGGAAGTATATATTCACATGTAAGTAGGCTTTTTTATATGTTATTTTGCTGTAGATTTATAGAAACATAAAAAATGATTTTGAATTGCGTATGACGGTGCCATACTGATTCTATCACGCACATTGTGAATTATTAAAATTCCTACGCAACATGAAGATTGACTAAAATTCCTACTAGCTAACAAAAATTTTATTTTGATAACAAGCTAGTCATAGCTCTTAGTTCTCTTGTGGTCTTTTGAAGAGTTTTTCTAAAATGTTTGTAGAAATAAATGATAAAAATACTTTAGTTTGTTGTTAGAGAATTTATAGAATGTGGAATGTTATCACTTCATCATCTTTGGGATCTAGACTTTGTAATGATCAACTAAAATCTCTTTTACACTTCCACACTCACTTATTTTGTTTGGTAACTCCTTTATAATTGGTCCGACTTTAGTACGATTCTACCTTTAGACTCAACAAGTCATTTTATCGTCCACATGGGTATGCCAATCCACAGAAAGTGCAGGAAGCTTTGAAGTATCATATGGTTAGCAATAGCAAGGTCAATCTAGTTAGATAAAAATAATATCCTCTTCAACGCTCAAATGTTTGCGCACCAAATTGTAGAAACAATAAAGGTAAAGTCTTGATTATGGATTAACCGAAAGAATAGAAAGCATGCAACGCTTTATTCTAATTGGATGATCAATTCTCCTGATTGTCTTATAAATTTGTTTTAATTTTACTCACCTTTTAATCACAATTCCTTGAACCTTTGTATTTTCCCCTTCATATCATTGTATCTTCTTGTAACTCTCATTCACATATAATAATACTACTTTTCTAATATAAAAAGAAATGTTAATAACATTGTTAAACTACTAATTTCAAATCAAAGTGAATACAAGTTGCTTTTGACTAAAAAAAATTCAGATAATATTATAGTCTTTAGTTTTAGAGTGGAATTGCAATTAAATGTATTTTATGTAAAATTATTCGCAGATACATTTCATGATTCCAAAGTTCCCCTCTCATTATATTCCAAAACCAATTTACAAATAGACGATTAATAAAAGTATTCCTTATCTTTATTGACAAGGGAAGAGTTTAGGTAATTTGTAGGATTATATATTATTAAAGCTTTTGTATACATTATTTTATTGAAAAAAATATATCAATTCATTCTTTTAGTTGCAGAACTATCTGTCAAATTAGGCATTTGTAAAAGTCTCTTGTATACATTAGTTTATATAAATTTTTAAACAGATAATAGAATATAAGTTGAAAATATAAATTATTAGTGATCTCCTTACTAATAGCTAGCATTTTGCTGCCTACATTTTACTTCATAGAAATTAATATTATAAATTGATCATTTAATAAATAAAAGTTATATATGTAAAATAGTTCTATAGGCTAAAATTTTAAAAATAAATGATATAAAATTTATTATGAATAACTATGATAATTTTTCATTTTCATGGATAATAACTTGTAGGCTGAAAATATATATGAACAATTAGATAATACAAAATTTGTTATATATTTATATATAAGAAATGTTGTTTTAAATTTGAAATATTATAAAATTATGCAAGTGCAATTATCTTTTGTCCATTTATTTTTTAAGGATTAAGTAAAAAATAAAATCAGTCAAAAAAAACTTTCTAGATGCCTAAAAGTTTTCCTAGTATTGATTTATAATTTTTCTGCTTATATTTATTGGTTGTTTAGACATTTATTATGAAATCAATAAATAATCCTCACCTTAAAAACTATATGCATGCATAAAAGTTTCACAGAAACTCACTTAAACGGGAAATTACTCTATTTCTTTCAAGTACGATAAATATATAAAGGATAAAGATATTATACATTCAAATTTGTGTCACATTACTTGACAAAATCACAATATAAAAATTAAAAGAGTAGTTGAAATTTTTGGGAGTATAATAATTATATTGTTTAAAAAACATGAGTAGAACTCGAGATTTGAGCAATGTGATTCACCTTTGATGCTAATAATCCAAATAGCAATTGTCTATTAGTATGAAGAATATTAGCTTCCTCATTGTTATTCGCAAGATCGGAATACAGCTATACAAGCATGTGTTGCTTTGAAATATGAGTTTCACCTTCCCATAGCTCATCTACTTTGAGTATCATAGAAACGACAAAAAAGAAAGCAAGGAATCACCGAAATCAACGCCGTTTTGGCTCATGTGCTCCACAACATTACATGCTCCATTCTTCCATATATTTATAATATTTTAGTGTAATATTTATGTATTGATAGTATAAAAATTTATACACAATTATTGTATAATCTATTATCATTTATATTATTATTTTTAAGAATCAATATGATTAAATATGAATAATGGGTAATATAATAATAATGTATAAAACTCATACATACTCGATAGATATATATTTTTCTAATAATATGTTACTTCATATATAATTAATGATAATGAATGAATAAATAAATGGAGCAAAAATTGTATACAACATGTAATAGTTATTTTGATGGTTCAACTAAAACGCTTAATAAAAGCTTTGGCCTTTTTTTGTAAAGTCTGGCAGCTTTTAGGCAAGACCATTGCTGGCAGATGGGAAATCGTTATTCAAGGTTAATCATGAGATAATAATGCCCTAATGAGTGAACACTAAGGTCAAAAGCTCACTCCGTTTTCAAAAGATACTAATCAGTCTATATATAACCCATAGTCTCAAAATTAATATAGGACATTTTTAGCATGTATTTTCAAATACATCTTAATTTACTCAAAAGAATACATTTGTACTGTGAAATAAATTATTATATTAGATATGGTTTATTATCACAAACATTTAAATTGTTATTTGACGAATGAAAAATAATAGGATCATAATATGATACCTAGATTCACTAGTAAAGGTAAATTAGGTCAGATTTCAAATATACAAGTTATTTTGAGTAATTTAGTTAAGTATAATGTACCCCAAAAAATTTAGTTAAGTATAACTTGTTATAAACATTTAAATTATTTTTTTATTTATTGGACATTTATATGATTGTGAAGACCTGTATTAAAAATATACTAATCTTTAAAATTATTATCACACATATCAAATTATTGAAATACCTAACAGAATATGATGCAATAGACCATGCCTTATTCAAACTTTCTCCAAATATATATACTATAAGTGAGGATGAAATCAGCGCACAGATAAACCTGATTAAGTCCACTTTTTGTTTTTAATTTTCTTGTACTTTGGTTAATATCTTCAACTCTGAAATTGGAGAATTTTCATAACATTTTCTATGACTGATACTAGTTATCTTTCAACGTCAGTTTCATTAGAAATTCAATGGGACGACATCAGCATGCTCTCAAATATTTCTTTTACCTGCTGCTAACATGCAGTGATGGAATTAGAAATTTTAGGTCATAGAAGCAATGACTATAAAATACAAGTATAAACATTTACTAGAATATATTTAAAAAAACAATAAACTTTTATATAGTTAGGACAAAAACAATTTACAAATACAAATATATGAATAGAAATAACATATAAATATCATATGTAGTAATATCTCAAGTGGGTCTTTGTTAGCTGACATGGATGATTGAATATTAAGTTTAAATTTATCATATTTTGTTTTTGGTGGTAATTAATTAATTTTTCTTTTATTGATAAAGAATGTTAACCAATGTTCTGAGAAACAAATAAAGTAACTTTTCATTATAAAATGATGCAATTAATACCTTGAGGAGTTAAGTTGGTTTTCTAATACTGACTTACTAATCTTATATTTTTTCAAAAACTTTATAATTTCACTATATATAGGAGCATAGAGCAACATGAGTCTATAAATATAAAAGCACGAATTTATGATTCGCAAGGACCATAAATTTTGAAACTTTACAATATAAAACAAATGTTAAAAGCATGAATTTATGATTTGCAAGGACCATAGATTTTGAAACTTTCAATCAAAAACAAATGTTAGTACCTACTACTTGGTCCATTCGTACACGCACAAGTAATAATGGTTATGGGGCAGTGGACATAAAGGAAAAAGGGAACAAGAGAGGGTGAAAAGATGGTGTTGAAAAGGTACTACACACCATGCCAAATATATAGGCATAGATAAATGGTTCAGCAACCAAGCTAATATATCCACTTTCTCTTTATAATATTGGGTATTTCAAATGTAAACATCATCATGTAAAAGTTGGTAAGTTAAATAATATATAAGTGGATAAATTCATAAGCCTAACATGTTAAGGTTAAATTTTTTTATCTAGAAGTGGTGTGAATTCCACTTATATGTTTCTTAGCCTGTGGAAAAATGTTATAACTCATAGATAAAGATATTTCAACAAGTGACATATGAGTCGATAGTTCGACGACTTAACTAAGTATTGAAGCGACAAATGGTCAATAAATCCATGTGGGATCCTTGTGCAAAAAGTCATCCCGTAGAGAGTTAAAGTCGGCGTGTTCCACTTATGAGGTTTAGTAAAAGTTGATGAGTTAATGAAACATATAAGTTAATGATCCCACAAACCCAATATCTTAAATTTTTTTAGTTAAGATATGATATCAAAATCATTTTAATATTTATTTCATTTAGTACAGAAGAATGTTATAGTAAATACATATTCACTTCTTGATTCTAATGTCAATATATCATCGCTGGAGGTAGCACTGTATCTACTGGTGTTATTAAGGGACCACTCAGAGGCAGAAAAACATGTGCTTGCTATCAGTTTTTGTTGGACAATAATGGCCACTGATGAAAAACTGGTTTCATCAGTCAGAGGGCTCTTGTGCTTTATCGGCCACTAGAACATTTTTTTCCTCTTCTCCTCAATCCTTCAGGGCCCTCCATTAAAACTAAAGAAAGAGGATGAACAAATAGTCCAAAAATAAAATTAACATTTATTGTATTTTGATAATGGTTACATTTAATTTACAAAGAGACTTTAGGTACACCTGCCATTTATTCTGTGTCTATTCCTGAGTACTCTTCAGTCTTCAAAATCATATGCTAGTAGTAACTACTAACTATGAAGTCTAAAAAAACAAAAGTTGTCAATGTCACATCATTGAAGAGTTTGATTTACTTTTCACATTGAAAATTTCATAAAATTGTGAACTTCATCTATGTTAAAACTGGAAATTAAATTTCATCCATATTTTCTTACTTCTTATCCTTTTCAGTTTTACTTTTATACTTGTATTGAGAGTGAGTGTCATTAGCTTACTTTAGTAAAATAAAAATGGTGAGAGAATCATAAGATCATGGGATTGTGGAATTTTAAAATTTGAAATCCAAGAACTAACCCAAACATGATTCGGTTCAATAAGATTTGACTCAATGACCGGAATCAAACAGAACCAATTATATTGAATTAGTTTGAGTTGGCCTGAACCAACTTACTTATGTATTTTTTAGTTAATTTCATATAACATGATAAGTGCTCTCCATCATGATTTATGTTGAATAATTTTGTTTAATGGCATATAGTATTAAAAATATAATTATTACTTAAAAACGAAAAATGGTATAGAGGTGGAAAATTGGTTACTTTTGTTGGTTTATAAACTTATTTTGTAAACTAAGCACATGCTCTTAAACTATAAGGTGTAAAGACAAGGTCTTTAATCTCATGGGTGTAATAAGGAATTGCTGCTTTGGCTAGTGGAATATCCTACTTTAATTTTTATAAATGAATTATGTGTTTCCTTAAATATAGGTAAATAAAGAAATTGTATCTCCCCTGCTAATAATTTCTTGTCTCATGAGCATACCTACCTACCACCAACGGTTACTGTAGGAAAAATTTCATGTCAACAGTTTTAAAAACCAAGTTCCATCTAGTAATATTGTAATTCCTTCGTAACCTTCTAGGTTTTAGATTTTAGATTGCAAATGGATGCCATTTATGTCATTGCTCTAAATTTTGTACCACACAATTTGAGTCGAATTTATGTTTGAGGAAAAAAAAATGTATATATTGATAGTGTAAGATAATGTCATTATATCATTTACTATTCATATTTAATCATCTTAATTTTAAATAAAAGTAATACAAAATAATGGTAGATAATGTATTGGGTATCTATAAATCTTTGTATTAATAGTCTTAGTTTCTTAGCAACCATGTAAGAAATAAGAGAAAGGAATTGAAAGAGCAAAAGAGAAGAAAAATCATTGAACTTTTATTATTAGAATTCACTCTACACAAGGCAAAGTGCAAGAATTTATACAATAGAAAAAATTGATAATTACTTGAAACTCAAGCTACCATTTAAAGTAAACATAATCGTAACTTCCATAATCAAATATAAGCCATATTTAACATCCCCTTAAGTTGATGAGTGAATACCATTAACTCTCAACTTGGTAAAAGGTAGCAAACGTGAAAAGTCGGATCTTTGTCACATCCTCCGTTATGTCAAGATTAGAGAAATTTTGGTGAAGACTCTGAATACTCAAAAGCAAAATTACATGTAGCCATAAAGTCAGCAAATGTTGAGTGGCAATCTTGGAGATGAAAACAAGAAATATCGAGGAAGGAGAGGAAGAGAAAGAAAGTAATGATCCCAAATATGTCATTAGGGTCTTAAAGAAATTTCAAGAGATATAAGAATTCTTCAAAATATAGCACATGAAACTAGGAATATTGTGCTAGTATAATTAATGAAGAAATATAAGAATTCTTAGAAGAGAATGAATTTGAAATTGAAAGTAGTTGTTCATCAAGAACCAACATAATAGAAAGAAGATCAAATGAGATTATCTCAAGAATACCATATTGGTTTCTTGGCTAAAGAATAAGAGAAAATTAGAATGTGATCAAATATGAACATTTTTTTGTTTAATGAATGCTCAAAAAATCCATTTTGATTTCTTGGCAAAAGAATTAGAGAAAGATGGACAATTTTTTTTTGCTCAAGAATATGATAAAGAAAGAAATAGAAAGAAACTTGTTGAAGAATATTCCAATCCCAATAATAAAGATGATAGGGCAAGTGTACCAATTGATGAACCCTCAAGATAAGATACAAGTTGGTGTACTGTATGTGCTGTAATTCTTGATTTTGATTCTTTGCACTCACTCACTTTGATGGTTAATGCATGGTGATGTCCATGAATAAGCCAAGAGAGAATGGAAGAAAGGATCCAACAACTACCAATAGGAGTGCTATATGGGAGGTTGGCATATTTTCTGTGTTTGAAGTTGTATCCTCAAATGATGAAAGTCTTTTGCACTACAATATAATGTGTAATCAAGCAGCTCCAAGAAAATGAAAGAAGACATAAAGAAAGTTTGAGAAATAGATATTTTGCTTTGATACCATGTTAGTTTCTTAGCAATCATGCAAGAAATAAAAGAAAGGGAATTGAAAGAGCAAAAGAGAAGAAAAATCATTGAATTTTTATTATTGGAATTCACTCTACTTAAGGCAAAGTGCAAGAATTTATACAATAGAAATTTTTTTGATAGTTACTTGAAACTCAAGCTACAATTTAAAGTAAACACAATCCTAACTACCATAACTGAATATAAGCCATATTTAAATGTTAAAGTTGTTAGTTGATTTCAGTTTGTTAGTTGTAATATTTTTTTCGTTAATCGATTAAGAGTTTAATAAATTGATTAGCTAGTTAGTTATTAGTTAGACATTTTAGTATATAAAGGGTGATTCCATTATTCCTCGTAACTCAATTCTATATAGAAATTTTCTATTTTCTCAATCGTGGTTTTCTCTCATATTTCTTGATTCATCGAGAAGCTTTCTTTTCATGGATTTTATTATTCTTTCTTTCTTACTTTATCAAGATTCATACATGGCTCTACCATTTTAACATGGTATCGGAGCAATAATTATTGTTTTGATGGCTTTCACTTATACTTCTATCGTTCCAAGATTCAACAAAGAATCATCATTTCATTCATGGCTCTAAAAAAAGGTTGGTTTCACATTCATGGAGGTGATTTAGATGATAGTGTATGGAAGTTGGTGACTGATTTGATCATGTGAAAATATGTATCAAGATCCACCCTTTTGTATTTCATTCTTATGGAATTCACTTTGTCAAAGAACCTAGTTGAGAAAAGGTATTTTGCAGTTATCCACTACTATTCATCAACATCACCCTGGTATTTTGCAGTCTTCCGAGTTCTTATTGCTCCAAGAAAGAAACTCAACTTCTAGCATTGGATGAACAATGTAAGATGATGGCCTTGAGTGCTTCAAACATGTAAATGTCTGAATGTCGGTTGCACTTTGCAGATTGCTTGCTTCTTGCATCTGTAAGAATTATCCTTACAAAAATGATTCTTGGACAGTTTCTCAATGACAACAAGAATTACTTCACATTTTTTTGTTATTCTTTATCATTTACCCCCATTATTTCTCATTTCTTTATTACTGTAGTTTCTTTACCCCTCTCTCATTAAACACACAACATTATAGTGTGTAATTTTTTCTTCATTGAAGCAACATATAAGGATCAAGATTAAGGTTCATCTCATTTCTCTCTTTCAGTTATGATTGGTTTGCTTCTGTAAAAAAGATGGTTAAGCGTTGGATGAAATTGCTTCTGCCAAATGGTGGTTAAATGTTAGTATTGCTTCACGTTCAGATTTCAAGATTGGGAGACGAAGATTCGCTCACCAGCAAGAGGAAATATTAGAGTATGTGTGGTGTTCAACACAATCATTTCAAACTTGGAATGTTTGACACATTCCAGCTTGAGGGGATGTTAAAGTTGTTAGTTGATTTCAGTTTGTTAGTTGTAATATTGTTTTCGTTAATCGATTAAGAGTTTAATAAATCGATTAACTAGTTAGTTATTAGTTAGACATTTTAGTATAGAAAGGGTGATTCCCTTATTCCTCGTAACTCAATTCTATATAGAAAATTTTCATTTTCTTATTCGTAATTTTCTCTCATACTTCTTGATTCATCAAGAAGCTTTCTTTTCATGAATTTTCTCATTCTTTCTTTATTTCTTGCTTTATCAAGATTCATATATGGCTCTACCATTTTAACAAATAGTGCACAGGTCTCGGCAAGGAAATTGATGACAGAGGAGCCAGCGACCAAAGCCACAATGAATGGCTGAAGAGGATTTCATTGACTTCGCTCACCAATTTGTTTAAGCAGAAGATGATGGAATGGCATTTGATAAGGTTCTGAGATAAAGGGCTTTTGGTTAGTTGAATAGACATCGTTGGGCTTCTGAATTCACCTTTTTCGAATTTAAACAATAATAATAAGCAACATTAGTATCAAATTACTAAAGTTCTGATTGTAGTTTATAATTCACAAGCTATTAATTAAGAAAGACAGAGATCTCCATGAATTTTCATCAAGATCTGAACTTAAATTTCGCCTTCAATTTTTCATTGGAATTCAATTTGCAAAATCTGCATGTACTTAAGGCCCATTTGGTTGGTATACATATTTTCCAATAACTTTGTTCCTAAAATTCTGTACCAAAAACAATTAAAAAAGTTTCTATACAAAACTTTGAGAACAGAAAACAGAATAAAAACATACTAATAAAAACAGAAAATGTTTTCCATTAGAAGACATATTTGAACCTAGAATGGTTTACCATCTGCAATAGAGGATATAATTTAGTAAATTATCCTCATGGCAGATTGATAAGATAAAGTTAAACAATCCAACATAATATCCAGACTACACATTACACACAACACAACCAAGAACTTGGTCTAGAGCCATAATACAACTGTTAACTTACATTGCATTCCAACAATGAAACTTCCTAGGACAACAGACATGCCCACAAGATTGACACAATTTCTATGTCTAGAATCTGGATGGTCCTGGTTACTTTTTCCTACCCCTTATCCCTGGGGTTCCTACCATACCCAGTGGAGTAATCTCCTGAACAACTCTGAAAATGCTCACATCCAGGATCAATGCGTTGTTGATTTGGCCTGCTGGTTCAAGCACACACACATCAAACTCTTCCAGATTATTATCCAATGCGAAATGTTTCCACCCACCAGTAAGACCACCAGTGAGACGGATATTATGGAGGCTGTATTTGGCAAGCCATTCAGTCCCACCAACACGTAATATCACATTTTGAGATTTCTGAGGCATATGTTCAAATATCCACTTATTAGGGATTGACTGGTCACAAAAACAGAATACAATTAGTAATAACAAATATAATCAATGAACAACTACAGAAAGTTAAAAGTTTCACAAGTCTCTCAGCAGCATATAATAAGACGTAAATTTTAAAAGGGAAAGATCGGGAGGCAACTTCTTACCACATAGAATCTCTTATATACATGTGTTGGTCGCATAACTATGTGCAAGCTGCCGGAGGTACATGCTGCCTTGGCCAACTCGAGTGCATTTTTTATCTCATCTTCTGTGACAGGCCTTCTATTTGAGGTATAAGATATGTCACGTGTTCGACTTTTACTCCCAGAAGCAGGTTTAGGATCTATTAGTATGACCAAAATAAGGTACCATATCAACAAACAACCCAAATGTTGATTCAAAATAGATTAAAGTATTTGGAAGAAAAAGGGGGCATATTTCTTAAGAACTAAGAGCAGATATTTTTAATTTTATTATTTTTATTAATTTAGCTGACTGGAAAGTCGACGTGCCTTACTTAAGTGTCACAAGTTCACAACATTGGACTAACACACAAGAAGCCTATATGGCTGACTCTTTATCAAATCAATAGCCTGCCCATGCTCCAGAGCAATCAGTTCATATTGCTGGAGAGTTCAGTTCACATGACAAAATTCAACAGTCACTTCTACCCAAAAATCTCCCATACACGAACTTGTTGTGTCTCATATTATTACTACAATTTTTACTGTTATTATTATCTGTTTCTCAAGCTGCTTTTTTTAGGGACCAGAATGAAGTTTGGAACTCCAAAATTAATGCTGGCCTACCCACACGCACGAAATTTGCTCCACCTTTTCCTATCACCTATATGTTTTTTAAGTTAGACCCCTTTGAAAATGTTGTGGTTTTTAAGTACTAATACTTCTTGTTAACTAAGAAATTTTGCAAAGTTAAGCTTTTTGAAGATAAAAATATGTCCATAAAAATACAATAAAGATATTTTCTTTCTTTTTTTTATAAGTACAAATGTTACCAGTCACCAAGTCAACTACTTCCTGATTAGCACTCGGAACATTTGCTGCTCTTCCTCTGCGCACAGACCGGATGGGTTTAACAGCATAAAGTTGCTTCCTGGTCCTTTTACCAGTAGTTTGGGGGGAAACAGCTGCGGCTTCTGCAACTCCATCAGCTTCCATAAACTGCTCGGGGGAGGCAGATTCGACACCAGCATTAAAAGTCCTTTCAGTAGGAGTTTTGAAGGGTACAGCTTCAAACACCATGAGATCGTTACCATCCACAGATTTCTCAGGTGAAGCAAATTGAACTCCAGCGTTAGAAGGAGCATTAACTTTTTGGACAGAATTATCTGCCACTTCTCCAGTGATCAAGCAGGCACCTCCATTTTCAGTATACCCACACTTACGAACAAAATAAGAACTTGCCTTCTCACAGAAGCTCCCTCCATCAAATATTAAAACATCAAACAGTGACTCACCATTGTACTTGAAGACCAGGAAATCATTCTCTTTCAAAGAGTGATCTCTAAAAAATTGTCGCCAGCCATTCGTGAAAAACACTGTATCATCTTTACTTGTCAGTCCTACATTCCACACAACACCACTAGGACCTCTAAGGTCCACATTTTCAGGCAACTTCTTTACATTATCTGAAAATGTTTTGGGAAGTACCTACACTCAAAATTTAAATTTCATTCATGACCATGAGAATAATAATATAAGATACAATAGGTTTGCAGATATATGCTGGCAGAATACACATATGATCATAAGTATTAGACTGAGCAGCAGCCGCTAGGCGTGTCAATATGATGTACATTAGCTAGTAAATGCAGAATAATAAGCCGAGAACAAGCACATAACAGTTTCCACCATGTTTTGTTTATTTTTAGTTGACATATTATCACTCATAATTACAAAAATACCACCTTATTCTTTTTAAACAACTTTGAAAACAAGAAACAGTGAAATAATACACCATTTTTGTAATTGAAAGTGAAAATATATCATCAAAAAATGAAAACAAAGAAACAAACCAAAGCAAGTTTTTTGTGTCTTTGATCCGGTATACCACAGACATAACAATAAGACTAACCGCCGATCCTTAGAACAGGGGTGGTAGTTAGGTAAAACCACCCCGAAGTGGCGACAAAACTTACAATTTTGGCATGTAAAGTTTGTCTAGAGGCATAGTCCACAGGTTATCACCTGGTAAAGTTGAAAACCCTTACTTCTAGTCATTTTTTTCTATCCACAAACATTGTCACACACTCACACCTCAACTAATGATCATAATTCGGTGCATGCATAGGCAGAATCAATAACATTGGTGCATTTTCCTCTATTACTACAATGCAAGCTCAAAAGTTAGACCAAGGAAACTGAAGGCTACCTCAAAAACAAAATCCAAGTATTATTCTCAAGCTCATTACTCTAAAACATGAAGAAAAAAAGAACAAAGGTAATGAAAATGTAAAAATAAGAAAAGGGGCAATTTTAACATTTTAGTAAACAAAAAAAACATGGGAAGAAAAATAAAAAGGGGGAAAGTATTGAAATGAAGCGCATGAAGAAATTTCACAAATTTAGCTCTTAGATTTACAATTACGAGTGAAAAAAAGAAGAACTTACAAGGTGTTGATCATAACCAGTACGAAGAAATTGTGCAAAATGAAGGGCTTTGAAATGGGTCCAGTAAATGTCTTCTACCCACAATCTAGAATTTTCGTCGCCTTTTCCTCTCATATCTCAAGTGCTATAGCAACAACAACAATAGCAGAAGCAAAATTCAGAGGTTGAGGATGAAGCACTGTAGAGAAGAGTAAGTGTTAATGGTAAATAAGGTGCTTCGGTAATTGGAAGTCATGTTGTCCTTTTAGATCGGTGTCTGTGTGGTGTATAATAAGTCTACTGTGATTCTTTCAACTTTGTTGTGTCTTCTTGATTGCACTTTCTTATGCTATTATTTGGTAATTGGACAATTTATTTAATCTGAATTAGGTAATATATTTGAAAGTAAATCCGGACTTAAATATCTATTAAAACTAACTGTTTAATGATTTTTGTATGAATTTTACTTCAAAACTTATGTTTTAATATTAATGTAGTTTTTCAAAATTATTTTGTATCTTTTGAAAGTGAGTTTTTAATAAAGTTGTATTTAGTTGTATTTACTTGGACTTTAGTCTAAAGTAGTGACATATTGTTTAAGTTTAGGATTTTTACATTGTCAGCAATCCCACCATTTATATATTAGTTATTATTGACTTTCAAATAAAAGTATTATAAACCAACGGTAGATGATGTGATAATAGTGTAAAAAACTTTACATTGTAGTGCATAGATTTTAAACTCTTAAATTTATTCCATTTACAATGTAATGGTGGTCAAAGTAATTAAAAACATGTTTGTGAGTTTTTTTGACAATATTATCTCATATTTTGATAAGAAACTGATTTTTTTGGGTGTGTGATTCCTCATTCCAACAAGTGACACTCAAAGGAATCAAACATTTAATATTTTGCTTGTTTTAGGATTTAACGAGATCTTATATCACTATATCAACATATTGTTAGTATATTCATGAGTTTTAATTAATAAATAAGAGGCTTTTTTTTATTTGTCCCATGGGATAATAAAGGTAAGAAGAATGAGGGTATCATTCTCACATAGAGAAAAAAAAATATTGAAAGAGTTAGTCAACTATTTATGAATATACTTAAAAATGATTGTCTTTGTATATAATACATGTAATTAAACACAAAATACAAAAATAAGTAAAGAGACAGAGAAAAAGTTATATGCACTATAATGTATGAGTTTTATATACTATTACTACATAATATATTATTGGTTTTTAATTATTGTTAATTTTTCATAAAAAGTGATACGAATGAATGGTGGATGATATAATGTATATGTATTAATTTGTATACTAATAGTATATAAATTTTACACTAAAGAATTTTATTATGTCAAACATATGTAATAAAAAACCATCAAACTAAACTTTGAACCTTCTGTCGGATATTGTCAAACACAGCATGATAAAATTAGAATGTTAGCATGTAGAAAATAAATGAGGTCGCAATAATCAAATGATAAAAATAAAGAAGGCAAGATAATATAAGTGTACATCAAGCTTTGTTGATTGCACTTTTCGTTTATTATATTTGAAAGTGTTTAAACCAATATTGTGAAACCCGAGCCGGATGTCAAACTGAAAGAGGTCCCGTATTAGGTTTAAACGGTTAAACCGTCTGGTCTGACCGGATGATTTCGTACATAATTAATAATTTTTATTTATAAATATATAGTTATATATAAACGTATAATTTTATATAATTATATTGAAAATAATATCTCTTTTTCTTTTTTTAGACCCTAGTAAAATAAAATATTAGAACATTGTCCCTTTTTTATTTTTAAGTGAGTCGTCCGGTTTATTTCCCGGGTTAATCCGGTTTAACAGGGTTTAACACAGTCAGACCAGATTTTCTCCGGTTCAAAGTGGTCCAACTCTCATTTGGTTAAGACAGCAAACCAGAGCCGTTTTCAAGTCCAGTTAACGTTCAAACCAGTCAGACTGTCCAGTCCGGTCCGATTCTAACAACAAGTTTAGACATGTTTGATTTATAAATTAATCTTAGCGTCACGCATCGACCTAAATAATTGATATCATAACAATCAATTTGAAGTTCTGCTACCATTGCCACAATTATTGTACTCATTGCACTTCCCTTACCCATTACCCTATGCCAAAGCAAACCCTTCGAGTTCTGGAATTTATTAACCATGACATTTTCCATTTTTTATTCTCTCTACTAAGCAGTCACATGTGGACTAGACTAGACGACACCATCCATGGAATAATTGCTTATTTCAGAAAGAATTGAACTAACTTTGTATTCATTTGAAGTCACTTATTATTTACCTTGACAAACTTAATTCATAAACTAAATAAGACAAACTTGAACTAGAAATTGAGTACGTTAAATAAATGAGTCGAACTTGAGCTGGACACAGTTCATTCGTTAGGTTCATAAGCTAATGATATATATATATAAACTTGTGCAATATTTTTTAATGAATTAATTATTTAAGCTATCAAAATGAACCACTTCGAGCTGAGTAGGACAATTCGTGAACTTTAACCGAGTTGAATTCGAACTAAAAAACTAACTCACATCGAACTCAAGTCGAGTTTCGAGCTAAGCAAATCCTTATCAAACTGAACTTTGATTCGGCTCATTTCCAACCATATTGATTTGTCTTCTAGACAATCCTGATTCGCATTCTTAACTGAATGAGCTATTGAGTTGTGAAATTTTGGTTCAACTATGTTAAACTAGATTAACTCAAAATAACATAGAAAATGTATGAGACTGTTTACTTAATTTCTTATAAAAATAGAGAGACACTACTATTAGGCAATGATCAAACCACCCAAGGCCAAGATAAGTTGACCAGAGCAGAAAATGCATCAAGCCAGGACAGGAACATCAAAACAGATTATGCAGATAATGGCTAAGGCAGACTATGCATCAACTACACCAAGACAGGACAATACCATCAAGATAGACTATGCAGACAAGCAGATCAAGACATGTCATGCATCAGGCCAACTCAGTCTGACCGAGTAATATGCATCAGGCCAACACAATCAGGCCAAGACATATGCATCAGGTCATGCACCAGACCAACTCAGTCTGACCGAGGCATATGTATCAGGCCAACATAGTCAGGCTAGGGCATATGCATCACGGCATGCATCAGATAAAACCAGTCTGGTCAGGACATGCACATTAGATACAACTAGCTTGACCAGGAAATGTACATCAGATAAAACTAGTCCAACCAAGGCAAAGGCAAGCCTAGTAGAAACCATGGTGATCAGGGGACTATTAAGGCAAAGTCACATCAACCAAGGATCAAGTCACACTAATCCATGACCTCTTCAATTTGGATCAATCTAGTTCAAGCAATATGGGCCAAGAGAACTTGGCTAACTTATTGACCAAGCAAGTTTTATCTTTCTTTATTTAGCATGTGTTTTAGATGTATTTTATGTTAGTTAGTTATTAGGTAAATTAGTTAGTTAGTAGTTGTTAATGATTGGGTTACTCTAAATGTAATTCAATCATCTCCTTGTAACTTACTTCTATTTTTCTCTTCAAAGATAATCAATAAAGTTCTGAGGTATTTTTCATCTCTTTGTGTTTAGAATTCTTTAACTTTCTTTCTAGAGTTCTTTAACTCCATAGTTCAATGAGTCTTAAAATTCTTATAACTATTCCAATATTTTGCTTCATTACAGTCCTAAAATGCTGAGAAACATCAATCCAATATAAATTTACACAATTTTTAATTATAATTATACACTTATATATAATTATTAAGTATATAAGACGTCACATGTCCAACCTTATTCATGACATCTTCTCATTATCATGACATTGCTAAGAAGTACATGTTATTTCCGATAAATTCATTAGGTAAAAGTTAGATGTATTATATTCGAATTGGATAGATTTACTATGGAGAAAAAACTCTATAGTTAATATAATTGTATTCACCCAAATTTGAAGTCTAAGACTCGGAAATAATTTCAAAAATTAGTAAACTACCATATTTAACTTGGTTTTTGGGCTTCATATTTTCAGTTCAGCTCCACCAATATGGGATTAGCCCTTACTTGGACCATCTTGTTGTGTCAACTCAGTCCATGGATGAAGTAACACTTCTCAAAAGTGTGGTCCTATTTTTTTTTTTTTACCTAAAAAATGGAGTGCAAAATGGAGTACCCTATTAAAAGAAACTAGATTTCAGTTTTTTGTGGCTTCTACTTTTTTTTAAACCAACCAAGTGACCAACCATAACATGTCAATGTAGTGAAATTTTTATTATTATAAAAAGATCCCTTTATGGAGAAT
The DNA here is from genome assembly GCF_001865875.1 of Lupinus angustifolius. Taxonomy (NCBI): domain Eukaryota; kingdom Viridiplantae; phylum Streptophyta; class Magnoliopsida; order Fabales; family Fabaceae; genus Lupinus; species Lupinus angustifolius. Next base: position 5,340,154 of record NC_032018.1, read on the forward strand.
TTTCTTTTAACAAATATGTTCTTGTTCTTTTTTAGTAATGGTAAGGTGATATTTCATGGCAAATTTACTAAAATGGTGTAGTTTGACCATAAATTTACCATAGTAGTACAACTTTTATACTTATTACCAGAGTAGTGTAACTTTATGTAAATCGGCTACGCTATGGCCGTTTCTTTTTTCTCCTACACAAATATAAATTGGCAACCATGCAAGAGCTTTTTATTTTTTAATATTTCATGAAACTCGTCTCCCCAATGGGAGTTTTTAGTTTTTTTTTCACACACTCTCTCCTAAATCGACAGGTAGGTAGGAGTTTATTTTTTCTTTCTCTCCTAAATCGACTTGTGGGGAGGAGTTTTCAATTTATTTTTTCCCACCTTCTCTCCTAAATCAGCTAGTGCATAGGAGTTTTTTGTGCTTTTAATTTTTTTTGCCCTAACCTAACTCGTCCATTCGGCTGGGGTTTTTCTATGTAATTCTTTTATAATTTGTAACCTAAATCGTCTATCAGTTAGGAGTTTTTTCATTATTATTTTTTAGTTTTCTTCTTCAAAATGGGAAACCTAGTTGCCAATATTCTTCTCCTATATAATCACTCAACACTTCCATCTTCTTCTCCTAAAAACTTATATGTTCTAAACCTCTTCTCCTAAAAACATTTATTCTGAAACTTTTTCCCAATACTTTTTTACACTTATCTCATTTGGAGCTATTCTTTTCATACAAATTGCTACTTGATTAGAGGTTAGTATTCTCACTTGCAGCTATTATAATTTATCAACTGTAGTATATTTAGTTGTTAATTTTTTCTAATATTATTATTTTGTTTAATGTAGATGGTTATTCTAAGAGATATTGTTAGCAATTTTAGTGATAAAGAAGACATTAAAATATGTAGTGATGAGGAGGAGGTCGATGTTGGTTCATCTTGTAGGATGACATATAATACTCCATCATCATTTTTTTGTAACACAAATTCCAAAGTTGGTCGTGATTTTGGTCATACAATTAGTTTAATGAACAATAATAATGATGATTTGTTTGTTGGGATGCAATTTGAATCTAAAGAAGTCACAATAAATGCATTACAGAATTTCATATTAAAAATTCATTTGATTATGTTGTTGACAAGTCTAGACCAGATAGATATGTTGCCAAATGTACACATTTTGGTGCCGGATGTAAGTGGTGAACACACGCTTCTTTTAACGTTAAGCGTCACATTTGGGAGATTAAGAAAATTAATGGAACACACAATTGTGTATGTATATTAGTTTCCCACGATCACAACAAATTAAATTCATCATTTATTTTAGACCTTGTTGTTAATTTGGTATCTGCAGATCCGAGTATACCAGTTAAGGCACTAGTGAAGGAGGTTGTTAGTCATTTTGGTTATATAGTGACATACAGAAATGCTTGGACTGCAAAACAAATGGCATTGGCTAAAATTTATGGTGATTGGGAATGATCATACAGTGAGTTACCACGTTGGATGAATATTGTACAATATTTCTCTCCCGCTACAATTGTGAAATATCAAGCACGCCACCATATTGCAGATGGAATGGAAGACCCTAGTCGATTCATTTTGGATAGAGTATCTTGGGCTTTCAAACCATACATTGATAGGTTTGCATATTGCAAACCAATTATGCAAGTGGATGAAACATTTTTAACTGAGAAATATACTGGAACATTGTTTATAGCGAGTTCACAAGACGGAAATAGACAGGTGTTTCCAGTGGTCTTTGCCATTGTTGAAGGAGAGACGAAAGAAGCTTGAGAGTGGTTCTTTTACAATCTTAAGACTTAAGTTACCCCTCAACCAAACTTTTGTATCATATCAGATAGAGGAACATGTTTATTAGTTGCACTCCGAAACGAGTTGACAAGATGGTCTAGTGAACAATCAGTTTATTGTATTCGTCATCTTGATAGTAACTTCAATAAGGAATTCTGAGATTCTGATCTCAAAGACAAAGTCGTACAAATGGATATGTATTAGTTATATTTGTAATTTATAAATATTTTTTATGTTTTGGATTAATATATTTTTATATTTAATTTTTAAGTTATGAGTTGATGCGACCACGATTTGAGCGAATGTTGAAATTGTTGCGCAAAAATATCCGAGGGTTGGTGCATGGTTAGACCAGATTCCAAAAGAAAAGTAAAGTTAAGCATACGGTGAAGGTAGACGTTTTGGCCACATGACCACGAATCTTGCAAAATGCATTATTGGTGTTCTGAAAGGATCTAGAGTTGTTCATATCACAACCCTTGTCAACTAGTTCGTAGTTTTTCACGAGAAACCAGAGTCTCTAAGGTTGAATTGCATCTAGATCTGGTGGTCGTCAAGTGAGGGTTTACACTGTTAAACTAGCCGACAGTTGGTGTGATTGTGGGTAATTTCAATCATTAAGATTGTCATGCTCTCATGCGATCGCAACATGCGTTTCATTGACTTTAGATTGTGGTCAAATTATCTCGCCAATTTACCGGCTGGATAATATTGTTAAGGCATATGGACATCACTTTCAACCAATTGGTAATGAAGAATATTGGCTCCCTTATTCAGGTCCAATATTCATTCTCAATCCTCTTATGCGAAGGAAAAGAAGTGGAAGACCGAAGACTACACGCATTCATAATGAGATGGATGAAGTTTCTGTTGAACAAATTAAAAATTGTGGATGGTGTAGAACTGAGGGGCATAATAAGAAGACATGTCCTCTAAGATCTAGAAAACTTGGTGAGAGTTTTAGACAATCTTTCCATATTGGCTAGTTTGTTTTGTAACCTTTATTATTATATAATTCTTTTCATTTGTACTTTTGCTTCACGTGAAGAAGAATATGTGTATGAATAAAACAAAGTACTTTTGCATATTCTAAGCCTTATAGTCTTACTATAACTATGAAAAATTATAGACTATAATTCTAAAATATGTATACTATAAAATATACATACTATAACTATGAAAACTTATATACTATATTATAAAATATGTATACTATATAATATATAATATATATATATATATATATATATATATATTATAACTATGAAAACATATATACTATAATATATATAAACTGTAAGACATATATACTATAATTATAAAATATGTATACTATAGCATATATAACTATAGCTAAATTTATAGATAATTATAGCATACCGTGTGAGTGGTGAGACTATGAGTGTATTGAAATTGAAATAGTGAATGAGAATGTATGGTTATTGAATGGCAATGCATGATTCAGAGATTTCCTTGAATGATAATGCATGAGTGAATGACAATACACTGGATTTAAAGTGATTTAAAGCCATTAAAAGTGATTCATTGAGTGTAGAGATTCCTTGAGTCATTCAAAGTCATTCAGTGATTCAAAGGTACTCAATGATTCCAGCAATTCAAAGTCAGCCAATAGGAAATGCAAGAAAAAGCATGTGAGTTGCAGAGATTCTTTATAACAACTAATGACCAAATATTTATGTTCATGACTTATTGAAATTAACGTGCAAATGAATGAATAAAATTTAAGTGCAAGGTCCAAAATTAGCATGCAAATGAATGAATGAAATTAATGCAATATTAACTTGCAAATGAATGAATAAAATTAATGTCATGTAATTAACGTTGAAAATTATTCTGGTGCAATATATTTTAAAGAAAATCGACCTCATGGTGGCCGATTCTTTTGTTATATGAAATTTAGGAAAATCGGCTAGTGTAACATCGTGAAAATTCGATATCTTTTATTAATTAATTATTTTTAACAAAAATTAATTTTAGAAATTAACCGGTAATGAATTAGAATAAACTTTAGTTGAGTGTTAGTCTTGTATTGTGAATTACTATTTTGTGGTAAATTTTTGTAATTTTCTATGACAGAAAGTTTTTGGACTACTGTCGGACCCAAATTCGCCAGATTTCGGCCCAAAAACGTATTTTTGATTTCCGTAGTTCAGAATCGAATTCTGATTGATCCATTGGCCTTGAAATATTGATTCAAGTCAAGCTAGACATCAAGTTTGTCCAAAACGCATTTCTAAATATTTTTCACTCTGAATTTGGCATTTCGAAATTTTAATCGTAATCGGAAGATTTTAACATCCAGTCGAGTATTAGCCGACAATACTCGGACATGATCCCATTGCGAATGTTTTTCTGAAAAAGTCACTTCATGTTCCTGAGTGAAACTTGCTGGGCAAGCAAACAAAAATACCCATCTTTTACACTAAACCCCTTAAACCCTTCACTTACCCATTGCATCATTAATCTTGGAAACCATTGGTTTGCCTAGATAAATCAGATTCAATTCTCCCTAACTCTGATTTATTCCACTTAAAAAAGCCATAAAACCTCTTGAAACCATTGGCTTGCTTATCAAAAAACTGAACCATGACACTTTAAAAAGAGTCCACCCCCCTTGAGAAACCTTTGGCTCTACATTGCATTGCATTTCTTCTTCCTTTGGATTTTCTCAAGAACACTAAGGTAAATCCTCATGCTTTTTCTTCATCTTTTAGAAATTGTTTACGATATTTGAGTATGATGTTTATGCATATCTTACGAACATTTTCGACCGTCAAAATATTCTAAAAACCTTCTTATCACTTGTTATACGCAAGAACGCGAAAAATTAGTTTTCGTGAATCTAGATATTTTGTTTTGAAACCATGAAATCTTGTTGTTCATGAATCTGTTTTAGTGTTTGAAAATATGCATGTTATTTATGTTGATGAAATATGATAATTTTGAAATCAAAGAATGTTTTAAATCGAAATGTTATATTGATCATGAGATCAATCCTTGTAAAAAGGTGTTGAAATGATCATGAACCGATAAGAATCGGGAACGAGACTTTCGAGGATAAATGATGGTTCAAGAATATGAATCTTGGACCGGATGGATGAAAGTCTCAGATGTTCTTAGAATGGATTAAAAGGATGTCTTTAGCTTAGAGTTAGTAGGAAGACAATTTAACTCACGAATCGATGATTAGTTTTTATGTTTAGTTTCAAGGCATTCGAAGTCGGACAACCAACACGTTCACGGAAGGGAAATCAACTACACTACAACCTAAGGTGAGAGAGAATACATCGTGACATAGTGGTGTCTGAATATGACACCCAGATCTCCCAACTACCTCAAAAGTTGGAAGTTATTTATGTTTTGTTAGAAACCCGTACTTAACCAAATGATTTTGTGTCTGGATTAAGTACGGATGTTTCCTTAGGTTGTATGCCCCTAGGATAGTATAAAATATCAAGTCTTGTGGTTGTTATCCATGAAGGGGCACCACTTGAGAAATTAAAACGCGTAGGGATCGAAACAACAGTGGTATCCGATCCGGTGGCCCAAAAGGTTGAGAAAGTGGTCATGGCCACTAGTCCAGTCACGCCTGGGGGAGCCAGCCACGCTCGGGTGAGCCAGACATGTTTAGCCACTGAACCAGCCACACCTGGGTGAGCCAGACACGCCTGGCCACTAGACCAGCCATGCTTGGGCGACCCAGCCTTGCCTGGGCGACCCAGCCACACTTGGGTGAGGGCCAGATAGTATGGTTGGCATGTTCTAGGCGGTTTTGGCGCACAAGCGACAATACCTCGCCCGGGCGAGACCCAAAGGGTGATTTTGACCAGTTTTTGTGGATTTTTAGCTAGAGCAATAGTCCCCTCGCTCGAGCGATAACCGTGTAGGAAATTGAGTCAATTTTGATGAATTGGTTGCTTGAGCGACAATCTGTCACTTGGGTGAAAGACATACATAAATCGTGATTGTTTTTGATTGATTTATTGCTTAGTCAATAATCCTATCTTGGTTGTGAAGTGTATTTACACTTGGGGAAGGTCGTAGCTTAGAGGATTGAGTCCGGTGCCCAAATCGACAAACGTATACTGTCACTTTTGTTCTTGCGCCTTATGCGGGCAAGGATACCACACAGCGAGGTCGTCTGACCGTAAGAGGCTTGGCCATATGGCCATCCAGGGTAAGGCAGTGATGGTTCGTAGTGGTAGGGATGTTATTCCTATATTACGTGATAACATAAAATCGGGTCCCACAAGAAGCATTCCTTTGGGAGATGTCTTAGGATGGGTCGACCGATATAAAAGAATAAATTAAAATATTTAATCGGCTAACTTCGGTTAGTATGCGCACTCATTATGAATAACGAAGTAGTGGAGAGGAAATTTACGAGAGACGGACGATCCTCGCGATGTTGAGAGGGACGACGATGACGGTGATTCGTCGGCAAAGTCTTGAGGGAGAGTCTAGGTGAGACGAGTCCCCTATATTCCTGGATGAGGTATTATGTTGGATAAGACAGTTCTCATTGCGCAAACTAGACGATCTCTGACAACCCCTCTTTGCAATCTAGATCAATGAGAGGGATGCCCAGAAAGTGTTTGATACGACACCGTCCTGAAATGGACAGTTCTTCAGAACTGATCGATCATATATCATTGCGAGGAATTTATTTTTGGTGCGATCAAATCGGCTTGTTATCGGACATGTACTCTTGGTTATTTCCGAATAGTATATTGGGAAGATATTGGTGTAAGGATGTATGAAATAAGCATATCATACATACATTGAGACTATGAATATTGATCCTCATGATTCGAGTTATAACATCATTTGATCATTGTGCATTATGTTTGTGATCTATATTGTGTATATAATGTGTGTATGTCTGGATGTGATATTCCGTGTAATTCCACGCTGTTGATGAATAATTTTCATTAGATGTCTTACTCTCCTTTCTTTTCTTTTCTCTTCTTCCTGCTTGACTCTTTTCTCTTCTTCCTGCTTGTCTTTGGTTCGCATTCTCGTTCAGATGGACCGTATGGCGAGAATTTGGAGCTACCGATTCACGATGTCCTAGGAGGGGCATGGAGTAGTGATGGACATAGATATACCTACATAGGCCCTTATGCTTTAAAGCTAGAGATGGTTTGTGATGGCTCTACGATGCGCTTCCCTTCACGTCAGCAGACTTGGAGATTTCTTTCACCTTACATGCTCGGAGATTCGCACCTATTGCACCATCCATTCAGTCTGTGATTCCTCACGGACCTACTGATGTTGGATCATCTACTAGGAGATGGAGTAGAGATAATGTGCCTGATTCCCCATCGGGGAAGAGAACTGCTATATGGACGCTGCCCGATTTTCAGGTAGATGCGGGAGTGGGAAGAAAGTTACAGGGTTCGTCCAACAACCCGGAAGAGGACTTCATTGGGGTGGTGGACCTCTCTTCCGATTCTGAGATGGAGGAGGATCCTCGTGAGTGGTCATTTCTATTTCTAGTTGCCCTTGAGGCGGGTATCTGTGTAGGTTATTTTAGTTGTTTTAAATAAACCAAACTATTATATATATTTTTAGTTTGGACCAGGATGTATTCCGCTTTGCTTTTGTATAAACATTTTCATTCAATTTCAATAAATGATCATTCCATGAACTATTGTTGTCTTTTCCGCATTTTAGGTTACTTAATGTGATGTCCTGAAAAGAAATTAAATGTAAATGAAGAGTTTTACATTACACCAAAAAACCCATTTTTGGGCAATATTATTGGAGTCATTTTCGGGACGTTACAGCTACAATGTAGCCGATTATTGCGAAAATATTCTCTTAGCAAACTTGGATACAAAGTGGTCGTATAAGGTGTTATTTTTTTGTTCAAAAATTTGGTAAACACTTTCATCACACTTATTATTTCACATTCACTTTTTTCAAATACTTTCTTCACACTTATCATTTCACATTCACTCATTCATTCATACTTACCATCACCATAAATCTCCAAGTACTTTCCATCACTATAAATCTCCAAGTACGTTCCATCACACACTTTCTTCACACTTTCTAATGGAGTAGCTTAATCTTGGGCCAATTGATAGTTCTCTACTAACAATGCAAAATGATCATATATCAAACAATGTCTGGAATGAGATTGAATGTACTTTTCGATCTAGATCTTGTTTCTAGCAATCAATACCTTCTGAGCCAGTGTTGCAAGTTTTCCGCAACACTACTTTTGGTAACTTGTTGACACTTGGAGTAGAAATCAACAACCATCTACTATTAGCTTTGATCGAGAGATGGAGGCCGGAGACACATACTTTCCACTTTCCATGTGGAGAGGCCACTGTCACTCTTGAGGATGTGGTAACCAACTTGGCATTCCGATTTAAGGATAAGTTGTTACCGGAGTGACAAATACAGATTGGGAAGCAATTTGCTTTCGGTTGTTGGGTGTTGTCCCAATAAGTAACGAATTAATGGGGCAAATGGTGGAACTCACTTGACTTGAGAGGATATTTCGGGAACTCATAGAGAATGCTAATGAAGTTGTTATTCAACAACACGCTAAAGCATTTATTTTGAGAATTATCGGAGGATTTCTCATGTCGGATACATCAGGTAACTGAGTCCACCTTATGTATCAGTTATTGCTCGAGGACTTAACAGAGATATTCCAATATAGTTGGGGCGCAACTATATTGGCTTGTCTTTATTGATGACTATGTTGTGCATCAATAATAAGTAATCAGAAAGAGATTGGAGAATATCTATTACTCCTTCAATCATGAGATATGATCACATTCAAAATCTTGCACCAAGGCTGTGCAACCCAACTATACTTTATTTTCCATTGGTCAAAAGGTATATATTTATTTTTATTATTATAGGTGAATGTTTAATTAAAAATATTTATTCAAATATATTTACTAACTTACAATGATTAATAATATATACCTTTTGATCGTATGTGTGTGGATCAAATATACTATTTGTATTTATTAGGAAGGGTCAAATAAGTTATGTTTGTAAAAATATCATTTCTATAAAAATAGTATTTATTAGTTTATTATTATGTTTGTATACTACATGTATATTTATTAGTTTTTATGACATGTATATTTATGTTTGTAAAAATAGGTTCGGTTAGTATTTATGTTTGTAAAAATAGGTTCGGTTAATATTTATGTTTGTAAAAATAGGTTCAGATAGAAATGTATATTTATGTTTATATCAGTTTATATCATATATGGCATGTATTTTATTAACATTTCTACCAGTTTGAATGGATGTCATATTACCAATTGTCTTTCCTGTCAAACCTCTCTGAGATAAGCTGATCATGTGTGTCACTAATTTGTTTCGCAATAGTGGAATGACATCTTACTGATCGGGTTATGAGGCAATTTGATTTTGATCAACAAATTTCACAAGATCCAGTAAATGGCGAAAAACTTCATAAAATTGACTTACGTTGCAAAACTAATTGTGACTGGCTACATAAGCATCGTTGCTGGATTCAAATATGGAATAATAGGGAAACTATGTGGTCGATGGTTTGATCGCTAATACCCTCCCTTTGAACTGCTACTCTGAGTATATGCAATGGTACTTAAAAAGGACTAGAAGATACATATCTCAAGATGAAGCACACTCTGATGGAATTGTCACATTTTTTTTTAAATTAAATTTTGTATTTACTTATATTATTAACTCCTATTTTTCTCTATAAAAAAATCAATACACATTTGCAAAAATAATTTGTGAGGAGTCATCCTCCAGCTTGTTTTAGTAAATCCCACACAATCTTTATGTGACGTCTTCTCATCAGGCTGTGAAATGATGAGAGCATTGGCTGATTTACCCACATTGATGAAGCTCCTCCTACTCATCATTATAATATGCCAGAAACTTAGTTCCTGCAACAAACTCAGGCGAATACTCATTCTCAAGCACATACTTCATCAGTTACGCCTCAATAACAACAATCATATGGATTCGAAAATTATAATTATTCATCCACCTATTTGTCATCAAGTTCTCAAATCTTACTATCATCAATGTTTGCTACTACTTCAAGTACACCATTATTGGTATACGATTCACAACAATATTATTGTCCTACTATTTCGTCTGCAAAAATTTTGGTATGCAACAGACTAATGACGAAGTTGTGGTTGAGGATGTTATGAAGATGATGAGGATGAGCCACAATTGGCTACATGTGGTAGATGGAGAATCTCGCAGCGGAATGAACAACAATTAAGAGTTCAACTGCCAAGAAGGAGAAAATCACCTCTATATGGCATTTCATCACATAGACGTCATTAAACCTTTTTGGGTTTGATAAATTAAAATTTTATGGGTTTAATAAATTAAAATTTTAATATTGTAATAATTTTTTTAATAATATTAGTGTTGAGCAAAAATATTCATAAATATGTGCAGCTAGTGTTTGATAAGAAGATACATAAGACAAAAAATATACACAAAAAACTTCACACACAAAATTAGGGCAAAAAACTCCTACCAAATGGATGATTTAGGTTAGAGTAAAAAAAATTAAAAGCACAAAAAACTCCTCTGCACTAAAAATATTTCTCCTCCCCACAAGCCGATTTAGGAGAGAGTGTGTGGAAGAAAAAAACTAAAAACTCTCATTGAGGAAATGAGTTTCATGAAATATCAAAAAATACAAATATTTTTGCATGGTTGCCGATTTATATTTGTGTAGGAGAGAAAAAAGGAAACGATCATAACATAGACGATTTACATAAAATTACACTACTCTAATGATAAGTACTAAAGTTGCACTATTGTGATAAATTTATGGTCAAACTACACCATTTCAATAAATTTGTTGATATTCTATGCCCCAGAACAAGAATCGATCAATCAATCATGGGATGGATGATCACATGGCACTTGAAAAATTGGTGTGAAGGAAAAAATTGTTTACTCCCTCTTGCCTTAATTATGAGTATTACCACTTTATAATACGTACATAACATTAAACAATATATACATAATGTATTTCTATATAATTATATTATTATATATTTTTTTAAATTCCAATAAATGTCTTACTTCTCGGGATAATGTTAAAATATTAATTCAAATTTTGATAAAATTGAAAATCACAACTATATTTTTAGTATCCGATAAAATAGTTAAGAGTATCTTTTATTCTTTTATACGAAGGGGTAGTGATCTAAGCAAGTAATGACTACAGTTGCTAAAAAACAAAAGGTGGGCCGCCAGACCAGCTATTTCTTTTTGGATGGCAAACTACCCATTAGACCAATTGAAAAAAATAAAAAATTATCACTTTTGCAATCAGGTCAAAAAAGTATACATGTGTGCCTCAACTAATAAGAAATTGAAAAGAAATTATGTGAATGAACCGCAAAAAAGAAGCAAAATTAGAATTACTAATTCTTATGGATAAGCAGGACCTACCCGACGAGTCTCATAATCACATATTCATCATATTTGTATATATATATTTAATAGTGTATAGAGAAATTACATCTCTTTAACCTAAAGTTTATTGATTCTCTAATTTTTTAATCATATATAAATAATTAATGAAATATCTATATATATATAAAATTTAGAAAACTTTATCTAAAAAATATATATTATATTTAACTGGATTTAAGATTGGGTTTGAGTTTAAAAGTTGTCTCAATCAAAAATTGAGATCAAGTTAACCTCCAAATCTATGTTCAAATTCGAGTTCAAAAAACAATTCAACCATATTTAGAGTTGAGTAAGTGATAAGCCTTATCCAACACAACCCGATTCAGATTCACCACAACCATTCCAACACATTTCCTTGTTTTGTTTCATCATGTTGGGTATTCCAAGTATGAATGAAGAAGTCTCACATTGAACAAAATGAATGAGTTAAAGAACATATAAGTAGATTGACTCATAGACCTAATGTCTTAAGGTTTTGGGTCAAGATGTGGTGTCAAATCCACTTATATGCTTCTTTCACTTAGCCCATGGAGGAATATTATAACTCATGGATGGAGATCTCCAACAATATTAGCGACTCCTTCCATCTTCGACCATACAGGCTAAGCTCCCTGAATGAACCTGTGAGCTCTGATACCACTGTTAGAAAATTCAAAACCAATTTTTCTCATTTGTGTGATGCAAAATGAGCACTTGTGGAAACAAGAAGTGTATAAAGAAAATAGAGAAAAGTAGAAGAATAACACCAAGAATTTTAACATGGAAAAACCTTCTCAATGTGAGAATGAAATAATCACGGGACCTAGTCCAGAAAATATCTCCACTGTAGAAAGTATGATTACAATATTTGACTCTCTGTAAGAGAGAGGATGACACTCAATCTCTCCCAAAAAGGATGGAAATACAAACTCTCTCTAGTATCTCACTAGGAATACAAATCTCACACTATGTAGATATAAACTCTCCACAAATTCTCTCACTTTCTCTCTATATTGTTCTTTTTCACTTACTTATTGTATCTCTTCCTCACAAGTCCTCTATATATAGTTAAGAGGATGAAGACTTCATCATAAAGATATAGTAGATGATTAATTATTGTCATACTTTTCAAGATACTTTGAAAAGTGTTACTCTAAACTTTATAAGTTAGACTTCATAATTCTCAAGAGTCAATGAATAATTCCAAAATTTTAGAATAGTCATCATTGATTGTACTCAATTGTTCATCTATCAAAATTCATTGATCTTGCTTCCACATTAATTAGGAAAGATTCCCAACACCCATGATGTTGTAGCGTATTGCACAATTTTTTGTAGGTTTAATCTCCCAATACAAACAATTGTATTCGAAAGACCAATATTTCATTGCCAAACGTTTTGATTAATTCCACAAGCCCTCTTATAATAATTATTAGTAGTAGCCACGAAAAATAATCCATTGTTGGATTGATTGAGTGTGAGTGGAGATGGGGTGAACAAGGCTTGAGTGAGTGAGACTGGAGAAAGATGAGAAGCAAAGGATATTGTTTAGACTTTAGATAGTGAAATAGAGTGGCAAAATTCCACTTAATCATTCTAGCTAGTAAATTTTCATAAAAATTCTCCCAACACACCAAAAAACAAGTATTAACAATAATTAAATGTATCGTTGTTTTAAAAATATAAAAAATACATTTATGAATTAGGAGATTTATTTGTTTTAGGTTTTTAGTACTAGCACTTTATCATCAAATAAGTTTTTTTCTTTCAAATATTAACCTTGTTAAAGATTAAAAAAAAATATGTGAATAAAAATGCAATTACGATATTTTCCATCTTTTTCCTTACATGTAAAAGTGTTACTAGCAACTAGTAATTCAGTCAACTACTCCCATGGTTAGCAAGTTGCAGCCACTGAAACTCTATTTCGATCACCAAACTGAAACCCTTTATTGAATCTGATTCCCTTAATGGGCTAGTTTGTTGTGCAATGTTGTATACAAAGATGCAACATGTTCTTCTTCTTCTTCTTCCAGGAGCTCTTGCACTGGATGTTAAATGGTAGGAGTTATGGTGTTAGTCTAGTGGTGTAAGGTTTCATTAGTTATTAAAAACTCAAGGGCTTCAATTCCTGAGAGCAACACTTGTTGGAAGGGTCAACCATGAACCTAAAAGGATTAACTTCTTAGCCACCTAAAAGGGTGAGAGGAGTAGGTTGTAAGTTGTATTTTTCTTCTTCTTCTTTTTTATACTTTTTATGCTACATTTGTAGATTCTTCTGTTGATCTTGTTATGTACTAGTAGTGTTCACTAATTCTTGTAAAATATCAGTGATGCACTCATAACTGGTCTAGTCTATATCTATATATTAATAGAAATGGCTGGTATAATTACCAAAATAGTTATCCCCTATAATTGGCATTTGGTATTTGTAGGGGTATATTTGTATTAACATATTTTTATTTGTTAAATAAAAAAATATAAAACAAAAAGTGTGTATAATAATAAAATAATGTAGAAGAGACGTTGCATTTATTGCAACTTTCTCTTCTCTTACACACTTTGTACACATTTTTTCAAATCTGTCTCTTCATTAATTTCTCTTCTCTCCAGACTCTATGCACAATTTTCAAATCTGTATATTAATTGTTTAAAAAAATATAAAAGAAAATTGTGTATAATAATAAAATATTGTGGAAGAGACGTTGCATTTATTGAAATTTTCTCTTCTCTGCACATTTTGTACACATTTTTCAAATCTGTGTCTTCACTACTTTCTCTTCTCTCTAGACTCTCTGCACAATTTTCAAATCTGTCCATTCATTTACATATCAAATACACATTTTTTTCACTTTCAAAATTAAGGTCGATTCAAAGCAATGCAAATTTAAAACTCACACTACTCATCTCTCTTCAAAGTCTTCTCTCAAATCTTCAACTCACTTTCACTCTCATCCTCACTAGAAACTCATCCTTAAGGTAATCTTCAGCTCACTTTCACTTTCTCTTCAAAGTATATCCATAGATTAACTTGCTCTTTATTTGGTTTCCATTTTCTGTGTAAAGTTTGGCGCTTTACGGTAAGTCTTTTACCACATTTTGATTTGTACTAAAAAATGTGACCATTCACATTTTGGTTCAGTGTGTAGCTAGCTTATGTGTTTTACACTGATGTTTAAGAACTTTACTCTTTCTTTTTTCATTGTTTGTTGATTAATTTTCAAAATTAGTCATTTACATTCCACACTTTCGCAGGTGTAAGTAACATATAGTAGATATTTTTTATTAATATTTGAGTGTATCCTTTTCCATTTAGAAAGGTTCCCAGTAATATGAAAACTGGAAATTTTGTACAACCAAACATATATATTTTAGATTTATCATACATACTGTATAGAATTGTAGTGTTAAGTCAATGGCTAGATAACAATTGTGTTGGATGTAGTATGTTGTAAAAGTAATTTTGACTATAGAGATTTTATTATGTTTGCTATTTTTCTGTGTTTTTTCTCGAGGTCGAATACTTATAAGGAATGAAAAAATATATCATGTATGTAACTCAATTTCCATTTCTCAACCATCAAAAACATGATAAATGACATTAAATATTTTGTTTAGAATCATTGCTATAGAGTCTTTCTATCAGCCTTTTGATTTGATTTTTTAATACATTTTTTCCTCATTCTATTTAAACATTTTGTTGCCAATAGTTTCCTAGAAATTAATTATCTTTTTAAAGAAATTAATTATAGTTTATTCCATAATTTAATTCCCAACGACGTACTGTAATAATGTTCTATTAATGCTAACGTAGCAACAATTTATGTTTTTTTGAAAGACTTCTTATTATATAGTAGTATATAATATTAAATTCTGAGGAAAATATATGGAAGATATCATCTATATATCCATGTCATAGGGTTACAACCCATTTATATCCATGTTATATATGTACATTTCTTATTGAATCATTGTTTAATTTTGATAAATATTTTTTTTCATTGAATCATTTGCATACAAGATAATCCTTTATAATTTGCATCTTCTTTTGTCTAATAGTCCTTGACTTATGAGTTTGATTCCTTGCATCTCACTTTTGCACTCCTTTGCAAAATCTCACTACCATTTTGGCAAAGCATGTGCTTGAACAACAATCATGTGAGGTAAAAATGTTGGACATATTATATATATTTCTCGCATGTCAATGTCATCATCCCAATGTCCATGACCTATAGTTATTTCATATGCTATGACAACCAATAGTGTTTGTATTAGCTCTTTGTTCTCTGCAACATCATTATTTTATTGAAACAAATGTGGTTTTTATATTGTTCCATCTCTTGCTTTTCGAATTGTTTTTTCTGTGAAGTAGCCCTTTACCTTTTTGGTGTATGTTCATCTTTAGATATAGTAAGTTTCTTCATGATTTTTATACTGATCACGAATTAGTCTTTTAGCATTGAATCAAGCTCTATAATAAAATAAGGTGTTTATATTCGGAGGTGTATTACTTAATAACCCCCTGTAAAATAAGCCTTGACATATTCTTTTATTATAAAGAATTCACATTTCATCACAAATCTGGACATATGGAAATGATTTTAATGGATTCTAAGGTAACAGTATACCTTATTTAGTCTCTTACATTAATGGATTCTATTATAATGATTTACTTTTTTCTTTATTAGATACACATTGGACACAAAGGTTAATCACCAACATGGTAGCGAATTCTGTTGCCAGCGAATTCCTTCAATTAGATTCTGTGAGTGAAATACTTGATTTATTTTTATAAAAAATTTCAATGCATAATAGTGGTATTCATCTGATAAATTTATATATTTCAAATTTCATGGGTAGTCTGTCTCTATGGCTGGAAACCATGATCCATAGCAGTTTAAAGTTATAAATCCAGTCAAGAGATTGTCGGCTGACTTAGACTTGGACATGCTACAAAACCCACTCGATAATTCCACTCAATTGTCTCGAAGGTGGCAAAGCATATCAAGACCAAAGGAAGATATTACCATAACACATTATATGTAACATTTTCTTAACAACTTTTCTTTTGGTGCCTTTCATATTTTTAAATATGAATTTTATGTAATATATTGAATTTAGTCGAAGTTTACACTGATCCCTTTGTTGTAGTTTATGAAGTAAATGGTAACACATTTAGTATTTAACAACTAATTTATGGTGTTTATTTATATTGTTTACATTCTTAGCTAAATTTATATGGGCAATTCACAATATATTGCTTTATAGTATATAGCCTATTCCTTAATTAATTTTTATAATGTTTACTGATATATGAACTAATCTATAATTAATTTTGGATTATTTTATTTCAATGTTATCAATGCAGGCATGTTAGGATGTTAGGAGTTTAACTATGTGATCAACTCATATGATCTTACAATTTGTACTCTGTAAAGAAAAAATATATATACTACTCTATGATTATTTATAATTGTTGTCATGTTTATGAGTGTATTAGAGATTCTTATAATGCAAACTATTGCAACCTTTGTTATAGTATTTTCTTTGTTGTTAAAGATGATATCTGTATACTTTATTACAACCTTTGTCATGGATTGTTATTCAACCTTTATAATCCATGGAAGATGTAATTTCTAATTAATAAATAATTTTAGTGTATTAGTAATATGTGATGCTAAA
Source organism: Lupinus angustifolius (assembly GCF_001865875.1). NCBI lineage: Eukaryota > Viridiplantae > Streptophyta > Magnoliopsida > Fabales > Fabaceae > Lupinus > Lupinus angustifolius. Next base: position 5,357,117 of record NC_032018.1, read on the forward strand.
GATATTGAAGTAGCCAACATACTAACTCTAGAATTTCTAAACTCACTTTCAACATCTGGTCTCCCTAATTATAAAATCATGTTGAAAATTGAAACTTGAATCATGCTATTGAGAAATATAGACCAGTTAGAAGGATTGTGTAATGGTACAAGAATGGTAATCGCTAAAATGCAAAGCATGTGCTTGAACAAAAATCATGTGAGGTAAAAATGTTGGACATATCATATATATTCCTCACATGTCAATGTCACCATCCCAATGTCCATGACCTATAGTTATTTCATATGCTATGACAATCAATAAATCTCAAGGTCAATCATTAGAGAGTATAGGCTTATATCTACCTAAACCAGTATTTAGTCATGCTCAACTATACGTGGCTATCTCAAAAGTTAAAAACAAGAGGGGATTGAAAATTTTAATTCATGATAAGGATGACAAGCCACTATAATCAACAACAAATTTGGTTTATAAAGAAGTCTTTCAAAATCTTTAACAGATATTCTACGACTTATCTTCAATTGTACTATATAAGTTTTGTTTATAACTATTTATTATTTGTTTCATACAATAGGTTCTATGCCATGTTAGTTGCCAACAACTCTACTAGATCAAACTACATCAGGTAATCATTAGCAAATGTTTTATTAACAAATTACTTTGTATTATTTAAATACATTTTACCTAAATACGTTATTACCCGTGCGAATGCATGGGTATCCTACTAGTAAATACCAAGATAGGAGAGACCAAAGAAGAGAAAAATGATTTGCATTTACATAGCTTTTGTTGGCTAATAGGATTTGCACCTAATTTTTTGAACTGCCAATTTGAGCATGATTGCTTTTATACAGTAATCCTATGTTCCTGAGTTTTATCAATACCAAGAAGCACAGACCAAGTATCTGAGATTCAGAGAATAAAACTAAGATGCAGAGAATATAACACAGAGATTTGAAATGCAGAGAATATAACACAGAGATTTGAAATGCAGAAACCAAGAAGCACAGACCAAGTAAAACATAAAGTTCACAAAGATAACATTTTTCTTTCTAAATCATACATATTTAGATATTCTTCACCTATCTGATGCCATCATGAGTATGAGTTGGGTAAAATCACTATTAATAACGTTTTAGTACTTCGTTTTAATGTTTAAAATATTTTTTAAAACCAATAAATAATGTGCATTAATTGAAAATGTAAATCTACTTTAATTAAAAATATTTCAATTGTATATTATAAAAAATAGCCCAATGCATCAGATGCAAGCATAACAAATAAAACACTTTTAATCCAACATAATAAAATAAATCAAATAATTTCCCGTATCTTTAATTTCAAGTTCTAATCCTATCAAAAAATTTACTTTCTTTCTCTAAAGTCTAACCCTGGTCCCTTTTTTTTAAGAAAAAGATATATACACTGACAATGTAACAGTGTAAAGATTTTTACACTGTTACTACATCATCCACCATTAATTTTTAGTCATTATTGTAAATAAATGATAGATAATATACTGACAGTATATAAATCTTTATAATGTTGGTACACATATTTTACACTCTATTTTTTTCCTTATATGTTGAGCCATATTGCTTCTGGGCCTATCATTTCTATGGCTTCATCATTGCTTTTTTTTTGTTTTTTTATTGGAAAACCTAAAGCATGTAACCCATAAGACGAACGCTTAATTGTTATTATCTCAAGGCAGCATTATTGGTAGTTTCAACAGAATCTTAAGACATTCAATGCTTTTTCAGACTTTTATTTAGAGTGTCAGTTAAATTAAAGTCTTTTCTAAACATTAGTGCTTCATTTGGTTGAAGGGAAAAAAAAAGTAAGAAAAAAGAAATATGTGAGAAAGATAGTGAAAAGAGAAGAAAAAAAAATAGAGTAAAGTTTTATGTTGTTTGGTTGTATAAAAAAAGAAGAGAAATGAGTGATTTTACTCTTTTAGTCTTCCTTCTTCTTCTTCTTCTCTTCATATGAGAGAGGAAAGAATATTGGTGGCCCAACTTACTTTTTTACTCTCTCTTCTCAATTTTCTCCTCAACCAAAGGAGAGAAAGAAGATTTTTCTTATCTCTTTCTCTTCATTTTCTCCCTATCAAATGAAGGCTAGAGATATATATTTTTTTGGCTGAAAATGTAAGTGTTTTTAACAATGCCAGCAAATTATTTACTATATATACTAACCATTATTGACTCTAAAAAATAATATAAATTAATAGTGAATAATGTATTGATAGTGTAAAAAACTTTACACTAACAGTTCAAAAAATTTAAACTCTATTTTTTTTTATACATTAGAGATATATTGAATACAAAGTATTTAAGACATCTATTGGTATAAAGTGACTTATATCCAAAAAAACCTCTAACATATGATTTATAAATGAATATAATATCTAAGTGTAAAAATTTATAGTTATTATATTATTTATCGTTCATTTTTATTATTTTTGAAGAATACTCAATGATATGATTCAACATAAATGTTGAATAATACAATCACAATGTATAAAATTCATATACTATAATATATAAATCTTTCTCTCTTTATCAATAGAGAAGGGAGGATGAAGTACAATAGAAAACTACAATTTTGAAACTAGGAGAGTAATGAGTAAATAGTAAAGTGGTATTAAAGTTGCCTCTTTGCCCATGCCTTTTGAAATGAGTTAAACCTCAAGAATAATTTCATGTTTATTATCTGCCCTAATGTCATTACCTTGTTTGGCAAGTTACATTTGGTATTTCACAATCTTAAACACTCAACATGCCTGGGTTGGGTTTTCATGACAAGGTTAAACAGGGAACCTAGAATCTATAAAGATTCATCTTATGGGCACATGCTTCATGGACAGGGGAGGATCTTCTCTAGGACAGGTGGGGCAGTTGCCCTCCCTCAAATATTTTAAAAAAATATTATAGGAGTATTATTTTTGGTATATTTTAAAATTTAACAACAAAACTTAAGGATAAAAGTGTAATATTTATGTATTATTAATGTAAAAATTTATACACATTCACTACATCATCCATCGTTCATTTAGATTAATTTTTTTAAGGAATTAATAAAGATTGAATATGAATGGTAGGTAATGAAGTGAAAAAATACAAAATTCATACATTGTTAGTGCATATATTCTTCTCTCAAAGAATAATACTTCTACATAACTTATTTGACAAGAAAAAATTCAATATTCTCTTCAAAACTCTCACCCTTTATGAAGTTTCACTCTATTTAGTATCACATGACATATTCCCCTCCCCTAATATTGCTTTAGATAACTCTTCAACTCAAACCCATTTATTTTTTCACCTTAAAAATGTCATATTTGCTTTTTATAAATCAGTTTTCTTCAATTGCTTTTTTCATGACACATTATTACTTATGATTTGTTTGTTTCTTGCATCAAATTTTATTCATGGACGTCGTTATTCTTTGTTAGTGAACTATTTTTTTATTAATTAATTTTAGTTGGGTTATTTCATTGCAATGTATGATATTCTTAATTTCGTTATTTCTATCTTTATATATTTTTCTTTTAAAAAAATATTTGTATCAATCTCAAACATACATTATTTTGATTCTCTATTTGAAAGGATTGAAAAACTAACTTTATGCTCGATTCTTCTGAGTTTAAAATATATATAATGTTTATAAGAGATAATGAACTTATTTGTGCTTAGGAATATTTGGAATTTCTTCATAGATTTGTTATGTTATATTTTTATCATATTTCTTAGGAATTTAAACATGAAAGAATAACTCATTTTTACATTAAAAAATTATATATATTCTAATGATGTCATATATTATTTATGTATAAATCATAATACTGCCCCCTCTAAAATTATGGTCAAGATCCGCCACTGTTCATGGATAAGAGTAGGACCACGAGTTACACTAATTTTCTTTGTCCTTTCTTTAGATGTGTTAGAACTCACGACTTAGGATTAGGATAAACATAGTAACTGGACAAAGCACGGTTGGCCCATAGTAACAGTTCAAGTCCTATATATATAATAGTGTGGCCGTGGTTATTACAAGACTATGTTACAGATTTATTTGTTAGCTGTTACTCAAATCAATGACCTGAAAAAAAAATCGCGGGGTTTGTCAAATGGGATCTGAAATCAGTAATAGTCAAAAACAGTTACGGGAAGTTGAAGTGAATAAAGATTACATGTTTTAATAAATTATATTTTCATGTTCTAAATCAATCAAATTTCATTAAGTAATATAAAAAAATTATTTTCTATTTTTATAACATTTCTTTTAAATTGTCACATTTTTTAATTGGACTGAAATAGAAATAGAACACAAAAAAGATGATATATGATACATTGGGCGGTTAAGGTCGGTGTGTATGGTATTGGTATTACAAAAGTGAATAATGTATAAATAGGGACAAATAAGGTAGTACTGTACTTGGTTCATAACTTCATATACATAATTAATTGACCAGGTAGTAGTTCCCAGAAATCACGTGGCCTCCACATGCTGCTGCTATATTTTAAACATTACAATTGTGTCTCGATCTGCTCCATGCTCTTAATTTCCTTGTGAGTCCTCATCCTCGCCTTCAAATTACTAGTAGCTGCGTCCTTGGATCAATTAATTCTGGTCTTTAAAGTGGGACACCCAATGCATGAAGATGATGTTTATATGCAAAGTACCCCTTGATAGATAAGTTCAATCATCTTCGTCTATTTTCTTGAGGCAGACTCCTCTCCAGTAATGGAGAGAGAAACATTGTAAAAACTAATACAAAAAGTAAAATGAAATAATAATTATATCTTTCTATTTTCTTATTTGACCTTTTTTATGGGATGAGATCTTATGGTACTTATGGTACATGCCAAGATAAGAAGATAAGGTAGAGAAACCCTTAAGGAACAATTAATGTATGATGAAACATTAGACTATGAAGGAGAATGTGAACATGGTGGTACATCATATATATAGTGCTTTGATTGATTGATGTTTTGTCTTTTTTAAAAAGTTGATGGCCAGCTTGTTTGAATTGATAATATTGTATTAATCACTTACCCAATTAGTTTGGTTGGAGATTAATTTTAAGCTAGTTTTGACAAATGGATTAATAATAGGACAAAATGCATATTAAGATACAAGTGGACGTAAGTAAAAATGCCACTATGGGATAAGAGTAGTGTCCATCATTAGCTATGAGAAATTGAAGGTGGCAGTAAAAGAAGGAAGGAATCACATTCATGGATGAATTCTGCATGAAGTGGAAAATGGAAAGTACCAATATTCACCTTCTTCATTCATTGTTATTTAATTAACTGTAAGATACCGGTTAAGAAATATATAAAAAGTAACTTTGTTTTGGAAAACAAAGTTTATTTTATCTTCAAGCAAAATATGCAAATTCTATGTACCCACAAATTGTGTCACTTATGAAATTTTATTTTTTAACGAAAGGGGCAACACCCAAAGAAAGAAAATTTCAATCACGAATAATCATGAGATAAAGCAGACCCAGACAAATCATTTATGATGAATTTAATAAAAGGGTGGTTATTTTGAGAAAATCATAATCTGCCCTTGAGCTTTAATTGGCTAGCCAATCCACCCACCTGTTTCCTTTGGGAAGAATGGGAGATAAAGAAATTTCTTTCTCCTTACTCAACCACCATTTAATTCTTGCCACCATAGCATTCGGATGATCTCAAAGGCCTTGCTCATTAATAGTTTTTATATAACTAAGAGTATTTCAAAAATTTATGAGTAAAGAATTAAGTTCTTTCAAAGTGCATGACTGTCCTTTTAATAAATGTTATTCAATATTTGATCTTTTGATTTATTTGGGTTTAGGAGATCTTACATCATTAAATCAATTCATTATTTCTAATGCTTTGGAATCATAGAATTAGTTTCAAGAATTAATTTTCTAATCCTCATCTCTCTAGCAATTTTCAACCCTTTGAGAGTATCCCAAAGTTTCTCATTAAAAGTTGAGCACACAAATATGATAGATAAAACCCATAAGCCAATTTCGAGTGTCATGATGAAAAATTAGTCGACACTCCGCTTCCCCCTAGAGGCACCATCAATTTTAAGCATTATAGCTAATACTCTTCTTTATTATATACTATTGTTAAATTATAAAGTTATCTAATCATTCTTAACTTAAATATTTTTCCCATGGAGAATAATTAATTTATCCAAAATAAAAAAATAATGTTATAATCATTAATAAGGATTTCATTAATCATTACCTTCTTAGAAGAATGTTATAAGTACTGATAATGTGCATCATAAAAGAACTATGATAACCTTTTCTATTTTTGTCAAATGATGTAAAATTTGATGTATCTGCACTAAAACACTACAATGAATGTTCATCCACTTTTCATAATTAAGAGCGAGGGGGAAATATATGGTAAAATAGAATGTAATAAATAATGATATAGTTTAAAAAGAACATATAAATGAGTTTTATATTTCTAAAATATCAAATCTTTGGAACAAAATGGAAATACCAAATTATCTAAAAAAGACTAAAAGGTGTACAAAATTTAGAAACAATTAGTCCTTATAAAAAAGATAATTTGGTGGACATTTATGATTTGTCAATTGAAATGAGACTTCTCATCATTGTTTTTGAGAAGATTTACTTAGAGGCCTAGTTTTATTTAATCACTCTGTTAGTCAAAATAAATAGTCCCTCCATTTAATCCTTTGCTTGCTTTAATGTTTTGTTTTCATTTTAAAACTATTCTTATTTAACCTTTTCAAAGTTGGTCATATTTTCTACTCTGTCTTCATGTAATAATTATACATATAATATTTTTTATTAATTAGTTCTAAATTTTTATTTTCTCTTCAGTACACATACTAACTAATTACAGTAACATATATATATATATATA
>NC_032018.1:5364124-5388261 GCF_001865875.1 Lupinus angustifolius
TATATATATATATATATATATATATATAAATAAAGCAAATAAGAGTGTTTTAATGAAAATACAATAATTCATATGATTTTTAATTTGTGTACATTAACCTCACATATCAAATGGTTCAAGACTTCAAGTATTAAATAAAATCAAAATACATAAAGAAATGACATCTTTTTTATACTACTAAATATATTTCTTTAACTTTATGAGTAATGAATTAATCATTTTTCAAAGTGTGTGAGTGTCCTTCTCAACAAATGTCGTTATCAAAAATCAAGCTCTTAATCATTTAATCATATTGAGTATCTAGCGGAACTTTATAAAACTAGCTAAAGGGGCGGTAGAAAGAAGTAAAACTCCTCTACATTAATGAAGAGACAAATTGTATTTTATAGTGTACTTTTAAGGTTAAAATTATAACTTCAATAAAAATAAAAAATCACAAATGATATTATCTTTTAGTTTGTTAATGCATTTTTTATAATTTACCTAGAGGAGTCTCAGTAGAAAGACTATATAATAAAGAAACACAGAATGTCCTAATATTTTAGAACAAGTAAGATGCTAAAATGAGTTGGCTTTTAATGAAGTTTGAGCTAAACACCTCGAACACTGTAACACACTGCACCAGATCCCGATCCACGCGTTCTTCAACTCACTCTCTCTTTCCATTCATTTTGAACCTTCACTCATTCAAAAATAATGATAATCAAAATTACGTTTCTCTTCCCTCTTCATAACACGACAAGGATAACACTTAAAATCAGGTGGAAATTTGTTGTCCCAAAATAGCTTACCACTCTATGTATCACTGTTTTTGATTGGTCATAAAAATAATTATATATTAAAATTTTGATTTAGATATATTTTTTCAACCAATCACAGACAATAACACATTTAATGACATGCATTGTGGAACAGCAATGTGTATTGCCCTCAAAATCCTAATCCTTGACTCTATTCTTCGCTCTCTTCCTTGTACCTTTCTGGAAAACTACAACAAACTGTTTCTTATATGACTACTAAATAATAATAATAATAATAATAATAAAAAAAAAGAAGTGAGAAACTGCTTATTGATTGAGTTTATGATTTCTTTTCATTTTTTCTCTCAAAATAGTGTTGAGTAGTTGAGTGAGTTACTTTTGTACTCTGTATGCTTTTAAAGTACATTTTTTTTCTCTCTGAAGCTGTTGGACAAAGAAAGATAAACTTTTGAGAAGATGGGTGAAACAGACCACAACCACCAGGCACCACCGCCAGTTCAGGCACCTCCGGTGGGACCACCACCGCCAAATCTTGGACTTTCAAGGGGACCCACTTGGACTCCAGCTGAACAACTTCTGCACCTTCACTATTGCATCCATTCTAATCCTTCATGGCGTTAGTCTCTCTCTCTTATATTTTAATCGATTTTTTAAGCTAAAAGTTGGAACAAAAGTTGTTTCTGATGTTGAAGTTCAAAACTTAAAAGCTTGTATATTCTTCCTTTTTTTTTTTCATTTTGTGTCTACGTTTGTGGCTGAGGAATGAAGATTACTTTTTTGCCTTTTTTGTTCAGGTTTACTATTTGCAGATTGCTTTTTTTGTTTGTGTTTATTCCTTTATTCCAGTTTGATTCTCTTGACAAAAAAAGTTACTTTGTTATTTGCTCTTTTCATTTGTCTGGATGAATCTTTTATGTGATTCAGTATGTCTATACTCTAAAGTAATCTAAAGCCCATTATTTATTATTTAATTTAGCTTTTGGATTCAAGCTTTTTAACATTCACCTTATATAATTTTTGGCAGCACAAGCTATTCTGCTGGCTTTTCAGCATTATATTGTGATGCTGGGAACAACGGTTATGATCGCAAACACCCTTGTGCCTTCAATGGGTGGGAGCCATGTAAGTCCACTTTATATTATTGTAATTTTTAATGTAATTTACGCATTTAAGTTTACTTAACTTGTGCTAGGATTAGCTTATTTTGTGTTCAAACTATCCTAGGATCAAAGGCTTCTTGAGAAAGCTATTGTTCTTTCAAATTTAGTTCGATTCATGAGAGTGACACTTTGTTGAGAGGGGCAGACATGCACCCCGAAAGAAAGAGATTAGTTCCTTACCCATAGGGTGAGGGATACCTTGGTAGTACCAATTTTTTTTAATCAACACTGAACATGCTTTGATTGATCGAATGGAGTAGAATGGAATGAAATGATACTTAGTTGTTTAAAGTATGATGGAAAGGAATGGAACCTTCTAGAATGAATACCATTCCATCCAATACCTCTAATTTCTCCTTCCAATTTGGGTAATCTTCTAGAATGAATTAAACCAACTTATTATTCACTCCATTGCATTTATCATAATATTTCCTAACAATAATATGGTAACTTTGTTTGATCTCATTCTGTTCAACATCTTTTTAGTATACCGAGTCTGTTGCTATTTTTGACCAGGGTGACAAAGCACGTGTGATCCAGACATTGTTATTTATGTCTGGACTGAACACTCTGCTGCAAACTTGGTTTGGGTCGAGGCTGCCAACAGTGATGGGTGCATCATTTGCTTTCATCCTTCCGGTGCTTTCCACCATAAATGATTATACAGACGAGACATTCTCATCTGAGCACGAGGTTTGTATATTGTTAAGAGCTTGTAACTTGTACAACTTTTAATCATATTTAAGTTTTATTCCTTTTCACAACTTGTTATTTTTGCAAGAATTTATTTGTAGTTGTAATTTATCTGCTTAATCCAATCATGCTAAGTTATTGAAGATGATATTTGTTCCTTCTTTTTTCATTCATATTGTTTGTCTGGATGCATTGTCTTTTGTTCATTTTGAAATTGTGTATCTTGGTTTTCTTCAAATGTTTGTTGGATCATTTCTGAAATTTTGTTGCTGTTTACTGTAACTCATCATATTCTGAATTCAATTTCCATGTCACATACTTGTCTCATAATTTGTTAATTGAATTGATTTTTATTGTGATAAATAGTGATCTAAACGACCTATAAATTGTGATACTTGCATTTGCAGAGGTTTATCTACACAATAAGGACAGTTCAAGGGTCCCTGATTGTTTCATCTTTCATTAACATCTTCCTTGGGTATAGTAAAGTATGGGGAAATCTAACAAGGTCTATTTATCTCAATCTCATTTCCCCTTTTCTTTTAACGATTTTACAGTTCATCGTCTACATCTAAAGCTACAATAAAAGCAACAACTTCAGTTTATTTATTGATTTTTATGAATTCTCTTGGCAAATCTTCTTTCTTCATTAGGTTGTTTAGTCCAATAATCATTGTACCTGTGGTATGCTTGGCGGGCCTTGGTCTGTTTGCTAGAGGCTTTCCAATGGTAAAATTTGCCAGTCAAATTCCAAGAATAAATGAGTTATTCAGTAAATAAAAAATGGAAACTAGAAAGAGTTCATAAATCCGATTTCCTTCAATGCAGGTTGCAAGTTGCATACAGATTGGACTACCTATGCTCATTCTACTGGTCATAACACAACAGGTATATATCTCATCTGAAACAATTTGTTAGAATTTTATCCTCTTCTATGTAATAGGACCTTTTTATCTGGTCCTGCAGTACTTGAAGCGGCTTGTTCCTGTTGCACATCACGTACTTGAAAAGTTTGCTTTACTTATCTGCATTGCTGTTGTCTGGGCTTTTGCTGCTATCCTTACAGTAGCTGGTGCATACAATACTGCTAAAGTACCGACCCAAATGAGTTGTCGCACAGATCGCTCATATCTCTTGTCTACTGCTCCTTGGTATGTACGGAAAGTAGTAGCTTAACACTTATTTGAGCGTAAAAGGTCTTTTTGGAACTTGACAATAAGAAATATAATTTTATTCCAGGATTAAAGTTCCGTACCCGTTTCAGTGGGGTACCCCTATATTCAAAGCTAGTCATGTCTTTGGGATGATGGGAGCAGCACTTGTCTCTTCTGCAGAGGTCTAGAAAATACTCATCAATATTTAGTTTTAAAATTTTTGTTCTGATAATTTATTTCTCCATTCTCGATTTTGAGGCATTTCAGCACTTGAAATGTCTCCCTCTAGAATGTGCTCTCAATTTGTTTTTTGCTATCTTAACATATTTTCAGTCCACTGTTATCAAACTGATGATCTAATTGGAAACTTTTTCGTTGTTGAAATTTTAAATGCAGTCAACTGGTACTTTCTTTGCGGCCGCCAGGCTTTCAGGTGCGACACCACCTCCTGCACATGTGCTCAGCCGAAGCATTGGGCTGCAGGTCATGTTTTAATCATCTTGCTTTTTAGCAATTAATTTTTATTGTTCTCTTATGTTTACAAAATCCTAACATGCTTGTACTTTGTACCATTTTGCCATTTATAATACAAACTCGTCTTTTACCCTCCTAAATGCAGGGTATTAGCATGCTGGTTGAAGGAATTTTTGGTTCTCTTGTTGGTACTACTGCATCTGTGTAAGAAAGAAATTCTCTAAAGCTTTTTATGACCCAGATTGGACATGATGTTCTACAATTTTTGGTTTCTTTCCAGCCAAGTGTCAACTGTTTGTTCAATAGTTTTCCTTATGGTGTCTTGTGTAATTAGCTACTGTGTCCATTGATGGAAAGTTACTTATGGTTTACATTCTATCTTTTTGACTTAGTTTTATGAAATTTGAGTTACTAAGAATTTGACATATTAGGTGATTGAAATTTGAGTCCATTAATGATTTTTAATCCCACTAACCTTCAATGAGCATATCTTTGCTTAGCTTATGTTTATTTCATTCTCTGCAGGAACTGTAGTTAAATTTATGCTTGTAATTATTGTGTTTGTTAGATGTGAAAATGGAAAGAGTGGAGTGGGATGGAATAAAATTTACAAAATATCCAGGGTCCAGCCATAATCCGTGTTTAAGAATTGTCATTTTTCGTTTCTTATTCCTCCACTCCTTCCATGCAAACCCTAAACCTTGTCTGAATAATACTCATTATAGGCATATATTTATTGAGTATTTGCAATTTGCATCTTAAGGTAATAAAAATTTGTGGAAACCATTTTTTAAGATGTCCAAATCTTCATATCAAATAAGTTATATTTATATTTGAGCATCTTTCAGAACTGCTGTGGTAAATTTTAATCTTGGTTTTGCAGATAAAGAGATTTGTCCACTGACTTGTGTCAGAGGATTATTAGTTCACATTTGAGTTTAATAATTTTCTGTTTTGTAATAATCCGGCCAATCTAATTGATAATTGCAGTGAAAACGTTGGCTTACTCGGTCTTACACATATAGGGAGCAGAAGAGTAGTGCAGATTTCGTGTGCTTTCATGATCTTCTTCTCTATTTTTGGTATATATTCCACCCGGAACTTCTCTAATCCTTTTATAATTACTTATTTTCACCCTAACAAACCCTTATATTTGTGATTAATGATTAATAATTTCCCATGTCTCTCTTTCAGGGAAATTTGGAGCTTTTTTTGCATCAATTCCCATTCCAATATTTGCTGCTATATACTGTGTTTTATTTGGAATTGTTGGTCAGTGATGCTGCTACTGTTTGAATTACTTTAATTTTGAGTAGTGGAAGCATGTTTTTATGCACTTCTTTTCTTGCAGCTGCTGTTGGGATTTCAATGATACAGTTCGCAAATAACAATTCCATGAGAAATATGTATGTTTTGGGCTTAGCATTGTTTCTCGGGATCTCAATACCTCAATATTTTGTCATGAACACTGCTCCAGATGGTCATGGCCCTGTTAGAACCAATGCTGGATGGGTAAGCGGCTTCTGAAACTTCTGGTTTCTTCAATCCGTGATTAATCACGAATATCATATTTCATCAACTTACGGTTAAGGTTATAAATATATATATATGTTTGAGCAGGGGCCAAAAGAATATTAACATGTTACCTTTAACGAAAAATTTCGCCATTGTTTGTTAGATAATAAAATAGAAGCTGAAAAAATATTACTAAGTTGGAGTTTAGGCCTGCTTCTAAGATTTTTGCTTACCTATTTTACTTGCTTTCCTTCATCTGTAAATATGTTCATCTTATTGCTTTACCTTGTCTTGTATCACAACAGTTCAATGACATCTTGAACACCATATTCTCATCTCCTACAACAGTGGCTATAATTGTCGGGACGGTTGTCGACAACACTCTTGAAGCCAAAGACAATGCTACTGATAGAGGACTTCCTTGGTGGGTTCCTTTCCAGGTTAGGAAAGGAGATGTTAGAAATGGAGATTTTTACCGTTTTCCTCTTAGGTTAACCGAATATATACCAACCCGATTTCTGTAAAAGCATTTGCTATGCTTGTATTTAATTCCTGCTGACCTGTAAATTATGGATAATTAAGCTAAATTTCATCATAGGCAAGCAGACAACTTTTACCTTTATAAATTAATTGTATAAATGGGTTGATCATTTGACTTAGTAATTTTTGTTATCATGTGTTATTTCAATGCAAAAGTTGAATCAAATGGTAGGCATGAGTATTGGGCAAAGAGCTGTAGCTCAAATAATGATGTGATACCAAGTCACACTCACTAGTCCTTTTAGAAGCTCATTCATTGAGAGCGAATTTGAGTCCTTGATTTATACAGTTAATGAGGTAATATGCTGGTAAATGGGTGAAGCTTTTGAAGGCTACCATTTTTCCATAGGTGTTATTTATATTCTTTCAAGTGACCAAATAAGACTGAGAATGTTATGATGTAGCAGAAGTAAATGAACTTGGGAATTTTAGTGTTATTGTTGGGCTTTATGTTTCAAGTCATTATTTAGATGAGTGTAATATCTATGTACTAAAAGATTTATGTTTAATCAGCGCATCATTTAACATTTATTTGTATTATTTAAGAGTCGATGATAAAAGATAAATGATTGATGATGCAGTGACAATGTAAGTACATATATATTTTTCTCTATTTAGATAAGGGCAATTTTCATTTTTTTAGAATAAAGCTTTTAATACCATACCCCATTTTGTGATTTGGAATCTTTATACATTTAAACAAATGAAGTGTTCATTGACTTTGTAAAAAAAATTACTTTATGAAAATTCCTTTTAGAGTTGTTAATGTTTTTATTGCCAAAATTTGAGGGAGAGAGTCAAGGTTTAAAGTTGATGTTTACACGTTATATTCCACAACTTTACTAAACAAGCTTCCACAACTTCACACTCTATTCCACAACTTTTGGACGGAATTGTGATGTACAATAAATTAAGCCTATCTTTGTTTGAGGTGAAATAGAATGGAGAGAAACAGAATGAAGATAAAGTAAATCTTTTTCGATGAGAAGAGAAGAAAAAGTAAGTGGGATCCACCAATAAATGCATTTTCTCCTACTTTGGAGAGAAAGGGAAGAGAGAATGAATTTTTTGGTTGAAATCTCAAAAATGTCTTTCAATCTTGTTTATTTTCTCTAATTATTGGTTTTAAATAGTGCTAATATACATAGGTATTTTTTAATATAAAAAATATCAATTAAAAAAGTTAATTGATATTATAATAAAATATATAATAACATATATAATTTAAAATTATAACATTTATTTTTAATTAATAATAAAATAACAATTTTCTCTCATTCCTCTTTATTTTAAGGACATTTTTGTCATTTGAATCATAATATTATCTATATCTTCTCATTTTTTACCCAACCAAACAAAAGAGAAAGAGAAGAAAATATTTCTTTCTATTCATTTTCTTTCATTCTTCTCTTATACTAAACATCATAAAAATCTACTTTATTTCTTTTTTTTTTTTTACCTCTTTCTCTCTTTTTATTTTCTCTTATCGACCAAATAAAGTATAAAGGAAAAAGTGTGAACGGTAAAGTGGGTGCATGTTCTGTTAAACTACTGAAATTTAGGCTTTCAGAATAGATTATGCATAAGCAGTAAGGATGACGTAGTGCTTCCTAAAAAAAGAGAGACACATTTGAAATAAACGGGTGGTGAATTTACCTGAAAGAGAAATTAACTGCCTACATAGATTTGGGCAAATTGAGCTCTAATGTAATTAAACTTTATTCAATTTTAAGCTTTATTACATTACCTAGGCTTAAGTAAATACTTCATCCTGTCGTTTTTATATGATTTCTTTTAGAATTTGTTTTTTTTGGTTCTTATCCTTTTTTAAATCTTAAAGTATATTAATTATTTTTCAGAATTTTGAAGACATTACTTTACTTTTTAAAATACAAAAGTATCCTTATTAGTTGTGTGAAAAGTAAAATGAATCCATAAAATCATCATTTGGATAGAAAGAAAAAGACATCAATCTTAATAATAAGAAAGAGTAAATACAAAAAAAAGTACTTTTAAGGAATTTAATGTTACTAGATAACAAATGGATTAAGGAAGATCAAAATGTCAATGTATGATTCCTGGGAGTGACATTTGTTGAGATAGTAGTCACGAACCCGAAAGAAGATTAATTTATTACCCACAAAGGTGAGAAGATGCCATCAGTAGTAGGGGTGTTCGCAGTTCATTTGGATCGATTTTTAGGAAAAAATGATCCGATCCAAATACATAATTAACATGCAGCCTGATCCGGTCTGATCTGTTTATATTAAGATGTCTGATCCAATCCAGTCCAAATATTATATGCGGTTTGGTTCGGTTTGGATCGGTCTATTTTATAAAATATTGAAATTGCACTTATATTCAAAACTCATAAAAGTGACTAAATGTTAAGCATAAAGCAATAATAAAAATATTGTTCAACAATATTAAAATGTGTGCAACAATAGTATAAGTAAACAACATCATAAAATAGTAATAAACAGTAAGACAATAATAATAAAAGTAAAAAATAGCAACATCAACAAGACATCAATAATAACAAGACAATAAAACAACAATATATTAATAACAACAATATGAGCATTTGCAACGTAATTTTAACACTTAAAGTGTTCCACTGACAATAATACTTTCACAACAATAAAATTGATAATAAAACACCTGATCAAAATCAACACTTGAATCCTCTTCATTTGGTTGTGGGATTGGTTTAAGTTCTAAAAAAATGTATCAAATATAATCAATATGATTTAGAACATAGCAATATATATGTGTGTTATAGAACATAACAAATAAATAAAGGTACAATTTTGGAGTTGAGACTTAATATTAAGTTTGGAAGACACTTAAAATTGTTATACACTTAAACTTTACATACTAATTCGGTCTGGTCTGGATCAATCTGGATCCAAGAGGTGAAACCAAAATCCGGACCGGACCAATCGGTCTTTAAAAAATAAGTCAAACACGATCTAAACACATTCGAAGGAAGCTTAATCGGTAATACAAAAAAATGGACTAAGGAAGCTTCTCATCAGTAAACATAAGCTACTGCTGACTGTGACCTGTGCAATATGATGAACTAAAACCCACGTGTTACTAAATAATTTAATATTAAACAGACCCTTCCAGTGGAGACATGTGATTGGAATTGCTCTACATGTATAATAATAAGGGTGATTATGTAATTATGTTCAAAGTTAGTTAGGAATTAGGCTATAAATAGAAACTTTTCAAATGGTAGTTAATAACAGATTTCCATTTTTAGAAAGTTTCAAAAAACTTCTTCTTTCTTCAAACCAAATTCTTGTAATTCTTGATTGATTCTAATAAGAAAGTTCGAATTTCTTTCTCAATTATAGGAATTCCTATGCTTATTCCATTGAATTCATCGGTTATTGTGTGATTCCTTGAATTCTATAAAACAACCACAACAATTGGTATCTAGAGCTTTTTTTCTGGGTTGGGGAATGGCAGAGTCCACGCGTATGCAAGTTGCTGCAAGAGAAATTGAAGAACGATTGGAAACGCACCTTTCGGATAAACTAGAACTACGTCTCGTTGAATTGGTAAGCTCAATGCAGAAATCCATGGCAGAATTTGTTAAGCAATCAGTGGAAGAGGTTCTCAGGCAGAATATGGCATCAGAAGGATCATCATTGCCGAACAAATCGAGTATGGGAAGTGGAGATCACCACCATCGCAATCAAGGTGAGCGTACTAATAACTACTCATATACGTGTCACACACGGTTATTTAGGATAGAATTTCCTAGGTTCAATGGAACTAATGTGAAGGAGTGGTTATACTAGTGTGAAACGTATTTCATGGCGGACAACACTCAAGAGGAATTTAAGGTCTAACTTGCCATAATGCACTTTGAAGGTAAAGCCTTGAAGTGGCATCACGCCTATGTGAGGTCGATGTGGGTGAACTCACTACCTACCTGGGGAGAGTATGTGAAGACACTAATGGAAAGATTCGGGGATGTTTGTGATGACCCTATGGCAGAATTGATGAAACTTAGGCAGAAGAGCACCATTGTTGAGTATCACGAAGAATTCGATGCTATCATTACAAGGTTGGATCTTTCTGAAGACTACATTCTGAGTTGTTTTCTGGGTGGTTTGAAGAACGATGTACAGATGAGGTACGCATGTTTTAGCCCCAAACTGTAAGGAAGGCCTTCACCTTGGCTAAACTGTATGAAGTTGCTAGTCCTACCATTTAGAAACAGGGGAGAGTCAAGAATCCTTCTTTTGGCAATACGGGAGGAAGACCTTTAATCAGTTCTAAACCTGCTTTGAATTCTGATTCAGAAGGATTGAAAGAGAGGACAAGATTTAGCAGAAGCTTGACACCAACATATATGAATGAGAGGAGAGCAAAGGGACTATGCTACTTTTGTGATGAAACATATACACCAGAACATAGCTTGACTCACAAGAAACTACAGATTCATCTGGTGGAGGTGGATGAGTTGGAGGATGAGGAGGTTGAGTTTGGTGGGGGGCAAGAAGCAGTCATGAATTCAAGTGAAGAGCCACACATTTCTGTTAATGCTTTAACTGGGGTGGCCAATTTCAGAACTAAGAGGGTCACGTGTAGGTACAATAAAAAGCCCTTGCACATTTTGATTGATAGTGGCAGCACTTATAACTTTCTTAATAGGCAAGTAGCTGAAAGAATTGGGTGCAGAATTGAGGAATTGCAACCTATCTTGGTCACTGTGGCAGATGGGACAAAAGTTCCTATTTCTTCGATTGTAAGGAACTTTAGTTGGACTCTTCAACAAAGTACCTTCACCTCAGATATGATGTTGCTTCCATTGGGGTGTTGTGATGTCGTCTTGGGCATTGAGTGGCTAATCACCTTGGGGGACATTATATGGAATTTCAACAAGTTAACCATGGAGTTTTGCCTCCAAGGAAGAAGACATGTGCTTAGAGGTGCCACATAGTTTGAATGCAAATCTGTTAAGGCTCAACAGTTGGAGAAGGCTATGCTCATGGGGGTCCATCTCTCAATGATTCAGATTGGTAGTGCAGAAGGGGGCCTCTTGCATACTTTAACAACTCATGCAAATGCTAGTCAGATCCCTCCAACAATTGAGTACATACTACAAGCATATGCTGATGTTTTTGCAAATCCTACTCAATTACCACCAAGAGCAGAGCATGATCATAGGATTCCATTAATGCATAATATGGATCCTGTAAACAAAATACCATATAGGTATGCTAAGGAACCGAAGGATGTTATTGACAAACTGGTCCATGATATGCTAAGCTCAGGAGTAATCCAAACAAGCAATAGCCCTTATGTGAGTCCAGTGTTTTGGTGGGGAAAAATGATGGTACTTGGAGACTCTGTGTTGATTACAGGGAGCTAAACAAGAGCACCATCATGGATAGGTTTCCTATTCCCTTAGTTGATGACCTCATGGATGAGCTACATGGATCCAGTATCTTTTCTAAGATCAATCTGAGAGCAGGCTAACATCAAGTGAGGATGAGTTCCAATGATGTTCATAAGACAGCTTTTAGAACACATAGTGGGCACTTTGAGTATTTGGTGATGCCCTTTGGCCTAACAAATGCACCTGCTACATTCCAGAACTTGATGAACTCAGTTTTCAAGGAGTTTCTCAGGAAATTTTTGCTTGTCTTCTTTGATGACATTCTTATCTATAACAGTACAATAGATGAACACCTTGTGCATCTAGAGTTAGTACTTTCTAAGATGAGGGAACATCAATTGTTTGCTAAACAATCTAAGTGCTATTTTGGAGTTAGAAGGGTGGAGTACTTAGGGCACTTCATATCCAAGGAAGGTGTAGCCACTAACCCAACTAAGATTAGTGCAGTCCAGAATTGGCCCTTGCCTCAAACACTGAAGCAGTTGAGGGGATTCTTGGGGTTAGCAGGGTACTACAGGAGGTTTGTGAAGGTATATGGCACAGTGGCTAAGCCACTCACTGAAATGTTAAAAAAAGATAACTTCAAGTGGTCTGTTGAAGCCAAATTGTCATTCCAAAAGGTGAAGGAGTTGTTAACTACTGCACCTGTGTTGGCTCTACCTAATTTTACACAACAATTCACAATTGAGGTGGATGCATCAGGGCAGGGAGTTTGTGTTGTGTTAATGCAAGGCAACCATCCTATTGCTTTTATTAGCAGAATGTTAAATCAACAACAACAATCACTCTCGACATATGAAAATGAGCTTATAGTTGTGGTTTTTGCAGTCCAAAAATGGAGGCACTCTCTCTTAAACAAACATTTCATCATCAAGACTGACCATAGGAGCTTGAAATATATGCTGGATCAAAGATTGACCACTGAATTTCAACAAAAGTGGTTGGTAAAACTTATGGAGTTTGATTTTTTCATTGAATACAAACAAGGGAAGGACAATGTAGTAGCTTATGCTCTCTCGCGAATGGAAGGGGTTGAATGTCAAGCAATTTTGGTACACACTTTGAATTCAGATTTGTGGGGAAGAATTCAGGACACTTGGAACAGTGATGCTAGTTTGCAGAGGGTGATACTCCAATTACAATCTGATCCAGCTAAACACAAACACTACTCTTGGAATGGCCTAGAACTAAGAAGAAAGGGCAAGTTGGTGGTAGGTAAAGATAATTCACTAAGGCAGGAGTTATTACAATGGTTTCATGAGGCAGCTTCAGGGGGACGCTCTGGAAGAAATGCAACTATCCAGAGGATTAGAGCAATGCTCTATTGGAAGGGGTTAAATAAGGATGTTAAATCCTTCATTCAGAAATGTTCTATCTGCCAGAGGTGTAAGTATGATACTTCTGCTTATCCTGGTCTACTACAACCTCTGCCTATTGCTGAACATGTATGGCAACACATCACTATGGACTTCATTGAAGGGTTACCTAATTCTAATGGCAAGCAGGTCATTTTTGTGGTAGTGGATAGGTTGAGTAAGGCTGCTCACTTTATCCAGCTTACTCACCCTTACACAGCTAGCATTGTAGCTCAAGCATTCATGGATAATGTGTTCAGATTACATGGATTTCCAGAATCCATAACCAGTGACAGGGACCCTGTGTTTATCAGCAAATTCTGGCAAGAGCTTATGGCCTTCCAAGGAGTACAATTGCAGCTTTCTACATCCTACCACCCCTAAACAGATGGACAATTCGAGGTTGTCAACAGGTGTTTGGAGACATATCTTCGTTGTATGTGTGTAGATACCCCTCAACAATGGGTATGTTGGTTGCCACTAGCTGAATGGTGGTATAATACCACATTTCACACTTCCATACAAACAACTCCTTATGAAGTAGTGTGTGGTCAACCCCCTCCCACTTACTTGCCTTACTTGCCAGGAGAATCTAAGGTACAACTGGTGGATAGGAGCTTGGCTAAAAGATAAGAAATGTTGAAGGTGCTTAACTTTTATCTAAGAAGGGCCCAAGATAGAATGAAACAATTGGCGGATAAACATAGAAGTGATAGGCAATTTTAGGAAGGTGATTTAGTTTATATCAAACTGCATTCTTACAAGCAAATTTCAGTAGCAGCAAGGAGTAATGAGAAGCTTGCTCCTAAATATTTTGTTCCCTTTCCTATACTCAGCAGGGTTGGACTCGTGGCTTACAAAGTGCAGATTCCAGAGCATGCTAAAATCCACAATGTGTTTCATGTCTCTCAACTGAAAAAGCATGTTGAGTAGGTCGTTACTTCTTCAATTCTTCCTTCTGCTACAAGTGCAGGTCATCAAGACAAAGAACCCGAGCTCATACTTGATAGAATCACAGTAAAACGCAGAGGGCAGCCAGTAACTAAGGTTTTGGTTAAATGGAAACATCAATTGATTGAAGATGCTTCATGAGAATTCTACTATGATCTATGCAAAATATTCCCAGATTTTCATTCTTGAGGACATGAATGTTCTTATGGGGTGGGCAATGATAAGGGTGATTCTGTAATTCTGTTCAAAGTTAGTTAGGAATTAGGCTATAAATAGAAACTTTTCAAATGGTAGTTAATAACAGATTTCCATTTTTGGAAAGTTTCAAAAAACTTCTTCTTCTTCTTTCTTCAAACCAAATTCTTGTCATTCTTGATTGATTCTAATAAGAAAGTTCGAATTGCTTTCTTAATTATAGGAATTCCTACGCTTATTCCAGTGAATTCATGGTTCTTGTGTGATTCCTTGAATTCTATAAAACAACCACAACATATAATATATCTTGCTGGTCATATGGTTCCAAAATCTTGCTCCTAACTTTCAGTTCATTATGGAAAAATACAATTCTGATTGGGAATTTGCTTAATGTACTCTCTTTTTTCTCGCCGCCCTAACTCTTCTTCTCATTTTATTATTTTATTCTCGTATTATATATGAATAGTGTTATATGAACAAATAAAGTTTTATTTTATTTTACAAAATATCAAAATATATCCATCATTCCACTTATTTTTTATCTTTTATTTCAACAAACATATAAAAATAATACCATAGGTAAAAGTTATTAGATTTTTATTGTCAAAACATTTTGTTTCAATACAGAGCCAATATCTTGAATGTGATTCTCGAAAGACATGTGTTTATTACTTATTTGATGAAGCCTTTTTACGGCTTCTGCTTTCAGAATTTGACATGCTTTGTTTGTTAACTCTAGCTACTGCGGCTAGTAAATAACTTTGCGCTTCTTTACTAAATTTTGAAATAAGATGAGATTATCTTTCATAAGCTTCCTTCCAAACGCCACATATTAGAAGTGGATTGGTTTATTCTACGAGCATGAATAACTAACACTTGTGTACAACATCATGATCACTATAGGATGTTTGAATGTTTGGTGCTGTGTTTAAGAGTAAGTAGGCATTTCCTATAATGTTATTATCTATGAAGCGGACAAAGATCTATTATATATATATATCCACCCGGACAACATATAACAGAATATTCCTTCTATTTGATGCTTATCTTCAATTATTCATGTATAATTAAGGACTCATTTTACAAAGCAACCTATCATTTGAATAAGAAAAAAAAATATATATACATATTTATTGCAAATTTATTGGTCTCAACAAAGAACACAATCTTTCAACAAAACATAAACATAATAAAGAAATAAAGGAATAATTTGAGTATGATATTGTTATAGTCCAAATCCAGCCAACCTGCTCAAAATCCCTTGTTTGTATGGCAAGAAAGTTTTCTTCTTCAAATCCTCCGATTCTGCTCTCTTCATTGCATAGTGCATTTCATGTGCTGAAATTGGTCCCTTTCTTCTCATTGAACCATTACCTACTTCACCCTTTTTTATTCCAATACTTTCCTTCTTAAACGATTCCTTGCTTGACTCTCTCCCTTCTGAGGCACTACGGAACAATATGAAGTCCTTCAGTCTCCATCTTCTTGATGAGCCCTTAGAAGAAGCTATTGTGTTTGAGAATGGGGCTGTTGACTTTAACGTTGACTTCTCTTTCTTGTTATGAGGTTGTTCTTGTTCTTGTGGTTGTTGTTGTTGTTTTTGTTGTTCCCATGTGTATTGGGATATTCTATAAGGAGAGTGTGATCGTGAGACTCTTCGACCTGAACTCGATGTAGATAACACTGATGCTGGAGTTTTATCTCTTCCTCTTCCTCTTTGTGCAATCCCCAGAGGTAAATTGTCATTAGAACGAGAATCACTTTTCTTCCCTTCAATTGTGGTTATGTGTGATGAGATTATCTCATTATCCTTGGGCTTGAAGGGTTTGATTTTGCCACCATCAAATAATTCTTCAGCTGAAAGAGACCATTTGTCTAATTCATCACTAACATAAAATGCAAAACCATCATCATCCCCATCCATGTTTTTTGTGGGTGCTTCAAATGGGATATTAGAAGAGGAAGAAGAAGAAGAAATGAAATCAAACTCTTGATAAAACTCTGCATAATATTCACCAAAACGTTTTGGTGAAGAAGGAGCACTAAGATAGGGTGAAATCATGACACTACTAAGATCAAAGTTATCAACTGTACTAGGGCTTTGTACCACAACTTCCATCTTATTCTCCAAGCTAATACACTTTCTTTATCTCTTGGGTTTGATTATGCCTTGAGTTTACTAGTAAAATGTTTATGTAAATTGTGATTAGTCGTGTCTATATATATTTATACACACGTAGTTTTCAAGGGAAGGTGGTGAGAATCAAGGATCAGATAAGAAAAGGGTTAATAATATGTAGAGGTTTTTTTGTTGACCACTATAATGGCACATGGCGTTATGTAATAGGAGAAAAGCCGCCTTTTAATACCACTGGCTTTTGTTTTGCATGAATTTTTTTGTTAACCACTATCATGTTTTATATGTTATTTTGTGTAATAAAAACATGATATATTAATAAAAAATTTAAATTATTATTTTATTTATTTATTAGTGTAAGACATTGAATGAAACAAAATTTGAGATAATAGATTTCTATTCACACTTTTACTTCTTAGCTTGTAAGATTACAAATTATAAGTCATAGGGAGAAGGTATAACAAACTAATTTTTGCCCCACATGGTGATTTTTAAAACGTATAGTTTTGTAAGCATGCATGTCATGTAATACATAACTTAGCAAAACGGATTTGTCAACGTTAATGAGTTTTTATCGAGGCACAGGATTGAAATAATAGACAACTGCATTGTATTTATATGAATTTTAATTAACTAAATACAATTTGCTTGTTTCTAGAGGAGTTTGATGTATTTTGATTTGATGTTAAGGTATTTCTAATGTGGATGCCTATTAATATAGGTCGTCATGTAATTGAAACGTGTGTCTCATTTATGATTTCTCTAATTAATAAATTTGGTCAAATTGGATCTGCTATTGAATTTGCGATATATATTATTAGGGTGACGGTAAGGACAAGGTAGATTGGATTTTGCAATCTAGAACAGCATACCAATTCAACATAAATTAAAAATAAGTAGCTGAATACATAGATAGGAAAGCAAAAAAAAAATGTTATCCTTTGTTCTAAGGAATTTGAATTTTGATTGACGAGGATGAATTGTGACACTCCTGGCTACACAATGATATAAAATATAGAGATATATAATCGGTTTTAATTTGTAGCTTAATTGTACTTTTCATCCCACATCTTTTGTGGTTGTAAAATTTTAGTCCATCCAATGTATTTTAATGACATTTAGTTTCTCAACTCTTCAATTTATACATTGTTAATTAATCACTATGTCTGTATTCAGTCACATAGCTTTGCTTATATCACTATCAGGCTCTACCAAAAAAGTAATAAAATTTTAAAAAGTGAAAAGGAATAATGAAATATGCTTTTTTTAATGATTTATCTAACAAATCAACCAATTATTAACCATAGAAGGCAGCTTTCAAGGATTATCCTATCACAATTCATAAAATAAGTAATTCATCCTTTCATTTATAAGAAAACAATGTATACAATAATAATCTACAAGTTTATATAATATCGTTGCACGATTCATCATTTATATTTTATTATTATTGACTCTTTAAAAAATAATATAAATGAATGGTAGATTTTATATAATTTTTTACATTAGCAAATCATAAATATTACATTATTCTTTGATATCCATCATTTTTATTTATTATTATGATTTTAATTT
Source organism: Lupinus angustifolius (assembly GCF_001865875.1). Taxonomy (NCBI): domain Eukaryota; kingdom Viridiplantae; phylum Streptophyta; class Magnoliopsida; order Fabales; family Fabaceae; genus Lupinus; species Lupinus angustifolius. Next base: position 5,382,054 of record NC_032018.1, read on the forward strand.
GGAATAATTTTCTTTGAAATTTTTTACAATCTTTTTAGACTTATGGAGTATTAAAATAATAAAACAAATATAATAATATGCTTGTGACTTGTGAGCATCTTGAAAAAATATAAGGTGATCGGAGGGGACACTCCTTATTCATGATTTTTTTTGACACTCCTGTTTCTCTTATATATTACTTTTATTATTTTAATAATTAATGAACTCTATCAGTAAAAAAAATATAATTTAAAAGTCATCTACTAATATCCACAACAATTAATTAATTAAGATTTGTCGGACTAATATGACTATAATCGGTATCACATTTATTTATCATTTAGTTTTTAAGTTTCATATCTTTCACTACATAGCTAAAATTGTAAGAACATGATTGCAACTAAGAGTGAATGAATTAGTTGACTTAAAATTATAATAATTTTTTCTGCAAAATGTAAGAGTTAATGTGCAGCGGATAATATTGCAGAAAATAAACAAGAATAAATCAAAGATGTAAGGGAAAAAAGAGTACACATGGATTTTATACTGGTTCACCTTCTTGTCCACCGAAGGCTACGTCCAATACTCTTGCAGCACAAGAGATTTTCCACTAAATATTATGAGTTGTAATTACAATATCTCACCTCAATATCTCTATGTACCTTACACACTCACTAATACTTATACCCTTGGAAAACACTTTTCCAAGTAACTCTATCCCCTTTCTATTCACACCCCGTGAAAAAAGTTATTACAATAAATGAAGAATTTCAATAATGGCTTTGGATTACCATTACAAGTATGAAATATTATAACACTTACAATCCAATCACCTCTCTTTTTATACTTAGTAATAATGCTCTTTAAGTTTATAAAACTTTGAAACACTTTACTTCAAGCAACTCAGAAAAATAGCTTTTAAAGTTTGACTTCAAGTTGCTTAGAAGTGGAGAAAATTTATTTCAGAAAAGTGTAGGAAAGTTATGAGAAAAGTGTGAAAGAGTTGTTTTCATTGTGAGTTCTAAAACCTTTAAATATGCTTTCAAATCACCCATTGTGCCTTTATGAAAGAGTAGAAATTGTTTGGAATGAAGGCATTTCGTTTGGGATGAAAACTCTTGAGTTTCAAATATGAAAAACTGATGTAACTACACTCAGTAATCGATTACAGCATTGAGTAATCGATTACCCAAATGTTCTATCCAACAGTGAATTTAAAATTCACTTATAGTAATCGATTACAACAATTTGAGTAATCTGTTACTCAGTAATCTGTTACTCAAATACAGTAATATGTTACTCAGTAATTTGTTACTTAAATACAGTAATGGATTACTCTGATCAGTTTTAAGTTAGATAACTTTTTTTCTCACACATGTTAATGGATTACTCTGATCAGTTTTAAGTTGGATAACTCTTTTTCTCACACATGTAACTTGTTACTTGAATGAAGTAACCCATTACACATCATCTCAAAAAATGTTTTAAGTATTTCTAAAGTGTTTCAACTTTCTTTTAAAAATAGTTTGAGCATTACTACTTTGTATATTTAAGAGTTTTAAGATAGAAGTACCTATAGAGACTTAATCTAATTTTCTTTAAGCTTTATTCTTCTTTGTCTTCATAAGTATTCTTCCTTTTTTTTCCTTTTGGTTTTTTTGATGATGACAAACCAATATCTTCTTGACAGTATAGTTTTCTGAATTTTCTAAGAGTAGCATACTTTGTGATATATCTTGACTTGTCTTGAGGATGCTCCCCCTATCTTGTATGCTCCCCATTTCATTTGGAGTTAAGTGTCTGGAATAAAGTTTGACAGAAAATACACTCTCCCAACTTTTCTCCCCCTTTTGACTTCATCAAAAAGTAGAAAAGTCAAGAGTCCAGCACAAGATATATAGCATATATAACATACATGATGTATATCACAATATATAAAAATTAATGTAGTGCATATCATAATAGCATAATATCAAAGCAAAAAATCAAATATTGTTCAAACATAAAAACATAGCATATATAGTAGTAGATGTTCAAAGCATACAAATATTACAGACATAAAAACATATGTTCAGAATTATGCACTGATAGGTTTTTGGGTTTTGGAGATTTGAGGTTTTTTGATTCAAACCACTAATCACGAAAATGTTTGGTTAGAAGTGTTTAGAATAAAAAATGTGAAAGGAATGGACAAAAATCTCTTGAAACGGATCAAAAACAAGGTTTTTAGAGGTTGAGAGGTTTTGAGAAGAAGAGAACACGAGTTGAGTGAGGAAGATGAGTTTTGAAAAAGTTAAAAATGGCAGAAATTAGAGTAATCGATTACCCTCTTTGAGTAATCGGTTACTCAAAAACAAATTTTTGAAATTTTTAAACAGCAGCTTTGAGTAATCGATTACTCACTTTGGGTAATCTGTTACTGAAACACGTTGTTTCATCCTGTAATCGGTTACTCTCCAGTGTAATCGATTACTTACCCCAGAAAAATTATTTTTAGGGAAAATTAAGCTATAAAAATGTTTTTTAATCCAAAAATTTAAGTTTTTGAACACAAATAAATATATTTAAGATCAAGTAGGCATGAGATAATAATAATGAAGCAAACATATAATCATATAAGCATGTTTAAGATAGGTAAGCTTCATCAAGAATGCCTAATTCAAGTCTAATTTTGTAAAAAGGTTCTTTTGCCAAGGGTTTAGTGAAAATATCTGCAAGTTGGTTATGAGTATCAACAAATTCTACAGATACATCTTTCTTTTGAACATGGTCCCTTAGGAAGTGATGCCTTATATTTATGTGTTTGGTTCTAGCATGCATAATGAGATTCTTTGTAAGGTTTATAGCACTAGTATTATCACATTTCAGCAGAGTGTAGCCTAAGTCTAAGTCATAATCTCGTAATTGTTGCTTAAGCCACAACACTTGGGCACAACAACTACCCGCTGCTATATATTTAGCCTCAGCAGTGCTTAGTGCTACACATGCTTGTTTCTTCCAAGGCCAAGAAACTAAAGCATTGCCTAAAATGTGACAAGTACCACTTGCATTTTTCCTTTCAGATTTACATCCGGCAAAATCTGAATCCGAATATCCAACCAATTCAATATACTTCCTTTTGGATACCACAGTCCAACTTCAGTTGTACCTTTTAGATATTTCATAATTCTCTTAACAACAACTAAATGTGATTCTTTTGCTTTAGACTGATAATGCGCACACAGACATATACTAAACATAATATCAGGTCTACTGACAGTTAAATATAGAAGAGATCTGATCATACCTTGATACTTTGATATTTCAATACTTTTTCCACTTTCATCGGTATCTATGTATGTGCTAGATCCCATAGAAGCTATTGGCTTGCAGTCAGCCATATCGAATCTTTTTAGTAAATCTTTGCAGTACTTGGTTTGACTCACAAAAATGTCATTATCAAGCTGTTTGATTTGTAGTCCAAGAAAGTAATTTAACTTTCCCATCATGGACATTTCAAATTCTCCTTGCATCATTTTGCCAAATTCACTACACAAATTTTCATTTGTAGAACCAAAAATAATATCATCTACATCAATTTGAACTCGTAAAGTATGATGGTTTATTTTCTTTATAAATAGAGTAGTGTCGACCTTCCCTTTGGTAAAACCTTTTTCTATCAGGAAAGTTGTTAGACGATCATACCACGCTCGTGGAGCTTGCTTTAAACCATAGAGGGCTTTCTTTAACTTGTAGACATGAGAAGGATGTTTGTAGTCTTGAAAACCAGGAGGTTGTTCTACAAACACTTCTTCTTGAATGTAGAAGTTGAGAAAGGCGCTCTTGACATCCATTTGATATAGCTGAAAATTAAGAGAACAAACATATGCAAGTAATAGCCTAATAGTTTCAAGTCTAGAAACTGGAACGAAGGTTTCATCAAAGTCAATACCTTCTTCCTGATTGTATCCTTGGGCTACTAGTCTGGCTTTATTTCTAATGATAACACCATTTTCATCAGATTTATTTCTAAAGACCCAACGAGTTCCAATTACATGCCTAATTTTCGGTCTAGGAACAAGTTCCCAAACTTCGTTCATCTCAAACTGGTTTAATTATTCTTGCATAGCAAGAATCCAGTGTTCATCCTCGATTACATCATCAATCTTAGAGGGTTCCATCTGAGAGACGAAGGCCATGTGTAGACAAGCATCAAGCATTCTACGAGTGGTTATACCTTTACTTATGTCACTGATGATGTTGTCGATAGGATGATTTCGATGAGTTCTCCATTCTTTTGGTATATCTGAGTGAATATGCTCTTCTTGAGAAGATAGATTATCATGTTTTCTCAATTCTTCACGTTCAGTTGTAACATCAACAATATAATTTTCTTTGGCTGGGGAACTTGACAAGTCGTCTTCATTACAAGATATCACATCTTTTAAAACATTATTGGTTTCATCAAAAGTTACATGAACAGATTCTTCCATGGCTAGAGTTCTTTTATTAAAGACTCTATATGCTTTACTCGTGAGAGAATAGCCAAGGAAAATCCCTTCATCAGCTTTTGCATCAAACTTGTCCAAGTTATCCTTACCATTATCCAGGACAAAACATTTACAACCAAAAACTTGTAGATGAGAAATGTTAGGTTTTCTACCTTTGAAGAGTTCATAGGGGTTTTTCTTAAGAATAGGTCTTATAAGAACTCGATTCGAAACATAACAAGCAGTGCTAACTACATCAGCCCAAAAGTATTTTGGGAGGTTAGTTTCATTTAACATTGTTCGAGTCAGTTCTTCTAAGGACCGATTATTTCTCTCTACAACACCATTTCGTTGAGGTGTTTCTAGGAGCAGAAAAATTGTTGTTGATCCTAAGATCATCACAGAATTCCTCAAAAGAGAAGTTTTAAAATTCTCCCCCATGACCACTTCGTATAACAATGATTTTTAGAGATTTTTCATTTTGAACTCTTTTAGCGTAAATGCTAAATGCTTTGAATGCCTCATTCTTATGTACTACGAAGATAGTCTAGGTATATCTAGAAAAATCGTCCACTATAACAAGAGCATAGTAATTTCCACCAAAACTTTTTGTCCTTGAGGGACCAAATAAATCAATATGAAGTAGTTGTAATGGTCTATCAAAAGAAACCATATGCTTTGGTTTGAAAGAAGTTTTTGTTTGTTTACCCTTTGACAAGTACTACATAGTTTGTCTTTAACAAACTTCATTTTGGGTAAACCGACAACTAAATCTTTCTTAATAAGTTTATTCAAATGTTCCATGTGGATGTGAGCAATTCTTCTATGCCAAAGTCATGCATCATGATTATCATTTGCTACTAAACATGTTATAGGTAAAGCAGAATTCATGTCAATCATATATATATATTATTTATTCTCTTATCGATAAGTTTAGAATTATCCTTACTTTCAACATATAGTACACCTTCTATAGTTATTGATGGTGGCTTTCCAATTCTACCAACTCCAAGAATTCTTCCCTTGTTGTTGTCACCATATGTGACATATCCTTTAGCCCTTGGAGTAAGGACAAATAATTTACTTTTATCGTTCGTCATGTGTTTTGAGTAGCCGCTATCCAAGTACCATAAATTACAGGCGACTCTCAAATTTTCCTGCAAAACAAGTTAAAAGGATTTTATAGGTACCCAATGTGATTTGGGTCCTGCGGGGTTAGCAGATTTTTCTATCCATTGGTATTGGCCAGATGATACACTATATTTTCTAATATCACAAGTGTTAGGTGTGTGACCAATTTTATCACAGTAAGAACAAGTGAGTAGATGTTTATGTGTCCAAGATTTTATTTTAAAAATAGGATTAATATGGACACTATCTTTATAAAACTTTATAGTGCTTCCCACGATTGTTTTTCCTGAAATATTCTCATTTTTAGCCACACGACTATTTGCATAGCCAAGACCTCTACGGTCTGTTGAATGTCTTTGGACTTTTATGATCTTGTCTAAATTGTGACTGTTCTTGTTGAGTTTATTAAGTTCAAGACTTAATGTTGAAATTTTAGTTTCAAGAGCAACACATTTTTGACATGAGGAAGAAGTGAGTTTTTCAATATCTTTCTTTAGAACTTTGTTATGGCTTTCCAAAATAAAAATTTTATTTTTTTGTTTTAGGAAAAGTTTGGAAAGCTTAACATATTCTTGATGTAAATCATTGAAAGCATTTTGTAACTCATCATATGAAAAAGTATCATTTGG
>NC_032018.1:5388361-5389063 GCF_001865875.1 Lupinus angustifolius
TCATCATATTTACCTTCTGATATCACATTTGTTCTTCTACGCTTCTTGTCCTTCTTTCTTTTGAAAGTATGATGCTTTTGTAGGGCTGGACAATCACATTTTAGATGATCTAGTTTTCTGCATATTGAGCATGTAGATTTTTGCTTTGATGTTGATGTTTCACTATTTGTTGTAGACATTTGTACTTCTTTGGCTCCATGTATCCTTTCTAGAGTGTCCCAAATTTCTTTCGATGTTTTGCAACTTGACACTCTAAGAAATTCTTTTTCTTTTAGAGCCGACACAAGAATGTGTTTGGCTTTAACGTCGTATTGCACTTTCTTCTTGTCTTCATCATTCCATGAAGATTTTGGCTTTATTTCTCTTATAATGTTGATAACAGTAAAAGATATATATGGTCCTTCTTCAATAGCATTCCATATGTCCAAGTCTTGAGACTCAATGAAGATCCTTATTCTAATTTTCCAGAAATCATAGCATTCTCCAACAAAGCTTGGAGGGCGGTTGATGTTGGACCCTTCTCCTAAGAATGATCTTGAGGTCATCTTGATGTAGGATCGGATTTTGAGAGTAACTTACTCAAATATAGCTCTGGTGCCAATTGTAAGAACAAGATTGTAACTAAGAGGGGGGTGAATTAGTTGACTTAAAATTATAGTAACTTTTTCTGCAAAATGTAAGAGTTAATGTGCAGCGGATAAT
>NC_032018.1:5389163-5465173 GCF_001865875.1 Lupinus angustifolius
CACAAGAGATTTTCCACTAAATATTATGAGTTGTAATTACAATATCTTACCCTGAGATCTCTATGTACTTCACACACTCACTAATACTTATACCCTTGGAAAACACTTTTCCAAGTAACTCTATCCCGTTTCTATTCACACCCCGTGAAAGAAAGTTATTACAGTAAATGAAGAATTTCAATGATGGCTTTGGATTACCATTACAAGTATGAAATATTATAACACTTACAATCCAATCACCTCTCTTTTTATACTTAGTAATAATGCTCTTTAAGTTTATAAAACTTTGAACACTTTACTTCAAGCAACTCAGAAAAATAACTTTTAAAGTTTGACTTCAAGTTGCTTAGAAGTGCAGAAAATTAATTTCAGAAAAGTGTAGGAAAGTTGTGAGAAAAGTGTGAAAGAGTTGTTTTCATTGTGAGTTCTAAAGCCTTTAAATATGCTTTCAAATCACCCATTGTGTCTTTATGAAAGAGTAGAAATTGTTTAGAATGAAGGCACTTCGTTTGGGATGAAAACTCTTGAGTTTCAAATATGAAAAACTGATGTAACTACACTCAGTAATCGATTACAACATTGAGTAATCGATTACCCAAATGTTCTATCCAACAGTGAATTTAAAATTCACTTACAGTAATCGATTACAACAATTTGAGTAATCTGTTACTCTGTAATCTGTTACTCAAATACAGTAATATATTACTCAAGAATCTGTTACTTAAATACAATAATGGATTACTCTGATCAGTTTTAAGTTGGATAACTCTTTTTCTCACACATGTAACTTGTTACTTGATGAAGTAACTCGTTACACATCATCTCAAAAAATGTTTTAAGTATATCTAAAGTGTTTCAACTTTCTTTTAAAAATAGTTTGAGCATTACTACTTTGTATATTTAAGAGTATTAAGATAGAAATACTTATAGAGATTTAATCTTATTTTCTTGAAGCTTTATTCTTCTTTGTCTTCATAAGTATTCTTCATTTTCTTCTTTTTGGTGATGTTGGTTTCTTCATCAAAACCCTGTCAAGGTCAGGAACAAAGATCTTCTTCACAAAAATTTATCGGACTCATAAGTCATAAAGACTTTTCTCTCACATAAGCCTACATTTTTATATTTTTTAAAAATAATTTAATTTTAAGAAGATTAATTACATACTATTTCGAAAAGGTTATTTCCAAATATATTTTTCATCTGATTAATATTTATAAATTCAAGTATAATTATACATTTTTTTTAAATTTTCAACTATTATTCATAAATTCAAAATTTTATTTCATAAAATTAAGTTTGAAGTGAAATTTAGTTCTTGCTGTGCTAATTGCAACAATAACAACAAATCATCATTAATTTGTAATTAAAGTGAACTAAAAAACCACTTGAAATGATATGGCATGATACCTATTTTAGAAAGCTAAATATTACGTAAAATAAACCAATCTAATGTTACAATTCTTTTCCAGAATTTTAACTTTTTTAAAAAGGTACAATATATAAGAATATTATAATCATTAATTATTTTTATTGCTTTCTACTGGTGTAGCAATTAAAAAGTTGAAGGATTAAATGTCATCAATATAATAATATAAAATGGATGGACTAAATCGCAAAATCAAATAATTAACATGATGGTCTAAAAGTATGATTAAGCTAATTAAGAAAGTATGCCCAAGATTATATATAATTCTTTACTAAATTTTCGACTTATTTACCCTCTTAGCATTGATGAAGCTGTCTATGTAGCATTGTAGCTTGTGCGGCTGTGTCTATTTTTAGTTGTAGAATGTCCATGCTTTTTATGCTTCACTTATTTGTTTAAGGGGTATATATATAATTAAAAAAGCCTTACTAGTTTAAGGGAAATATTTGTTTATATGCTCCAAGATTGCTATGGGCATTCTTGTAGTTTCTTTATTTCCATGTGACAAAAAAGAAAGGTAGTTTTATATTGCAAAATTAATATTTTTTTCTGATGAATATAAACAGAATTGTAAATAGAAAATCACACTTTAAATGGAAAAAAAGAATGGAAAATGTATAAGTTCCTATGTTGAGAATGCATCATTATAAAGTTGTATTATGACATTATTTCTATGCATTAGTTATTATTATCATTATGTTGCTTTGTTTGTATTTTTTCTTTTATATTTTTAGGGGTCACAGTCACGTGGTAAATAGCAATGCCTCTTAATATAAGACCAGCTCAGCCTAAGGCTCCTAGAATTGACGCGTTAATTGAAGTAAGCGCAAAACAAACACCACCTTTAATTTTATATAAATATACATAAAAACTAAATAAATAAGGACAACATCATACAAAGGGATAAAGATTAGAAGTTTAGAAAGGTAAAGATTATGGATTGGGATTCTCTATCCCCAACAGTGTCTCATTCTCTGTCCAAAACAAATTATATATTAATACGTTGATAAAATAAAAATTTTAAAAGCAAAAAATAATAAAATAGAACACTTTGATTGACTTAAGACATGAAATGAGACACCACTTGAGACAGGTAATCTCTATCCAAAAAATTTGATCGTTACTCTTGCAACATAAATAAAGATGGTTGGTTTTCAACTTTGCTATCCAGGAAGATTAACTAATAATATATAATGATGATTATAATATAATACTAAACATAAGTTAACTACTATCTGCTTATAGATTTGTTTTTATTTTATGGTTTGAGTCATACTATTTGAATTCTATACATTCTTTTATAATAAATTAAATTATCTGCATCTATTACTTATTTTTTATATATTATTATACACGTACCTTAAAACATTCATCAAAAGCTATACGATAACTAAACGTTTTTACTAGTTTGTTCTCAAAATAATATTTATGGAATTGCAAGTCAGCCAAATTTGTTTATAGTTCATTCATCGTGAGGAGACCCATATGTTTAGCTGTAACTAAATTGGATTCTTTAATTGATCATACAACCTATTGTTTTAACCTACACCATTCAAAAAATAAATAGTAAATACAATAGCAACTATATCCTTAATTTGTACCTTAGTGCGCGCTAAGAACACCTAGTGCAGATGCTGTAGGAAGCCACATTTTTTAACAACAAGTAAACCGACTTTTTAAAAGTGATGATGTGCATAAGTCAACAACAAAAACATATAACGAATGTCAAAATCTTATACAATTGCATTAAGTGTGTGAATGACTTCACCCTAATATAAGCATAAAATTTGCTTAGTAAATAATTGTGACCAGCATGCTAATAAAGCATGGTGGATACCATATCCATAATGGAGTTACCATTAGAACACTTTATTGTGTCAAGTATATTTATTAAAGAGGCTTCTGCTACCACATGCATAACAACCTGTTATAAAATGGACCACATTGCATGTGTGCCAGCTACAAGAGAATAGCCTTCATTTGAATGTAGTACTAAATTTGGAATTCACCACTATTTCAATTTTCTATATAATAAATGGGTATGCACCATTTCTCATTCATTGACACAGTGAAAGCTGTCATTTAATATTACAACTATTATACTATTAAAGACCTTCATAACTTCCTCTGTATGTTTGTTAATGCAGTTACATATATATGCATTTATTGGACATAGAAAATAATTAGATTTGAAGCAATTCATTCTAAGGGAGGTTTCAAAAACAGTGATATCCCAGTGGTTCAAATTTGATTGAAATGGAAGTATGCATTTTTTGGAAAAGCTACACAATTACATAGTTCAAATTTCATAGGTAATGCAGTTTCTTAGTGTTCACTTTCTTCACTTTTAGTCAATTTGGAATTTGAAGGAACTTACCCAATGGGAGATTAGAACAGAAACAAATCATGATCATCTACATTGTTTTGTGGATTTATTATTTGGCCACAAAACCCTAATGCATCAACTATCCCCATCCTCAATGAAACAATGTACACAAAGAACTGATGCAAAATTATGTGCATAGTAAGTATCTAAAACTGAACTCATATGGCATAATTTGTACAAATTGTGAGAGGGACTCAGCTTTTCTTTCCTCAAGGAATTTAATGGGTTCTTTCCCCTGTTCACTTGGTAATTGGAGGCATATCCAATCCATCAATGATTTCAAGTCTTTTGCAAAGTCCAGTAAATACCAATCTACAAGTTTAGGGATAGTTAACTTGGATGTTGAAATTCCAACTGTTGCTTGTAAGTACTCTCTTTTGGCCACTTCAAGTTCACTTTCGACTCGAGATGCTGTGTAAACTCTCACCTGCATTTGGCATAGTTCATGAAAATGTCAAAAATAGATATATAAAAGGGATAAAATTTTCAATAATTTGTTTATTGATGCTATGAGACAGCGCAAATCTTGAATGGGACAGTATCTTGGCCAGTAAAATTTATATTAGGCCACGAGCTGCGAAATCACTTATCAAAGTTTTATAATCAAGTAGTTCTAACATTTCACTCTCATTAGACAATATATGAAATCCAAACGAGGCTTATATTACTGATAGGGGCCTCAGGCAAACACCTCGATCAAAGCGTTGCCACGGCCCGGATATTGCTTCGGGATTATGGAAGATTATATGAATTCTGTATAAAGTAAACTTACAGCAGGAGAGGACCATGTTCCACAAGAGAGAGCAAATGTCACTAGAGGTTCTGACATTTCCAGTCCAAATATGCTTCTTGCTGTCATTTCATTATTTTTCACTCCCTTTCTAAACTTCTGTTAGTTATTTAGCAGTAAGAAGCTTAGTGATTAACTCTTTATTCCTACACATAGAAAAGCTCGAGTTGAAATGGACAAGACTTACAAATTTCCAGTGATAAGGAAGTCTTAAAATGAAATGTTCTATGGTTGTTGCACTTAGCATGTGTCCCCCCACATTTATTGTTGCCTGAGTAACAAGGAAATTGTATAAATTATTGAGCACAGTGCACACCCGTGCTATGTTTCACTCTACTGAAGAAACAAACAAAATACATTGCCAGAAGAAACAAAAGTTTAGTACTAGTCCGTACCTTCTGCATTAGAACAATAACCATTTCAGCATTCTCTGGAATGCCATGCTCTATGAATGCCTGAATCAACATAAAACTTTAAGTACCATCCTCCATTATGGATACAGAAAGATAATAATTAAGTAATCTTTAGATAGAGATTGTAGTATATGCTATTCTAATGGACATAATTAACATACATTCATCATACAAGAGTTGTAAATGTTGATCCAGAAAGCAAGCTTCTCTTGATGGTTGAGGAACTCTAAGTTGACAGAGACTAATTTCCTAAAAAGAATTCTGAAATTTTCTCAAAATTAGAATATTGTAACATGTAATTGGAACAGAATACTAATTAGTAGGATGGAAATGTAAAAAGTATTATAGTTTGAATGGAATATAACATACTTCAACCGATGTAGTAAAAACAAAGTATTCGCCGTACGTTTTGGATTGAACAATTTAGCATCAATTGGACATAAATGCTTGTATGGACCAATATCCCTCTTTCCAAATTCCAAACAAATACCATAGGGATCCAAAAACTCGGTTCCTTCAACATAGTTTCGCGGTGTTGTAGCCCTTAAGTATGGTATGTCACTTGCAGAAACTGGATTCTTCGCAGCACTCATTCTCAAGAGAATGCTTGATAAGCACATCAGAATATTTTCTGAGATTATATTTGGACTTTCAGGTTCTGGTAGTATTTTGTGTAGACTAGGATTTCTTACTTCTGCAATTGACTGTTCATTCTGCACAATGGTACAACTCACATTCATTTACCAAAACACATTTCTTCAATTTTCACCTACTAGGTCTATCAATTCACACAAATGAAACATAATTCTACGAATAACATACCTGCCTTCTTGGCGGATCCCAACGTTTCGGCCGTGACTTATTGTCAACCAGAAGTTTCTTTCTCGGAGTTCTATTAATTTGGTTAGAGGATTGCTTCCTGGTCTTGTAAGAATTAGTACAGGATTGGTTCTCTTTCCCTTGTCTATCCTCTAACAAGCCAAATAAAAAGCACAAGCCATAAGGGACTACACTCTTAACAAAAAGTATACCCAAATTTGAAACTGATTAGTTAAGCTGAAACAATGAAAGTGAAACATAATAAAGTTAAGTTGCTCACCTTGGAGTGTTGTGTTACACCTTGTTGAAGATGTTGCTGGAGCTGAATTACCAGCAGTTATGGAAAGGTACTTCAGTTTATCCAATTTAGGACTATGTGTTGTTAAGTTTGGATTGTTTGCAAGAGCTGAATGTTCAATTTTCGTCTTAGAAGATGAGTTGTAGACAGCTTCCTGGTATAAATCCTGCCTCAAACGAACAACCTTCTCTTCAAGCCTAACAATTTCCTCTTCCAGAACAGCCACTTCAGTCAAAAGTGCTAGTATCTACATTTTTAAACATTAAAATTCACTTGTCAAATAATAACTTTTTTCTTCCAGAACTGAAGTACCATGTTAAAGTGCTTGAATTTGATTCTTTCTGAAGAAATATTTGTTTTTTGCTTGAGATAGCTTTATCTCTTAAATGAGTCTTCCTGACTCAACTCCGATTAGTCCGAGTCCAATGCGATTTCGGATAGCGAGGGCCTCACACCAACAAAAAACTCTAAAGAATCTTAATTATTAGTTGTTTTGGACACATAATGAGGCAATCCAATACAACAAATTTCATCAGAAAAAAGAATCAAACAATAGAAAGGGAGATTTACTAACATAAGGAGGAAGATAATGAGGAAGTTGAGGCAAAGCTCCCAAAGGTCTATTGAAAGCTCTCTCCAATGCTCTATGAATATTCTCCTCATGCCTAAGCTTCTTCTTCAACCTATCCACCTGAAAGTTTGAGAATTAAGCTTAGTTTACAAATTTATAAACAAGAAAAGTGAAACTCAAATAAGCAAATGGAAAAGAAACAAGGCTAATACATCTTGTTGCAACACCAATTTTCTTTCTTTCCCTGAGCTTTTTCGACCTTTAGTTGCATTTTTCAAGCTTCCCTTCATCATCATCATCTACCTTTTCTTCATTCAAGGTTAAAGAAGTTAGAATCCTCCATGCACTGCACTACTAAAAAAGGGGAGCAATATAAGAAAATAAGAATTTGAAAGCTGTTCAGAGTAACTAATCATGAATTATAGTATAAAAATATGATTTTTTTTTTGTCCATGTAAAAAATTCATTAGAACAGAAACACTTACTTTTCATGATTTCTGAGTTCTTTGGCACAGTCTAGTTATTGAAATTTGAAACTAAAGCCATAGTTGTTAACATTGATGAAATCTGTTACACTAAGATACTTCAATAAAAATAATAATGATGAAGTTTGTTTTCAGTACAAACTGTTTCTCTAACATCCATAAGACAAGAATGTACCATGTTATGAGTTATGACTTTAGCATGTTCAATTATTTTTCTATAGTGCTGACTCTAGTATTCAATTTTTTATTTATTAAAAAACCTGAAATCATCACTTAGACCCAATTATCCACTTTTATAGACAAATGGCATATGAAGAAAAATAATGAATTGAACCGTGATTAATTGCTTGGAGTTATTAAAGAACAAACATTTTTTAATGAATGTAAAGTGTAAACATTAAAAGATTGGGCACAGTGAATTGGATTAAGAAGTAGACAATAAATGAAAACCAAGTATCATGAATTAATCCCTTGCATTTGTTGCTAGAACCTTAGGATAAGTGCATGTAATGAATATAAATGCATATGCTATTGGTGGAGAGAAGATATAGACGAGAGTAGGAAAAGGTTGAAAGAAAATGGGAATGGATGGCTGAAAATAGGAATGGCTGGCTGGTTATAAAAAGACACTGAAAACATTCATTACATTATTCATCATTCACAATAGTAACAAAGTAAAAAACTCTTAAACGTGTGATATACATTTGTTTTCTTCTAATTAAGAAAAAGACTAGAGAGGAAAGATAAACTTTGAAACTGATAGCAACTCAACTCATTGAATTCAAGTCCCCAATTAAAGCTTATCTCATTATTCAGCCGACGTTGGCTTTCCTTTATTACTACTTCAATTCTGTTTTTTCCACCACCAGTAGGGTTGGTTTGTATAAGATTTAAGAATAAATGATTTCTGAATTATATAAAGAAATAGATTTTGGTATGGAAGAGAACTAATATGATGAGAAATTGATTATATAACATTCTAATCATGGTTAGAAATTAATTATTATGATATGTTGATCATAGAGAGAAAGTTGGATATTACGAGGTTTGTGTAGATATTGATTGAGACGTAATTACCCTTATCCCATTTGTGAATGATTAGTCGTTAGGATACATTATTGATGATCAATTAAGAAGGCATGGATTTGAGATTCTTGTTGAAAAACACAAGGAATCAAAGGTCATGATCGATCAATAAGGTAAAGATTAAATATTTACGCTTCAAAAGTAACCCATCTTAGTTCAGATGGAGGCAGTGAATTCTGAGAGGGATGTTAGGGGATCATTTGAGAGCATGAATAACCAAATACTAAAAGATAAAAATAAGCAAAAAACGGAAGACATGCCCTTGGGGTTGGATCTAACACATTCCTCCAATGACATGATGCAACAACGAAATATTCATTTTTAATTTTTTTTTTTTATAAATTTAATCTGTAACCCTTTTTGCATTTAAAAAATTATGAATATATGTGAATATAGATGGAGGAAGTATCAAAATATACTTCCCTACGCATAAACTATTATTGTAGGTAAGATTTTTCTTATCTTTTTAAAATATTATTTTAATATGGTATAAACTTTTAATTGTTTATACCATTGCTATCCAATTCATGTTCTCTAAAGATACTAGGTGCCATTTTCGTTGCTTAGTGAATAAAGCTCTTTTTTTTAATCAGCCAATTGATTAGATAGAAAAATAAAAATATTCTAGGAGAACAAGTGGTACTTCTATCCACTTAAGAATTAAGAATTACAATCTAAAAAATAAGTTAAGGATTCGATAGCCTTAAGAACGTTCCATGACTGAAAGTAAATTACATTCACAATATCCTCTAGATAGTGACAAACCAGATCGAGGTCCAATTTCGGGTGGCATCCTTCCTCTTCTTAAGAAAAAGGGTGTGAGACAAGAAGTGCATTCTAACATCACAAGGGAGAACGGAGCAAATACTAAATCACACATAGTTCTTCTGCCAAACAGAATAAGACGAATCACAAGAAAAATAGGTAATTAACAAATTCATCCACCTTACCACATAAGAGGCACAAAGAAGACACATTAGGCCCAATGATACCCCGGGAAGCAAGGTTTAAGCGAGTTGGCATTCTATCTACAACCATTTTTCAAACAAGACATTTCATCTTTGTTGGGACAATACTACTCCAAAGCTCATTTTATTGGCTATAGTAATTTGTAGAATGTATCGGTCATAGGGCTAAGAACTTCTTCAGTACTTAGAAAGCCTAATATTGGACCCAAATTCTGACATGTAAAAGTAGAAAAAAAATTAAAGTTTGATGGTTTTTTGAATTAAATAAATTTAAAAAAATAATACATCGATCTCTCCCTTCACATTTAAAGTAATTGAGAGGTGGAGAATGGAGAATAACTCATCTTTGGTCGAACATAGATTGTCTTCGGTACTGAAGAGTAAGATGAGCAAAGGGGGAAAAAATATGTAACAGTCTTGATTTGAAATTATCTTTTAAAAAAAAATATAAAAATTAATAAAAAAAATTGCATTGGAGTCTCCAGCATTTTTGTGAGTAGAGCTGAACTCTAAGAATGAAGAGGGATAACATATGACTAAGCATTAGATACATATAATATACAATGTTGTCTGTTTTCCTAACGAAGCACCATAATGCTCCAATACGAGGAACCTTCTCCAAAGTCCTTGCAAATGAATTTCTAATCTCTACGAAACAATGGTGGATAAGAAAATGGACTAAATAAATTAATAAAGATTGTTGTCTTTCTTCTAGCTTATTTTCTTATTACTCAAACTCTGAACTTCCCACGTGGATTATATTTTTTTCCCGATGAAAGATGGATTATATTAATGATGTATATGTATGAGGAAAAGTAAATTAAGAATTTTTATTTTCCAGAAATTTTCCTAGTAACAGCCTCCTTTTATTTGCAAGGATAAAGTAAGACTATGTAGTTTGTATATCTACACTTTTCAAACTTACTAAGTGGAGCGACACTAGCCCCCATGTTTCTCATTGTGCTTTGAAATTTCAAGAATTCTTAATTATAGAAACCCCAGTATTCTTTCTCATCATTCCTCTAATTAAGAATTCTTGGATATGCATTAATAATTTATACTATAACGGTTGTAATCTGTATCATAAATATTGTAATGACCATATTATAGTAATTATAACTATAACTGCAATTTAAAACACGGTTTTTACATCATGTATCTGGTCTCATACCTTTTTCAATAAGCCAAGCTTACTAGAGAAAAATACATGATATTGGAGTAATTTATGGTAACCATATATTGTTTTTGTCAGCTTAGGTGACAATCGAGGTAGCTGCATTGTCTTTTTCTACTGAAAAGAGCTTTATAACTAACAATGATACCTCCAGGCTACAGTACAGGAAAACAAGATCTCATAAGATAAATATGCAATGAGTGGAACCTGCCTATCCAACGTGACATTTTGTGCAGTTGTTCACGTAGAAAAAATTCACATATTGTTCTTGTGATAGTTTCCTTATGATTTTGACACTCAAAATTTGGCTTACATAAAATAATGAATACAACACTATTTTCTTTATAAAGCAATTGAGCATCATGAAAATAAGTAACTCCTCTGAGAAATATAGTACAAAATGTCTCACTATTAGCTTAACATCATTTCATTAATCATATACCTCATTCCAACGGTTCATTCGTTATTTATCCTCAAATTAAACATACGAACTACAGTGTAATAAAAATTAAACATGAATACTGAATAGCCGAATAAACCAAGTTAGGTTTTTAGTTTTGGTACAACATAAAACGTTTAATTTCATGATTTCTGAAAAGCTGAAAGTGATTTCTCGGTACTTTTTTGGCCTTTGTACCGAGAGATGTAGATTAGCACTAGGAACATGTAATGAGAGATCATGAAATTAAACATATCAATACTCTTCATCTTAATTTTCCTTTCCTCCTCTCACCCCTCCACCGGATCCCATTTGGGGGCAATTTTAGGTACCTCACGAGGACCTCCTTTGCCCACAAGGTGGGTTACCACTTAGTTTATCAACAAGAAATTGCATTGCCATTTTTTGTGTGGTTGTTGGAAAAGAAGTTTCATATCGCCTATTTTATTGTTTTGAGACTTATATAGAGACACATATAACACGTCATACTTGGAGATAAGTACATTTTATGGTTTTTGATGTTATCATTTAAGATTAAATTTAATTAGAATTAAAATATTAATCTGTTGTCAGAATCTTATTGGTTGTCTCTGCATGGTTTCGTCTTCACGTCAGTCTTTTTCATGGTTTAAATATTTGTTGGGTACTCCTCTTATTGCCAATTAGTTTTGAAATGAAACTTTAACATATATCAGAGCCCAACTTCTATCCGGTTGTCATGGGTCAAAAGATGTCTTTTAGTTTTGGGTCAAAGGTAATCATTCGCTTAGTCCGATAGGCTTATATGAAGAGGGCATATTGGAAAATAAGTCCCACTACCTTACATCATTGTCTCGGGAATGGTTAAATACTTATTGAACTATTTATCTCATTATCAATTGGTTTTGATATAGAATATCAACTAGTTTAATTGTACAATTATATGTGTTTACGAGTTTAGTTTAGGCTTCCCATTTATCTCAAATAAAGGGAAGTTTGTGTAAGTCAAACCATTTCCTCCCTTTGATCCCAAACTTAACTTATAAACACGGCTCTAATGACAATATGTCACCCCTTCTTAAGGTTTATCTCTTTAGAAGTGTATTTGATGACCATGTATTCCATTTATAACAGATCATTGTACATTTACATACTTTGTCAGTTGTATCCGTTTGGGTGGGCATGCCAATATCACATGCAACCCATAGAATAACAATCTTCACGAGGGACGGAATCATAAAATATCATAGGGAGGGGCCAAGCTTTGTCTTAGAGTTTATGTAAAATTATTTCAGATATAATTTTGTTTGCTTTGTATTTATGAATTAAAATATATAAATAAAATCATGATGACGTTCCAAGTATTTCACACATAAAAAAAAGAAATAGTATTTGGAATTATCATAAATTAATTCAGCAAATAAAACAAAATATATGGATGAGACATGGGTGGCGACCCTGATCTCCAACTAATCTCATTATAGGTATTAGCAATGAAACTTTATATACTTGGTAGTTGCAATGTACGAATGCATGATAATTCATGAAATAATCCAGAAAATAAACTTTATATATATATATATATATATATGTGTGTGAGAGAGAGAGACTATAAGGTCAGAATAATATGATTTTAACAGTATGAAAAATGGTAAACCATTGATGAAGAAGAAAAGAAAGAAGATGAATGTGCTTAAAAATAACAATGGATGACCTCCCTTTTAATTCTTTATTGAATGAGTATACTTAGAATTACATCAATACAACTACTCTTCTATCCTTGAACTAATGCCTAACTTATACTAATCAGAAAACAAGAAATCAAAGAAAGAAAAATAAAGAAAGAAGATGAAAAACAGAAAAGTTTTCATAACAGGAAACTGGAGTACTAACTGAAAACACGGAAAATTGAAAAATTACTAAAAAGGGAAATAACGAAAATAACTACACTAAGGGAAAGAATCAATTGGGCTTATTGTGCTTGACTTTGTTTTGGGCTTTGTTCTTGCTTGAATCATCATCTTCATCTATTTTAACAGCCTCCTCAAACTTGGCATATGAATATCAATGGTGCCAAGTTTTCCCATGATGTTTCGAAAAGGAAGAGGAGAAAGTGATTTGGTGAGAATGTCTGCAAGCTGATTTGCAGAAGAAATAGGTAGGAGATGGATGGTTTTATCTTGAACTCGTTCACGAGCAACATGGCAATCGATCTCAATGTGCTTTATTCTCTCATGAAAAACGGGATTTGCTGCAATTTGAAGAGTTGAGTTGTTATCACAGAATATGCTAATTGCATTTGGATGAGGAATGCCAAGATCTTTGAACAAATAGGTTAGCCATTGTGCTTCGCAAGTTGCCATAGCAAGAGCCCTATACTCTGCTTGTGAAAAGGATCTAGAAATGGTGCTTTGTCTCTTGCTTTTCCATGAAACCAAGGCTATCCCTAAAAAAAACACCACCATGTAATAGATTTTCTAGTATCAAGACAACTTGCCCAATCTGAGTCTGAATATCCCTTTAATATAGTGGAATTTTTACTTGGAAAAAATATTCCTTGCCCTGGTGAATTCTTGAGATACCTTAGAATTCTGGTAGCTGCTTTGTGATGAAGATCAGTGGGATTGGCAAGGTATTGACTTAAGAACCCAACTGAGAAGGAGATGGTAGGCCTGGTGTGTGTTAAGTACAACAATCTTCCTATCAACCTCCTATAAGTTGTGATGTCTGTAAGAGGTGTTCCTGACTTGGAGTGAAGTTTTGCATTATATTTCATTAGAGTTGATGCTGGTTTGGCTCCTAAGAAGCCTGTTTCCTGTAGAAGATCCAAGGTGTACTTCCTTTGGTAGAGAGATATGCCTTTAGTAGTCCTTGCAACCTCCATTCCCAAGAAAAATTTGAGTTCACCAATGTCTTTAATGCTAAATTTATTGTTAAGAATGATCTTTGTGTTAGAAATTTGTTGTAAATCATTACTTGTCAAAATTAGATCATCCACATAGACTAAAATGGTTGTGAAGCCTGTGTTAGTGTTCTTAATAAACAATGAATAGTCAGAGGAGGATTTAACATAACTTATTTCAAGCAGGGTCCATGTTACCTTCTCATGCCATTGTCTGCTTGCCTGCTTTAAGCCATAGATGGACTTTTCTAGTTTGTATACCATGTTGGAATCATTACTATGAAGACCTTGAGGGATCCTCATATACACTTCTTCTTTGAGATCTCCATGTAGGAATGTTGTGTTGATATCAAGTTGATGAAGATGCCAATTGTGTAGAGTAACAAGGCATAAGAGAACTCTTATAGTGGTCATCTTTACAACAGGACTAAAAGTATCCATATAGTCAACCCCTTCAGTTTGATTGAATCCCTTAGCTATTAATTTAGCTTTGTATCTCTCTATGGATCCATCAGGGTTGTGTTTGATTTTAAAAACCCATGTACATCCTATGACCTTTTTATTTTCGGTAGATTGGTCAAGGTCCAAGTGTTGTTCTTGGCTAGAGCATCTAATTATGTTTGAATTGCCTTTTGCCAACATTTATGTTTGATGGCTTCAACATAACGGGTAGGTGTTTGATCAATAGATATGGTTAGAGAAAAGTGCTCGTGTTTTTGGGATAAGTGATCATATGATAGAGATTTGCATATGGGATACTTGATGTGTGTAGTGTGTGTGTTAAAGCCATTGATCATATACAGTGATAGTCATTTAGGTAGTTAGGAGTTTTTCTGATTCTCTGTGAATATCTTCTATCTTGTTGAGAATCAGAGGTGTTGACATCAGTGTTAGGAGGATTATGAGTTATTTGTGTAGGGTCATGCAATAGGTCATAGCCTAGTATAGGATATGATGAGGTATTTGGTTTGATGAGAAGGATAACAGGCCCTGGAGGATTGTTATTTCTGTTGTTGTTGGTGATGCCATTAAGGAATGGAAAGATGTGTCCAAAGAATGACACATTCCTAGAGAGAAATACTTCATTGGCTCTGATATCTAACATAATATAACCCTTAGTACCAAGTTTGAATCCTAGAAATACACACTTCCTTGACCTAGGATCTAGTTTTCTTATGTGGGAGACTAGGGTAGAGGCATAACATAGAGAACCAAAAACCTTTAAATTTTCAATGTCAGGTAAAGCTTGGTAAAGTTCTTCATAGGATGATTTATTAGATAAGTAAGCAGAAGGTTGTCTATTAATTAAATGTATAGCATGTGAGACAACATAATTCCAGAAGCAATGAGGTAAACCAGACTGAAAAATTAAAGCTCTAGCAACACCTAATATGTGTTGATGTTTTCTCTCAACTACACCATTTTGTTGAGGTGTTTCAACACAAGTTGTTTGATGTTAAATCCTTTTTGAAAGATAGAAATCATGCACAATAAACTTTTTGCCATTGTCACTTCTAATGGCCTCAATTTTCAAATCAAATTGAGTGTGAACATATGAGACAAAGCCTCTAACAAGTTGACCAGTGTCAGATTTTTGTTTCATAAAGAAGGCCCAAGTGAACTTAGTTTTGTCATCAACAATAGTAAGGAAATATCTATGGCCAAAGGTGAAAATGGTGTACAAAGGGCCCCATATGTCTATGTGAATCAACTCAAATGCAATATTAGATTTGGTATTGTTGATGGAATAGGATAACCTTTTTTGTTTAGCCAAATAACAAATTTCACAAGGATCAACATTCTTATTACATTTTATAAAAGGAAATATAGCTTGCATAGTATTCATCTTGTCATGAGATAGATGGCCTAGCCTAGAATGCCCAAGATTACAATCATTATAGCTGATATGAGCATTAACATGGTGAGGTTTAACATAATTCTTGGTTGGTTCAGTTAACATATACAATCCTCCTTCTAGTTTAGCTGCACCAATCATCTTCAAGGAGTGTATGTCCTGAATTTGACAAAGATTGGTGGTAAATATCAGAGTACAGGCTAGATATGTGGTGAGTTTAGATATAGAAATCAGATTAAATTTGAAAACAGGAGCATACAAGACATTGGTGAGGTACAGGTCTTTTGAAAAAACAACAGTTCTTGAGTAGTTAGTTATCACTTGATTTCCATTTGGCAGGGTGATCAAAAGAGACTTTATCCTCTTAAAGTTTTGATACAAAGACAATGAGTGACAACATGATCTGATGCTCCTGTGTCAAAGACTCATGTCCCTTATTTCGATATATGAGGGAGTTGTACATGAGTTACCTGAAGTATGTTGTTCTGTGGCAGTGATAGAATTTGATGTCATTTGATTTGTGTTATGATTCGTTTGACTCGTAGATTCTTGTATCAAGTTCTTCAAAGCATTGTGTTGAGTTGGTGTGAAAGCCAAGATAGGATCAGAGTTGTCTTGTTTGAAGACTGAATCTTCAAGATCTTGTTGTTCATCTAGTGCATCAGAACTTGATTGTCATGTGTATGTATTGATGTTTTTATTGCTTGTTTGATAGCTTGGAGGAAATCCATGCTTCTTGTAACATATGTCAGAAGTATGTCTTGTTTTTTGGAAAAAGGTGCAAATCTTTTGTCCTCTACCCCTTCCAGATGTCCCAACTCTTCCTTGAGCATTAGGTCTGCTTCCAAGCATGCCTCTGTATCCTCTTCATCTTCCTCTTTGCCTTGTTTCATTGTTGTTGCTTGAGAAACTTGTAGAAAACCTTAAATCTTCAAGTTGCATATGTCTTTCTTATTGGACTAAGGTAGAGAATACTTTGTTGATTGGAGGTAGTGGATCATGGAGCATGATTTGTGATCTGACAGATATGAATTGATCATTCAAACCCCTCAAGAAGCAGATCACATAATCAGTCTCTCTGTAATTCTGAATAGTTGGAATGGTGCAATTGCTTTTGTTCTCACATAGGCAAGGTGGAATGGGCCTATAGTTGTCAAGGTGTTGCCATAGACCCTTCATTTGATTATAGAAGGCTGCAATGGATAAGCTTTCTTGCTTAATTGAATGAATTTCTCCAATGAACTCAAAAATTATGAATACATCTCCTTGGCGATACATCTGATGAAGGTCTGCCCATATTTCTTGTGTTGTTTGTAGCCATAGCACACTTTGAACGATTAAAGGTTTTATGGAGTGGTTGAGCCAAGATACCACTAGATTGTTGCATCTTTTCCACACATCAAACATGTGATCATGTGGTGATGGCTTGGACAATGTTCCATCAATAAATTTGAGTTTATTTTTGGTTTCTAAGGCCACTGTCATGGCTCTTGACCAAGAGTGATAGTTTTCCCCATTTAAGAGAGATGCCACAAGTGAAGAACTTGTGTTTTCATTCGGATGCATATAATAGGGACTAGTTGGATCGAAGATGGGATTTGTTAGTTGATTGGCCATACGGAGGTTGAGAAAAGAGGAGAAGCGAGATGGCAAGATGCAAGAATCGTAGAAGAAGGATATGGCAGAGATGGCGCAGCAGAGTCACCCTTACAAGGATGCTCTAATACCATATAAAAAATGGCAAACCATTGATGAAGAAGAAAAGAAAGAAGATGAAGGTGCTTAAAAATAACAATGAATGACCTCCCTTTTGATTCTTTATTGAATGAGTATACTTAGAATTACATCAATACAACTACTCTTTTATCCTTGAACTAATGCCTAACTTATACTAATTAGAAAACAAGAAATCAAAGAAAGAAAGAAGATGAAAAACAAAAATGCTTCCATAACAAGAAACTGAACTACTAACTGAAAAAACAGAAAATTGAAAAATTACTAAAAAGGGAAAGAAAGAAAATAACTGAACTAAGGGAAAGAATCAATTGGGCTTTTTATGCTTGACTTTATTTTGGGCTTTGTTCTTGCTTGAATCATCATCTTCATGTATTTTAACAAATTGTTTCCTCAATGGCAAACACAACCTCATATGTATGGCATTTCCCACAATAATCTACAATTAGGATAACAACATGATAGCCATAACAACTGTAAAAAGATTTCTAAAGAGTCATAACTTAAGCTAATGGTTAAGGTAAGAGAGTTTAAGGAATGAAGTGAAAGAGGTTGTGAGTTTGAGTATCTCCTGTAACAAATTTAAAAAATAAAAAAAGGAGTTAGGTTAAGGGTAAAGTGAAGAAGGTTATGAATTTCAGTCTGTCCACAACAAAACAATTGTCTCTATAAAAAAGGTAAAACGTTCCAAAGGTATCCAAATAGCCTTACTACCTTTGGAAGCTGGTGAATTTGTTGTAAATGATTACATATTCATAGCCATGAGTTTCTGGAGTCTTGCTTAATTTAGAAGGGCTTGTCACTGATAAAAGGTGAAAAGCAACCACTTTCTATAAATCACGTCCTTTTTTGCATTATTACTTTTACTTTGGTTAGGGCTGCAATAAGCTTTGTGAAGTCCCTTGTCATAGCCAGAACCAGAATTATTTTGTATGCATAGAAAGCTGATCCAATCTCTCTCTCACTATTATTGAGCTAATCTTAGAATTAACTACAATCAAAGCTAGTAAGCAAGAAGAAAAGATTTGTGATGGTGTGGTTTCATAATCCAGAATTTAAGTATTGCTAGTGAGTGTTGAACAACCAAAGCCACCAAGTTGGACACCAAATTTGTCTTGTAATTGCAAGACATGATATTTGTCAATGTAGTTAATTGGAAGTCACTGCAAAAGCTCTAACACAGTAACACATGAGACTAAGACAGGTTACCTTTCTATTGATCCATAAGCAAAAGCATACTAGAAAAAGTTCAAGAGTAAGAAAGGAGCTTAGTGAAAGACAGCCATCTGTAAGGTATAAACCCTACAAATTTATAATTTATAATTATTGTTCAGTGTCATATGTATAATATAATTGTATCAACTATTATATTTAAGGAGTTACAAAATAAGTGATCTAATGTTGACAATATTTTAAATATAAGGTAATAAATAGATAACTAAGTTAGGGTTAGGAGATAATATATTAAAGTAAATCAGTATTTAGACAAGGAATTCACTTTTTCGTGTTGCAAATTAAAACATCCAAATTAAAACATCCATTCCAGGAGTTAAGGTACACTACAATGATCTTGAAAGAATATGCTTTAAGGATTTAAAATATCAAGCATATCTTCTTTAAAATGAACTTAATAGAAAATATGTAAATAAAAGTGTATTCTCAATCCTTAACTAACTATATAAGATTAAGATCGTCTCAAAATACTCTAACTAATAAATGGTGGATAAATCTTACTCACTTTACATAGCATTTAAAGTACATTCAGATATTCTCTAATACAATCATCATGCTACTTTTTTTGTTTCCCACATGTATTTTCGGAGGCAATCCTGACCGAGCTAGGAACATCTATAAATATGTGAGACTAACTCTCCACATATATTTTTTCATACACAAGACTCAAACCCAAAATATTGTTTAAGGAGAATCAAGCATGTACCACTTGAGCCAAAACTCATTGGTACACTCATGCTACTGAATACTGATTACATGCCAACAATTTTGCTGATGTCTTGAATTTTGTGATCATTTTTTAATTAGCCCAAAGTTGAGCCCTTAGTGGTTTATGGGTGCATTATTGCCAATAGAAAAAAGCCCATCAATCTCAAAAGGAAAAGAATTGGGCCTGAATGGGATGAAACACACCCCAATTTTGTTTATTTTTATATCCCAAACTTTCATCATGAAAACATACCAGCGATACAAATCGACTTATCTATAAAACCACGTTGAAGGTTTTGTTTCAAAAAAATATATTAAACTTCCATATAAACTATATAGAAGGTTTTCTTAAATTTTCATATGAAAAATTTGGGCATTAGAATTAAATAAAGGGGGTGTCAAATTTGAATTGAGTGCATAAAATTGTGTGTGAATTAATAGTTGCTAAATTTCACTCATAAGTTATTGGTCTAATTGTATAAGATAAGGGTGAGCATAAGGTGGATTGAGTCGGATAAAACTTGTTCTTTACTTAATCTTAAATGTTTATCACGTCCTTTTTTTGAACTTGGATCTAAACTCGAAGTTAACCCGACTCTTAATGTTGATTGAGTCAGTCTTTGAACTCTAACCTGATCATAAACTCGATTAAATATATCACACTTGTTTTAGATAAAGTATTCTCAATATTATTTATTATTATAGATTCGTAATTTGACATATGAAATTATATATGTATATATTGTTAATCAAGTATATCTGATTAAAAGATTAGATAATCAATGATACATTCAATCAAAGAGGTGTCACTACTCTATACATAATTGAATATGGGTACATAGGAACATAATGAATGTGTAATGGTCCAGGTTGGGTCATGTTTGTTCTTTACCCGATCCTAAATATTAATTTGGTCTAATTTTTAAATATGAACTGAGCTCTATACCTAATGAGACCAGACCCTATTCAGGCACAAGAATGATTAGGTCAAACTGGATGAGCCAGTCGGGTTGGGTCCTGCTCATAATTGAATAGGGGTACATACGAACATGATAACTGTGTAATTGTCCGGGTCGAGTCATGTTTGTCTCTTACCCAACCCTAAATATTGATTTGGCCTAATTTTTAAATATGAACTGAGCCCTATACCCAATAAGACCCGACCCTATTCAGACACAATAATAATTAAGTCAAACTGTATGAGCCAGTCGGATTGGGTCCTGCTCACCTAGTGTAAGGCCTTACAAGATTTTTAAATTGACTAAATGAACAAAAGTTTGGATTTTGAGAACGACACTTATTATTATGAAAAACAATAACGCATCCTTTAATGGACAAGTTTCTTACTTTAAAAAAAAGTTAGGATACCCTAGTTTAAAAAGGAGAAGATATGTGTGAAAGGCCAACCATTTCATTATTATCCGCCACGTCGTGTTTTCGATGAAAGGATATATCATCTTTCTCGCTTGTGCGTTTCACAATCCAAAAGTCGTTGTCCAGTAATCCCAAACGATACCCTCAGCAATAATTGATTCCTTATTAGCAAAAAAAAGAGTAAGCAAAAGAAACATCCATATTACACAGGTGCATAAATCTTTCAACCATAAGAATCTTTTGTCTTTTATGAATCCTATCTGAGGGCAATAGAAAAAGAATCAGATTTCTCTCAAGAGAATAATTGTTATTTGTAAAAAATATATATCAATATGATTTTGTATATTGTCATTATATAATTTATCATTTATTTTCAATAATTAGTAACTCTTTCTAAAAAGTAATTCAAACGAATGATAAATGGTGCATAAATTATATATAAATTTGATAACTATGAAAATCACAATCTTATATTTCTATTTTCTTCCCTCTAAAGACTAATTCTAAAAACTAACTCCAGACCCTTAAATCTTCTTATTTAAGATATATGTTTGATTCAAAAAGCTTTTCTAATCTTCCACTCCATTGACTACCAAATAAAAGCTAGCCATGAAATTAAAAATAAAGCTCTTATAGTGTTCCCTCTTTGATGGGACGGGGCGTGTCCATGTACATAGATAGATTACACAACTTGCGTTATTTATTTTAGTCTATAAAGTTAAGAACAAAAAAAGCATAATATGAAGAGGATGGTTTCTTTAGCAATTCCATTACGACAATATATATGTTTAATGCGAGTTTCATTTATTTATTTATTTTACGTGATCAATGCAGTGAGTCCAAATTAGCGTTCACGGCACGTTTATTTCTTTGACAAGTAACCAAAAATATTAAGTATACATCAATTATACATAAAACGTACCAACGTTTATATGGGACAATTGCATGCATGTTGTACAAAAAAGTAGAAACCCTCACTTATAATATATAAAATGATATAAGTATAAATGTAGTTAAGACGGAAAATATTAATATGTATTAAACATTGAGTCTTTTACTCCGATCCATTTTGTAAAACTCTTCCTAGTTTTAGTTTTGATATTTTTATATGATTATTTTCAAAGTTTTAGGTACATAGTTGATTGTTTTGCTATTTTCATACTATTTTAATTGTGAACTTAAATTTTCTAGGGTTTTCCATATTGTTTGTCAGTTTAAGAAATCATTGTGTATTATCTACATTTGTTTCTTGTTTTGCCGTTATTGCATTAATTAGTGTGATAATGGTGAGTATGAGTTATTAAGGACGATTTAGTCAACATATAAATAATGATTGTCTTAATCTGTGTGTAATGCTAAATTGACAATTACAATAGGGTAGATAAAGTATACAAAAATACTTTTATATTAATTAATTAAAAAGAGGAAATCATTAGTAAATTGAGTAAAAAGAGAAGTTGAACGATATTCATTAATAAAATACTAAATTGCACTGAAACTCTTTGAGTTTTAATGACATTATACAAATCATTCCTCACTTTTTCAGACCTACACAAACCCCCTAATTTTTATATTTTTATTACACTCACATAAGAAATAAGTGTAATCTTTTAAACAAAAAATGTGATAAATGCAATTAACTTAAACAAAACATGGTATATTGTAGAGACAAGTCCAAATAATATATGAGTAAATGTCTCTTTATTATCTTTTGTTCGTTACGATATATTATAAGAGCGATTTAAACAATATCTCTTTAAAATTATTGATGCATTTTGTAACAAAAAATAATACAGATACATTGATTTGCATATTATTTAGACTTGTCTCTATAATATATCATGTTTTGTTTAACTTAATTGCATTTTTTTGTTTAAAAGATTATACTTATTTTTCATATAGGGATGATCAGTGTAATCAAAATACAAAATTTTAGGGGTTTGTGTATGGGTAAAAAAGTGAAAGGTGATTTTGTATAATTTCACTAAAACTTAGGGAGTGTCAATGTAATTTATTCTTAATAAAATGCAATTTTGAGAACTATTGATCAATTAAATGATATAGTCATAATCTTTAATTCGCATTATACTTGAAGGGTCTCATTATTAACAAGATTGGGTGGGGTATAAGGTTTTTTGGTACACATCTTTTACAAGGTTCGCACATTTAAAATAAAAATAAAAATTGTAACGACTTTAAAATTTATAAATTCAATACATATTTTTAGTCAAAACATAAATATTAATTATGAAAATTTTAATTATGTACATGCTAATAATTTATTATGTGAAATAATATAAATGCAATATGAAATTTTATATAAAGAAAGCTATAGATATTATTTAAAACAAATTGTAGTATATGGGGTGTGGTGAATAAGGAGTGGCGTGTTATTTCCATTCATACATTGCATGAGGGAACCAATGTGATTTCTCCTCTTGTTGACTTGGACTCTCTTCTTCTTTCCGATGCAAGGGCATTGCCTTTGTCAAGCCTTAGTTTTCTTTTCCTCTTATCACTTGAGAGCCCATTAAGAAGGAAGATTTTATATCAACTTTAGAAAGCTAAATATCACCCTAAGTAGACCAGATACCATATCTCAACCTAAAATAATATTAAGACATTAGGTTGATAAGCTTAATGTTTGACTTATCCCCCTTATATTTATTCCTAATAATCTTTTTCTTAAGTGTGAGTCCTCTACATGAAAAATGATCCCTCTTTGGCGAAAACCTTTTTGACTATTAGTTGGTATCACCAAGTGCCCAAGCCAATCAATTCAACAACAAACCCCGAGCTCATTGTTTCCCTCTTTTCAAAACTTGTAGTAGTGTTTATCATCTCTAATGGAGTACTACAATTTGTCTTCCGCTATAATACTTTACCCAACTAAAGGCTTTGATTCAACTTGTTATCATGGGGAGCCCAATATCTATGGACATTTAATATCAAATGTTCAAAGTTAAGAAACGCATTAAGCGGATTAGATTTCACACTTTAATAAACTTTAAGATATTAAATTTATAAGTCTAATTACTTGTATGCTCTTCACTTTACTCATTCTTGATATTGAGAATTGATAGTACTAATGATTGTAGTTTATTACTAATTTGTCTAAGTGATACATTTTAATAAACGTATAATGGGTAACTTTACATGGAGAATTGATATTATTAATGTACATCAATTCTAGTACAAACATACTTGTTATGCCTTTTTTAAAGTGGTTATTTCTTTGAAAATTATGCCTTATCATATGTATTAGAAAAATATTTTTATATAATAATCAAACCTTGTATCAGTTGTATGGTTTGGGCAGACACAAAATTTCATTCTATCTTCTCTTTTCTTCTAACAAAAATGTCTTGGAGTACAACTAAAATAATGATCGAGATATTTTCTAAATATAATTAAATAATTTAGACTATAGCCACATTTTAATAGTTCTTCACTTTTTCTTTTTTTAATAAATACATATTCATTGTTGTGATGCTTCAACTAAAAGAAATATGTACGTGTTCACTCCTTACCAGAAGTCCCTAGGGACCACATATTTCTTGATATAATCTATAAAGTATACATTAGAGAGTTATAATTTTAGAAAGGGTAATACACTCACTGCAAAATAAACAATTTGAACCTAATGTTGTCTCTCAAATTATTATGGTGGTTTCTGTTTTTGTGTGGATGCCTCTCATGCAAGGCCAACCAACAAAGTGAATACCTCTATAAGTTGATTCAGTCAAAGAGATCTCAGAAATCTTTGCATAAAGAAGCTTCAATTTCAACTTTTACAAATGGTTCTAATGGTGTAGATAGATATTTTTCAAAGGTATATGTTGAGGTTGAGAATCAATCTGGGCTCAAAGAAGCTGATAAAGTGAAGGGTTTGCCAGGACAACCCCAACAAGGGGTGGATTTTGATCAATATGCTGGCTATGTAACAGTTGATGCAAAGGCAGGGAGAGCATTATTCTATTACTTTGTGGAGTCACCTTTCAATTCTTCAACAAAACCTCTTGTTCTATGGCTAAATGGAGGTAATGATTATGTAACCAATTAATCATTCATTATAAATAAACTTCTATTTGTATATGATCATATAATAAGAGAGTCAAGGATATTGAAGAGTCTATATATATATATATATTGGATGAGTGGTTTGCTAGTCAATCTTGACATCAAAAACTACATGTCAACTTGTGCATTGAAATGATAACAAGAATTCAAATTTAGTTGCTGATTAAGTTTAGGTTATAAAGAGTGTTCTAAGGTGGTGGTTAAGAATTCAAAGAGTAGTACATTTATATAGGAAAAACTAAATATATCATTTCCCAATATTTCAAAGATATTTACTTTAATATGAAAAGTAAATTTTTAATCTTTAATCATATCCTAAAAATAGAATAAAGTATTTTCTCATATGAGGAGATAATTTGTCTCCTTAACTCCACTCATTATTTAATATGTGTCTTATTTTTTTTCTTTGAGAAGTTTTTATTTTAAAATATATTATAAAAGAAAAAGAAGGCACTCACTAATATTCTTATCCTGATATGAGAATATACTCTATTCTCATCCTAAAAAACATTCACTAATATTCTTCTTAAATATTTTAGTTACATTCTTAAGACTAGATAATTGGATTTGTTATATCTTCTTCAATTATTTTTTAATAGTTAATAAAAATATATATTTAATGGCCTGGGATCATTTGCATAGAAAGTCACATAAGACTTAGTTTTAAATATTGCTTGAGAAGTCAAGTTCCTTAATACTTAGATAAGTATATAATCATTTTTAATTATATAAGTAAGTTTTTTTTGCACAACTGAAAAATATTACAAGAAGATAAAAATACATATTGTACCATGAATTATATTATTAAAAAATATAAAAATATATTCATACTTAATAAGGAATTTTCAACACAAGACATTAGAATAAAACTATAAAGTATTTTAAGTGTATAACAAAGGAGTTGAGATCAACTCCAATAGTGTAGGGTCTATTACTAAAATAGGAGGGTAAAGAAGAAGTTTGATAATTTTAATATTATTTTATTCAAAAATTAGTTTCATTAAATTAGCATTTTTAAGAAAGTTAAAGAAATAATTTGATAATGGAAATTTGATATTTTTATATCAAAAGTATTACTTAGATTTGAAGATTAAATTAATTTTATTTTATTAAAAATATCTTTGATATAGTTATCAAGGCAACTCATAATAAAATTGATTGCCAATCAATGTCACTCAACTTGAACCAATATACATGGATTTCCAACTCTGAAGCCATCAGCTATGTCTGCCACCAAACATCATAATAATTGTTGGATGATTCCGTCGTCATGCACACATTTTAAAACTATTATTGGTGCCTTTTGCTTTGTGGTCTTGCCCTTTTGCACCATATTGGTATATTGGAATCTGTTAATTTCTCTTATTTGACTAGCTGGTGCCTATTTGGGTCCCATGAAAGAAAGATACGCCTACCCCACGTATTACTTTTGTTCTCTTTAAAACTTCCAACTTTCATAGTCCAAAAAACCTAAGTGCTAACAACCATTATTTTATCAACATTAGGCAATTAGTTTTTTTTGGTACTGTAATCGTATAGTTAATAAACTAATCTCTTTTAGAGTATGTAATTGTCCTCCCCATAAGTATTGTTACTATAAATTAAATTTTGATATTTTGATCATTTTATAGATTTAACAAAACCTTATACTACTAGACAAACAACTTTGATATAAAGAAATAAATCTTCTTTTTAAGTAGCCAAATAGCTTCGTTTAAAAATGAGTTTTCTTAATTTTAGCATTTAGTGTCAAGAATAAGTTAGAAGTGTTAAAAATAATATATAGGAAAATTAAGTCTATAAGGTCTTATAAAACTATAGTTTAATTCTTCATTATAAAAATACATTTTTAGCATCTTATCCTCAGGTTAAGAATAATAAAATCATTTAAAAATTCATTTGTTTCATATATTAAATATATAATTTTTCCCTTTTCCGGTATATAAACAATAACATTACATAAGAAATTGTAATATTAATTTAATATTCTGTGCATTATTTAAAAGAAAATTTTAAGTTTTTTATGCAAAGTGTAAAATTTATCTTTAGTATAAAGAAATAAAGTAACAAGATTTCCATTTCTCATTTATATATGTATAATAGTTCTACTTATTTTAAAAACCTTTTTTCTTTTCTTTCTCATTTGAAACTTGGTAAAAGAAAATGGCTTAAACGTGTACTTTATTAATCTTACCCTTTAGACAACACTTTCTAAAAGGGGCTTATATTTGAGATAAGTAAATAAAAATTGTATCTATCCTTAATTGACTAAAGTGCAAGGCACTGGATAAAGTGATTTTAAGGTACCATATGCATGGATGAATATACCATTACTTTCAAAATTACCTCTTTGTCCTTACTATTTTCAAAACTCCATATCCCCCTAGAGAGATACTAGGGCAGTATAGTATTTTAAGTGCTTAAAGTTGCATTTGTTTCAATGTGAGAAAATGAGAATCATAGTCAAAATGAATATGCTTTAAGTTTTGAGTAACACATGTATGATACAGGGCCTGGGTGTTCTTCCCTTGGATATGGAGCAATGGAGGAACTGGGACCTTTTAGAGTTAACAGTGATGGAAGAACACTTTTCAGAAATGAATATGCTTGGAATAACGGTATGCATGCACTAGCTAGAAGAGTGTAATATTTATATACTGTCATTGTAATGATTTATATATAATTGTTATATCATTCCTCATTCATTTGTATTATTTATATTTAAAGTCTAATTAAATTTTAATAATCGATATACAATGATAATATAAAAAACTCTTACACTATCAGTATATATATATATATATATATTTTTTTTTTTTCTCAAACAGAAATATCATTCATGTGTCAATGAATCTTTTTTTGTATATACATTTATTTTTAATGTAGATATTTTTTTTGTTTTTAAGAGGAGTAATTTCCAAATTTTAAACTCAAATATTCATACTTTATCTCACCTAACTTAACCTATCAAACTGATTGTCGGGCATATGCATAACTTATTCGGGTGTTTGAATAAGATAAGTTTTAAAGGAAAACAAAAGCATAAATAATTTTTTCACTATATCTAGAGAATTATAATTATTTATATGTATATGATGCTCAAAATTTATTGTTGAAATTATAGAATTAGTCACACACACAAGAAATTAACATTATGCTTAAGAATATATTCAGCACTGATAAGTTTCTTTTGAAAATGACAGTGGCAAACGTTCTTTTCCTGGAGTCTCCAGCAGGAGTTGGGTTTTCATATTCAAACACTTCTTCAGATTATTCTGAAACTGGTGACAATAGCACAGCCATTGATTCTTACACTTTTCTTCTAAACTGGCTTGAGAGGTTTCCACAGTATAAAAGTAGAGACTTTTTCATAACTGGAGAAAGCTATGCTGGCCATTATGTTCCTCAGCTGGCTGACATTATTCTCTCAAATAATAAGCTATTAACAAATCATACAGCGATCAATCTGAAAGGAATTGCGGTGAGTTTTTTTTATTGGCAAATGTTAGTATGTTAGTATTTTGTTGTGAGTAAGACTCGAACTCTCAACCTCTTTCACTCCATATCAAGTGTACAAAGCATCATTCTTGTACATTTGCTTTGTTGTCAAATTTCTATTCTTGTTGCAGATTGGGAATGGGTGGATAGATGATAATACATGTTCAAAGGGAATGTATCATTATTTCTGGACACATGCTCTGAACTCTGATGAAACCTATGAAGGAATTGGAAAACACTGTGACTTTGATAATGGTAACTTTTCAAGTGAGTGTTACAAATATCAAAGTATATCTGATGATGAAATTGGAGATCTTGACATATACAACGTATATGCTCCACCATGCAATTCAGCTGCAACAAAAACTGCTACCTACTCTGTAAGTTGCATGTCACAGATTATAATAGCCCACTTAGTTTATATCTATGGCATTCTTATATACATATGTATATATATATATATATGTGTATGTATGTATGTGTGTAACAAACAATTTGACTGTGAAATGATTAAATGAATATTATATAAGAATCATAGATCATTTAGGTAATATGTTTGTCAAAATTAAGCAATATAATGTTACAATTTCAATATTGTAGGGCAGTGACTTCGACCCTTGTTCTGATGATTATACCAATTCATACTTAAACCTCCCAGAAGTTCAAAAGGCTCTTCATGTTAAACCCACAAAATGGTTTCCTTGCAGGTATGCAAATCTTCAATAATTTTGTTTTCTCCCTAACATTTTCAAATGAGTTAATTATACACAATATGTAGCAGTTGTATTTCCTGAATTAATATGTATAATAAATCTTTATATTCAGTGCGGTGGGATGGGCAGATAGTCCTGCAAGTCTTCTACCAACTATAAATCGTATTGTATCAAAGGGTATAAGCACCTTGATTTATAGGTGAGACTTTATAAACTGCAATGTTACATTCATAAGTAATAGATATTGTCCATTAATTCATTGCTAATGACTTTATGTGCAACATTGTTGTTGTTGTTTAATAATGCAGTGGTGATACAGATGGGCGTGTTCCTATAACATCAGCTAGGTACTCAGTAAATGCCTTGAAACTTCCAATTGAGACACCATGGCGTCCATGGTACTCTTCCAATGAGGTAATGAAGCATTATTGTATATGAAATGTTTACTTGTACAACTAGATTTGACACCTAGTATGGACATCGAACATTCACCACCGAACATTAAGATATACCATATTCTGAGACAGAGATAAACCCATAATTCAGTTCTTGAATCGATATCATTAATCAATTTGGTAACCTTACTGCATGCATTATGCAGGTTGGAGGATATGTGGTTGGGTACAAAGGGCTCACACTAGTAACTGTAAGAGGAGCTGGACACATGGTTCCAAGCTACCAACCACAAAGAGCACTAACCATGATCTCATCTTTCCTCAGTGGAAAACTTCCTCCCAAGAATTAACCCCTCATGTCTATGTGCTGTATATCCTTAAAGCTTGATGTGAAGAATTGATAGATGAGTTGCAAATGTAAATGTGTATATACAGTTTACACCTCTATTTTTTTTTTATTTCTTTCAAAGAAAGAACCAAAATGGCTGTGCTAAGATCAATTCAGTATCCTCTTGGGAAAACAATTCTTGGATAAGTTTGTATAAAGAATTGTATAAATGATTCATTTTGTTGCAACAACATAGGTAAGGTCACAATTTATTTTGTTGCAACAACATAGGTAAGAATTGTATAAATGAGTCATGGAATACAGTTATGAGATAACTCAAGCCTTCATTTTCCCTTCCATTCCCTCCAAAATCAAACTCGCAAATAGACCCTTAGAGAACTAACTATTGGGAGATGGTAATGAGCATGGTTATCAAAAGCGCGCTCCAAAGCGTTGAATCGCACGATTCAACGCTTTTGAAGGTGGAAACTGTGTTAAATGGGCAAAAAAGTGAGCAAGTGGCGATGCGTAGCTGAGTGACGTGTTGGAGCATCGAATCGCAGAATTGTTGCGCAATTTTGAGTTGAGAAAGGAGGAGACAGTTGTCTCAAATGTCTTCTACAATTTCGGATTTGTTTTGACTCAGGTTCTAGCCCAACCCCTTTTTAACATGTTTAACTTAATTTTAAGCCCAACCCATGTTAACTTAATTTTGATTTAATTTTTAAAAAAAAACCTAATCGTTTTATCTTCAGCTACTCAAATTCAGAAACCTTTCATCTTTTTCTATAAGTAGCTGCCACTTGATGAAAACTTCGCATTTTACCAAAAATGCATTCACCTATTTCTATAAAAATCAAGCAGCTGCCACTTGATGAAAACTTTGCATTTTACCAAAAATGCATTCACCTATTTCTATAAAAATCAAGCTGCATTATTTCTTCATTCATCTTTGCTTCTCAAATCGCACAACAACAAGATGACTATGCTCTTTCACCCAAAACCTTTTTGTTTCTTCACCAAAAATATTATTGCTCATCCAAATCCTCTTTTCTATCTTTTTCCTTTGTTTTTTAACAAACTATGTCAACTGTCACTACTCCTCCAACCCTCTGAATGTAACTTTGTATTTTAAGTGGAGCTATGCGTCGTGTTATGCTCCACTTCTTCTACAATCCTACCCCTTCCTCCCGCTCCAAGGTTAACTCTATGCTTTAACAACCTTGTTAATGAGTCTCATGACCTTCGATAATTTCACATAGATGCAATGACCATAAAGCAACCAAAGGCAAAGCTACAATATCAAGTGTGGGATATAAATAAAATGAAAGGAAGCACAAAGATTGTCATATTTAAGGCAATTATTCAGATAAATAAGAAGTTTTAAGTTCCTCATTTGTCACTACTCCTACAAGTCTTAACAAATAATTGAATTGAATCCCTACAGTGCTAGCTCAAGAAGCCAAAATTCAACTCCGCTCCACAATTAGGAGGGGTTCTTATGAACTCAACATACCTATAAGGTTACAGGGGAGAGAAGTTAATTTCCTTTTTCAGCGTGAAATGCTGTGAGTGACTTGTGAGAGCTACTCCTGCAATGCACTTCATTTAGCTTACTTGCTGTTGGTGGCCTCCATAAACAGGGTAAGCCCCATAAGCAGCGGCGTATATTCTTGGGTCGTGAGGAGGCGGCAAAGCATATCCATAACCATCATAAACAGAGCCCCCGTAATATGCTCCATTCCAGGGGCTGCCGAAATCCATCCTAAACTGCTGTCACGAGAAAATCAATTTAGAGACAATAATCACGAGTGCATTCAATGATAGGCAGCATGAAGAAAATCCAGAACTCTATACTGTCTCATTTATTTTGAGAAATGAGACAGTAAAACCCAAACTTTGAAAAAATTAATCAAATGTTCTTATAACTTTTTTCTAAAAATGATTACTGCAAACTTCAGTTAAATTGATGCAAACAGCTTGGGACGAAATTAAAACCATTTTCTTTACTTTAAGCTAGGTGCAATACATGGTATCCCTAGTTGGATTATTTGTCGGCCATTAAATAAAAATCTTCCTAGTAGATTAAAATACCAAATATAATGACAATGGGTATGCATGAGAGAGAGAGAGAGAGAGAGAGAGAGAGAGATTGCCTGCTTATTAGCTGGATTGCGGCCCCAAGAAAGGCGAACTGTTTGCTTGCCGATCAGACAATATATATGTTTAATGCGAGTTTCATTTATTTATTTATTTTACGTGATCAATGCAGTGAGTCCAAATTAGCGTTCACGGCACGTTTATTTCTTTGACAAGTAACCAAAAATATTAAGTATACATCAATTATACATAAAACGTACCAACGTTTATATGGGACAATTGCATGCATGTTGTACAAAAAAGTAGAAACCCTCACTTATAATATATAAAATGATATAAGTATAAATGTAGTTAAGACGGAAAATATTAATATGTATTAAACATTGAGTCTTTTACTCCGATCCATTTTGTAAAACTCTTCCTAGTTTTAGTTTTGATATTTTTATATGATTATTTTCAAAGTTTTAGGTACATAGTTGATTGTTTTGCTATTTTCATACTATTTTAATTGTGAACTTAAATTTTCTAGGGTTTTCCATATTGTTTGTCAGTTTAAGAAATCATTGTGTATTATCTACATTTGTTTCTTGTTTTGCCGTTATTGCATTAATTAGTGTGATAATGGTGAGTATGAGTTATTAAGGACGATTTAGTCAACATATAAATAATGATTGTCTTAATCTGTGTGTAATGCTAAATTGACAATTACAATAGGGTAGATAAAGTATACAAAAATACTTTTATATTAATTAATTAAAAAGAGGAAATCATTAGTAAATTGAGTAAAAAGAGAAGTTGAACGATATTCATTAATAAAATACTAAATTGCACTGAAACTCTTTGAGTTTTAATGACATTATACAAATCATTCCTCACTTTTTCAGACCTACACAAACCCCCTAATTTTTATATTTTTATTACACTCACATAAGAAATAAGTGTAATCTTTTAAACAAAAAATGTGATAAATGCAATTAACTTAAACAAAACATGGTATATTGTAGAGACAAGTCCAAATAATATATGAGTAAATGTCTCTTTATTATCTTTTGTTCGTTACGATATATTATAAGAGCGATTTAAACAATATCTCTTTAAAATTATTGATGCATTTTGTAACAAAAAATAATACAGATACATTGATTTGCATATTATTTAGACTTGTCTCTATAATATATCATGTTTTGTTTAACTTAATTGCATTTTTTTGTTTAAAAGATTATACTTATTTTTCATATAGGGATGATCAGTGTAATCAAAATACAAAATTTTAGGGGTTTGTGTATGGGTAAAAAAGTGAAAGGTGATTTTGTATAATTTCACTAAAACTTAGGGAGTGTCAATGTAATTTATTCTTAATAAAATGCAATTTTGAGAACTATTGATCAATTAAATGATATAGTCATAATCTTTAATTCGCATTATACTTGAAGGGTCTCATTATTAACAAGATTGGGTGGGGTATAAGGTTTTTTGGTACACATCTTTTACAAGGTTCGCACATTTAAAATAAAAATAAAAATTGTAACGACTTTAAAATTTATAAATTCAATACATATTTTTAGTCAAAACATAAATATTAATTATGAAAATTTTAATTATGTACATGCTAATAATTTATTATGTGAAATAATATAAATGCAATATGAAATTTTATATAAAGAAAGCTATAGATATTATTTAAAACAAATTGTAGTATATGGGGTGTGGTGAATAAGGAGTGGCGTGTTATTTCCATTCATACATTGCATGAGGGAACCAATGTGATTTCTCCTCTTGTTGACTTGGACTCTCTTCTTCTTTCCGATGCAAGGGCATTGCCTTTGTCAAGCCTTAGTTTTCTTTTCCTCTTATCACTTGAGAGCCCATTAAGAAGGAAGATTTTATATCAACTTTAGAAAGCTAAATATCACCCTAAGTAGACCAGATACCATATCTCAACCTAAAATAATATTAAGACATTAGGTTGATAAGCTTAATGTTTGACTTATCCCCCTTATATTTATTCCTAATAATCTTTTTCTTAAGTGTGAGTCCTCTACATGAAAAATGATCCCTCTTTGGCGAAAACCTTTTTGACTATTAGTTGGTATCACCAAGTGCCCAAGCCAATCAATTCAACAACAAACCCCGAGCTCATTGTTTCCCTCTTTTCAAAACTTGTAGTAGTGTTTATCATCTCTAATGGAGTACTACAATTTGTCTTCCGCTATAATACTTTACCCAACTAAAGGCTTTGATTCAACTTGTTATCATGGGGAGCCCAATATCTATGGACATTTAATATCAAATGTTCAAAGTTAAGAAACGCATTAAGCGGATTAGATTTCACACTTTAATAAACTTTAAGATATTAAATTTATAAGTCTAATTACTTGTATGCTCTTCACTTTACTCATTCTTGATATTGAGAATTGATAGTACTAATGATTGTAGTTTATTACTAATTTGTCTAAGTGATACATTTTAATAAACGTATAATGGGTAACTTTACATGGAGAATTGATATTATTAATGTACATCAATTCTAGTACAAACATACTTGTTATGCCTTTTTTAAAGTGGTTATTTCTTTGAAAATTATGCCTTATCATATGTATTAGAAAAATATTTTTATATAATAATCAAACCTTGTATCAGTTGTATGGTTTGGGCAGACACAAAATTTCATTCTATCTTCTCTTTTCTTCTAACAAAAATGTCTTGGAGTACAACTAAAATAATGATCGAGATATTTTCTAAATATAATTAAATAATTTAGACTATAGCCACATTTTAATAGTTCTTCACTTTTTCTTTTTTTAATAAATACATATTCATTGTTGTGATGCTTCAACTAAAAGAAATATGTACGTGTTCACTCCTTACCAGAAGTCCCTAGGGACCACATATTTCTTGATATAATCTATAAAGTATACATTAGAGAGTTATAATTTTAGAAAGGGTAATACACTCACTGCAAAATAAACAATTTGAACCTAATGTTGTCTCTCAAATTATTATGGTGGTTTCTGTTTTTGTGTGGATGCCTCTCATGCAAGGCCAACCAACAAAGTGAATACCTCTATAAGTTGATTCAGTCAAAGAGATCTCAGAAATCTTTGCATAAAGAAGCTTCAATTTCAACTTTTACAAATGGTTCTAATGGTGTAGATAGATATTTTTCAAAGGTATATGTTGAGGTTGAGAATCAATCTGGGCTCAAAGAAGCTGATAAAGTGAAGGGTTTGCCAGGACAACCCCAACAAGGGGTGGATTTTGATCAATATGCTGGCTATGTAACAGTTGATGCAAAGGCAGGGAGAGCATTATTCTATTACTTTGTGGAGTCACCTTTCAATTCTTCAACAAAACCTCTTGTTCTATGGCTAAATGGAGGTAATGATTATGTAACCAATTAATCATTCATTATAAATAAACTTCTATTTGTATATGATCATATAATAAGAGAGTCAAGGATATTGAAGAGTCTATATATATATATATATTGGATGAGTGGTTTGCTAGTCAATCTTGACATCAAAAACTACATGTCAACTTGTGCATTGAAATGATAACAAGAATTCAAATTTAGTTGCTGATTAAGTTTA
Organism: Lupinus angustifolius; assembly: GCF_001865875.1. Lineage (NCBI taxonomy): Eukaryota > Viridiplantae > Streptophyta > Magnoliopsida > Fabales > Fabaceae > Lupinus > Lupinus angustifolius. Next base: position 5,424,508 of record NC_032018.1, read on the forward strand.
GGTTATAAAGAGTGTTCTAAGGTGGTGGTTAAGAATTCAAAGAGTAGTACATTTATATAGGAAAAACTAAATATATCATTTCCCAATATTTCAAAGATATTTACTTTAATATGAAAAGTAAATTTTTAATCTTTAATCATATCCTAAAAATAGAATAAAGTATTTTCTCATATGAGGAGATAATTTGTCTCCTTAACTCCACTCATTATTTAATATGTGTCTTATTTTTTTTCTTTGAGAAGTTTTTATTTTAAAATATATTATAAAAGAAAAAGAAGGCACTCACTAATATTCTTATCCTGATATGAGAATATACTCTATTCTCATCCTAAAAAACATTCACTAATATTCTTCTTAAATATTTTAGTTACATTCTTAAGACTAGATAATTGGATTTGTTATATCTTCTTCAATTATTTTTTAATAGTTAATAAAAATATATATTTAATGGCCTGGGATCATTTGCATAGAAAGTCACATAAGACTTAGTTTTAAATATTGCTTGAGAAGTCAAGTTCCTTAATACTTAGATAAGTATATAATCATTTTTAATTATATAAGTAAGTTTTTTTTGCACAACTGAAAAATATTACAAGAAGATAAAAATACATATTGTACCATGAATTATATTATTAAAAAATATAAAAATATATTCATACTTAATAAGGAATTTTCAACACAAGACATTAGAATAAAACTATAAAGTATTTTAAGTGTATAACAAAGGAGTTGAGATCAACTCCAATAGTGTAGGGTCTATTACTAAAATAGGAGGGTAAAGAAGAAGTTTGATAATTTTAATATTATTTTATTCAAAAATTAGTTTCATTAAATTAGCATTTTTAAGAAAGTTAAAGAAATAATTTGATAATGGAAATTTGATATTTTTATATCAAAAGTATTACTTAGATTTGAAGATTAAATTAATTTTATTTTATTAAAAATATCTTTGATATAGTTATCAAGGCAACTCATAATAAAATTGATTGCCAATCAATGTCACTCAACTTGAACCAATATACATGGATTTCCAACTCTGAAGCCATCAGCTATGTCTGCCACCAAACATCATAATAATTGTTGGATGATTCCGTCGTCATGCACACATTTTAAAACTATTATTGGTGCCTTTTGCTTTGTGGTCTTGCCCTTTTGCACCATATTGGTATATTGGAATCTGTTAATTTCTCTTATTTGACTAGCTGGTGCCTATTTGGGTCCCATGAAAGAAAGATACGCCTACCCCACGTATTACTTTTGTTCTCTTTAAAACTTCCAACTTTCATAGTCCAAAAAACCTAAGTGCTAACAACCATTATTTTATCAACATTAGGCAATTAGTTTTTTTTGGTACTGTAATCGTATAGTTAATAAACTAATCTCTTTTAGAGTATGTAATTGTCCTCCCCATAAGTATTGTTACTATAAATTAAATTTTGATATTTTGATCATTTTATAGATTTAACAAAACCTTATACTACTAGACAAACAACTTTGATATAAAGAAATAAATCTTCTTTTTAAGTAGCCAAATAGCTTCGTTTAAAAATGAGTTTTCTTAATTTTAGCATTTAGTGTCAAGAATAAGTTAGAAGTGTTAAAAATAATATATAGGAAAATTAAGTCTATAAGGTCTTATAAAACTATAGTTTAATTCTTCATTATAAAAATACATTTTTAGCATCTTATCCTCAGGTTAAGAATAATAAAATCATTTAAAAATTCATTTGTTTCATATATTAAATATATAATTTTTCCCTTTTCCGGTATATAAACAATAACATTACATAAGAAATTGTAATATTAATTTAATATTCTGTGCATTATTTAAAAGAAAATTTTAAGTTTTTTATGCAAAGTGTAAAATTTATCTTTAGTATAAAGAAATAAAGTAACAAGATTTCCATTTCTCATTTATATATGTATAATAGTTCTACTTATTTTAAAAACCTTTTTTCTTTTCTTTCTCATTTGAAACTTGGTAAAAGAAAATGGCTTAAACGTGTACTTTATTAATCTTACCCTTTAGACAACACTTTCTAAAAGGGGCTTATATTTGAGATAAGTAAATAAAAATTGTATCTATCCTTAATTGACTAAAGTGCAAGGCACTGGATAAAGTGATTTTAAGGTACCATATGCATGGATGAATATACCATTACTTTCAAAATTACCTCTTTGTCCTTACTATTTTCAAAACTCCATATCCCCCTAGAGAGATACTAGGGCAGTATAGTATTTTAAGTGCTTAAAGTTGCATTTGTTTCAATGTGAGAAAATGAGAATCATAGTCAAAATGAATATGCTTTAAGTTTTGAGTAACACATGTATGATACAGGGCCTGGGTGTTCTTCCCTTGGATATGGAGCAATGGAGGAACTGGGACCTTTTAGAGTTAACAGTGATGGAAGAACACTTTTCAGAAATGAATATGCTTGGAATAACGGTATGCATGCACTAGCTAGAAGAGTGTAATATTTATATACTGTCATTGTAATGATTTATATATAATTGTTATATCATTCCTCATTCATTTGTATTATTTATATTTAAAGTCTAATTAAATTTTAATAATCGATATACAATGATAATATAAAAAACTCTTACACTATCAGTATATATATATATATATATATTTTTTTTTTTTCTCAAACAGAAATATCATTCATGTGTCAATGAATCTTTTTTTGTATATACATTTATTTTTAATGTAGATATTTTTTTTGTTTTTAAGAGGAGTAATTTCCAAATTTTAAACTCAAATATTCATACTTTATCTCACCTAACTTAACCTATCAAACTGATTGTCGGGCATATGCATAACTTATTCGGGTGTTTGAATAAGATAAGTTTTAAAGGAAAACAAAAGCATAAATAATTTTTTCACTATATCTAGAGAATTATAATTATTTATATGTATATGATGCTCAAAATTTATTGTTGAAATTATAGAATTAGTCACACACACAAGAAATTAACATTATGCTTAAGAATATATTCAGCACTGATAAGTTTCTTTTGAAAATGACAGTGGCAAACGTTCTTTTCCTGGAGTCTCCAGCAGGAGTTGGGTTTTCATATTCAAACACTTCTTCAGATTATTCTGAAACTGGTGACAATAGCACAGCCATTGATTCTTACACTTTTCTTCTAAACTGGCTTGAGAGGTTTCCACAGTATAAAAGTAGAGACTTTTTCATAACTGGAGAAAGCTATGCTGGCCATTATGTTCCTCAGCTGGCTGACATTATTCTCTCAAATAATAAGCTATTAACAAATCATACAGCGATCAATCTGAAAGGAATTGCGGTGAGTTTTTTTTATTGGCAAATGTTAGTATGTTAGTATTTTGTTGTGAGTAAGACTCGAACTCTCAACCTCTTTCACTCCATATCAAGTGTACAAAGCATCATTCTTGTACATTTGCTTTGTTGTCAAATTTCTATTCTTGTTGCAGATTGGGAATGGGTGGATAGATGATAATACATGTTCAAAGGGAATGTATCATTATTTCTGGACACATGCTCTGAACTCTGATGAAACCTATGAAGGAATTGGAAAACACTGTGACTTTGATAATGGTAACTTTTCAAGTGAGTGTTACAAATATCAAAGTATATCTGATGATGAAATTGGAGATCTTGACATATACAACGTATATGCTCCACCATGCAATTCAGCTGCAACAAAAACTGCTACCTACTCTGTAAGTTGCATGTCACAGATTATAATAGCCCACTTAGTTTATATCTATGGCATTCTTATATACATATGTATATATATATATATATGTGTATGTATGTATGTGTGTAACAAACAATTTGACTGTGAAATGATTAAATGAATATTATATAAGAATCATAGATCATTTAGGTAATATGTTTGTCAAAATTAAGCAATATAATGTTACAATTTCAATATTGTAGGGCAGTGACTTCGACCCTTGTTCTGATGATTATACCAATTCATACTTAAACCTCCCAGAAGTTCAAAAGGCTCTTCATGTTAAACCCACAAAATGGTTTCCTTGCAGGTATGCAAATCTTCAATAATTTTGTTTTCTCCCTAACATTTTCAAATGAGTTAATTATACACAATATGTAGCAGTTGTATTTCCTGAATTAATATGTATAATAAATCTTTATATTCAGTGCGGTGGGATGGGCAGATAGTCCTGCAAGTCTTCTACCAACTATAAATCGTATTGTATCAAAGGGTATAAGCACCTTGATTTATAGGTGAGACTTTATAAACTGCAATGTTACATTCATAAGTAATAGATATTGTCCATTAATTCATTGCTAATGACTTTATGTGCAACATTGTTGTTGTTGTTTAATAATGCAGTGGTGATACAGATGGGCGTGTTCCTATAACATCAGCTAGGTACTCAGTAAATGCCTTGAAACTTCCAATTGAGACACCATGGCGTCCATGGTACTCTTCCAATGAGGTAATGAAGCATTATTGTATATGAAATGTTTACTTGTACAACTAGATTTGACACCTAGTATGGACATCGAACATTCACCACCGAACATTAAGATATACCATATTCTGAGACAGAGATAAACCCATAATTCAGTTCTTGAATCGATATCATTAATCAATTTGGTAACCTTACTGCATGCATTATGCAGGTTGGAGGATATGTGGTTGGGTACAAAGGGCTCACACTAGTAACTGTAAGAGGAGCTGGACACATGGTTCCAAGCTACCAACCACAAAGAGCACTAACCATGATCTCATCTTTCCTCAGTGGAAAACTTCCTCCCAAGAATTAACCCCTCATGTCTATGTGCTGTATATCCTTAAAGCTTGATGTGAAGAATTGATAGATGAGTTGCAAATGTAAATGTGTATATACAGTTTACACCTCTATTTTTTTTTTATTTCTTTCAAAGAAAGAACCAAAATGGCTGTGCTAAGATCAATTCAGTATCCTCTTGGGAAAACAATTCTTGGATAAGTTTGTATAAAGAATTGTATAAATGATTCATTTTGTTGCAACAACATAGGTAAGGTCACAATTTATTTTGTTGCAACAACATAGGTAAGAATTGTATAAATGAGTCATGGAATACAGTTATGAGATAACTCAAGCCTTCATTTTCCCTTCCATTCCCTCCAAAATCAAACTCGCAAATAGACCCTTAGAGAACTAACTATTGGGAGATGGTAATGAGCATGGTTATCAAAAGCGCGCTCCAAAGCGTTGAATCGCACGATTCAACGCTTTTGAAGGTGGAAACTGTGTTAAATGGGCAAAAAAGTGAGCAAGTGGCGATGCGTAGCTGAGTGACGTGTTGGAGCATCGAATCGCAGAATTGTTGCGCAATTTTGAGTTGAGAAAGGAGGAGACAGTTGTCTCAAATGTCTTCTACAATTTCGGATTTGTTTTGACTCAGGTTCTAGCCCAACCCCTTTTTAACATGTTTAACTTAATTTTAAGCCCAACCCATGTTAACTTAATTTTGATTTAATTTTTAAAAAAAAACCTAATCGTTTTATCTTCAGCTACTCAAATTCAGAAACCTTTCATCTTTTTCTATAAGTAGCTGCCACTTGATGAAAACTTCGCATTTTACCAAAAATGCATTCACCTATTTCTATAAAAATCAAGCAGCTGCCACTTGATGAAAACTTTGCATTTTACCAAAAATGCATTCACCTATTTCTATAAAAATCAAGCTGCATTATTTCTTCATTCATCTTTGCTTCTCAAATCGCACAACAACAAGATGACTATGCTCTTTCACCCAAAACCTTTTTGTTTCTTCACCAAAAATATTATTGCTCATCCAAATCCTCTTTTCTATCTTTTTCCTTTGTTTTTTAACAAACTATGTCAACTGTCACTACTCCTCCAACCCTCTGAATGTAACTTTGTATTTTAAGTGGAGCTATGCGTCGTGTTATGCTCCACTTCTTCTACAATCCTACCCCTTCCTCCCGCTCCAAGGTTAACTCTATGCTTTAACAACCTTGTTAATGAGTCTCATGACCTTCGATAATTTCACATAGATGCAATGACCATAAAGCAACCAAAGGCAAAGCTACAATATCAAGTGTGGGATATAAATAAAATGAAAGGAAGCACAAAGATTGTCATATTTAAGGCAATTATTCAGATAAATAAGAAGTTTTAAGTTCCTCATTTGTCACTACTCCTACAAGTCTTAACAAATAATTGAATTGAATCCCTACAGTGCTAGCTCAAGAAGCCAAAATTCAACTCCGCTCCACAATTAGGAGGGGTTCTTATGAACTCAACATACCTATAAGGTTACAGGGGAGAGAAGTTAATTTCCTTTTTCAGCGTGAAATGCTGTGAGTGACTTGTGAGAGCTACTCCTGCAATGCACTTCATTTAGCTTACTTGCTGTTGGTGGCCTCCATAAACAGGGTAAGCCCCATAAGCAGCGGCGTATATTCTTGGGTCGTGAGGAGGCGGCAAAGCATATCCATAACCATCATAAACAGAGCCCCCGTAATATGCTCCATTCCAGGGGCTGCCGAAATCCATCCTAAACTGCTGTCACGAGAAAATCAATTTAGAGACAATAATCACGAGTGCATTCAATGATAGGCAGCATGAAGAAAATCCAGAACTCTATACTGTCTCATTTATTTTGAGAAATGAGACAGTAAAACCCAAACTTTGAAAAAATTAATCAAATGTTCTTATAACTTTTTTCTAAAAATGATTACTGCAAACTTCAGTTAAATTGATGCAAACAGCTTGGGACGAAATTAAAACCATTTTCTTTACTTTAAGCTAGGTGCAATACATGGTATCCCTAGTTGGATTATTTGTCGGCCATTAAATAAAAATCTTCCTAGTAGATTAAAATACCAAATATAATGACAATGGGTATGCATGAGAGAGAGAGAGAGAGAGAGAGAGAGAGAGATTGCCTGCTTATTAGCTGGATTGCGGCCCCAAGAAAGGCGAACTGTTTGCTTGCCGATCATTGTACCATTTAGCTTCTGCAAGGCTTCTTCAGCATTATTTCTGAAAAGGTTGCTCATAACGGTGTTGTAGTGATTTCATCAATGAAGGGATTAAAAATCATATTATTTGCGCAAAGAATTGAGAGAGCCAGAACTTTTACCTGTTAGCAAATTGAACAAAACCACACCCCTTTCCGACAGGTATCTTAACAGAGACTATCTCACCATACTGGGAGAATGAGTGCCTAAGATCTTCATCTGTAACATTAGGGTCGAGTCCTCCAACGAATATCTGTAATGAATCATGGACCAGCTATTAGAAAATTGTAACCAATCAGTTATAAATGCAAACATAATAAAAGAATTAAAACACACAGTTGTGTTCGTAGAATCCGCTTCTGATTGGTTGGATGCGCCATTTGACTGGCCTCCTAAACAAAGTAAAAGACAAAATCAATATACAGCTGGTAGAGATATTTCAAACTCTTGCAGTAGCATGCAATGGAAAAGCAACTGAAAATAAATAAATATTAGAAATATAGGATCAAAAACCAAGACAAGTGAAAATGAATAAATATATCAATTTCAGGGGATCTATGAGATAGCTATTCGCCTACTTGAGTATAAAGAATATTATACACACCGGTGACCAATTGACACTTGAGCATGCCTCACGTAACTACCTTTATATTTGTTCAACGAAATCAGCAAACAGATTCAATGATCATTTACACTCAGTAAAAGACATCAATAATTGTCATTCTAAGGAATCTATTCATCTTAAAATGATATGGCAATACCACTCCATCCAAATTGAAATCATTAGTTAAACAATAAAACTAATGTTACTGTTTATGTGACGAGTGATATAAAAAATATATACTTCTCGAAGTTCATCAGTAACCTGAAGCAGAACAAAGAAATCTGAGGGTAAGAATAAGATAGGTTGTCAAAAGCATTTTGCAAATGGAATGTAAAATGTACTTGTTTTTCAAATATAATGAATAGAATTTCAGATATGATAACCATGTAACATGATATGCCATACCTTGTTGATAGCCAGATGATTTTCTGGGAGTTGCAGCACCAATTCGCATAGGCCTGCTAGAACAGTAAACACCATTCATTTCAGTCATAGCCTGGGACCTCTCATTATCGTCTCCAAACCTAACGAAACCATAGCCCTTTGAACGGCCAGTATTGACATCAAAAACAACTTTTGCAGCTTTAACAGAAGGATATTTAGTGGAAAATGTTTCATGCAATACACTATCTGTAACATCTGAAGCTAAATCTCCTACAAAAATGGAAAGATCAGGAACATTATCTGAACCCTTGTCTCCCGTGCTAAATGTTGCCCAGTTCAGGCGGAAAGGTTGCTCTGTATTGGGCATCAAAATTCCACCATAAGTCTGTAAAACTTTCTCAGCGGTGGCATGTGAATAAAATTCCACAAATCCATAACCCTCAGATAGACAAGTATGTTTATTGCGAATAACCTTGATGGAGGAAATCTGCAAAATATACAATAGTCAGAAGCTGTATACTGCAAATTATTACTTAGTAGCATTATAACTGAAACAAAAAGAAAAGTACAGGAAACATTTTCTGCTATAACAAACTATGCTTTCAAAATTCATGTTTAGTATGACCAAATTGGAGTAGTAGAGAAGTAGCACTTGTCTCAACATTGTCACTTATATAATTATGTCCACAGCAATCTAATTAAACCAAAAGAATTCAAAAATTTACACACAATGCATGGCATAAAATGTCAAAAAACGAAATTATATAAAGGAAATGAACTAGCTTTGATTTTCTTTTAGAGTTTAACGTTGAATTTTTTATGCACTATCATTTAAATTGTTTACACTATCAATAATTGATTAGTTGATGACAGTGCAGATAAAATTTCTAACTCAAAGTAAGAACTTCAAAAAATCAATTTATTTGGGTTGTTGAAAAGTTGCACTATTTTCATTTTATCCCATTTGAGTTATAAGTTACAGAAAACCGTTAAAAACAACATCACATCAATTTCCATATAGCATTCTCATTAAAAACAAAAACTAAACATACCCATTTTTTATAAACACTGAGAACACTATATTCAATTCACTAAACTCTAAACACGTGAAAATCATAACTACACAAATATACTAAATTGAATTAAACATGATACAATATTCTAATATATACCTCGCCAGTGGAAGCAAAACATCGATGGAGATAGCTTTCATCCATCCAGTGATACAAATCGCCGACCCATATAGTCTTATTCTCACCGCCATTGGATCCATGATGATTCTGGTGAGTAGTCACGTGCGGCACGTGCTGGTACTGGTGATGGTAAGGCACGTAAGGTGGCGGCGGCGCATAAGGCTGAGGCGGCAACATGTGGTGCGGCATTACCATAGCCGGGTACTGCATCGGCACCCACTGCTGTGGCGCCACCGCAACAGGCGGAGGCGGTTGCGGTTGCCGTTGTTGGTGGTTCTGCTGCTCCGACTGTGGCTGCTGCTGCTGTTGTTGTTGTGAGGGAGAATCAGAGGCGTTGGATTGTTGCATCTTAAATAATGGACGGTGGTGATATTCTCGTAGTTTTGGTGTAAAAGAAAAAGAGTGGTTCCTAAAAAAGGAAAGAGAGAAAAGTAAAAAAGGGCAAAGAAGAAGGAAGAGAGAGAGAGAGAAAGGTTGAATCTGGAAATGGGAGGAAAGAGAAGAGTGATGGCGCGGCAAGGGTATAAGAGAGGATGAAGGATTCTTGGGTTGGCTTCGTAAACGTGGTTGTTGTTATCACCGTTGGATTAGGAGATGGGGTTTAATGTTTATCGTTGGATTTACTTATCAGGGATATGCGCTAAAACTGTTATGTTTGTGTTGTTACTTAGTTTATGTATCCGCCGCCACCTTTCCTTCCTTTCCCTCACTCTATTAGTCTATTGGATATTTTCTGTCATTCTTTTTATATTTAAGATTACATATATTTTTAACTTATATATTTACTACTAATAATGTTATTAATATCTATATATAATATCGGTTCAATCAATAGTTGATTAATTAAGTTATATACTTATGAAATTAAATGTTTATATTATAGCTTTATAAATGTGAAAAAACTAAAAGGGATGTAATAAATCTTTTTAACAACACTTACGAAAACAATGTGACTTGGTTTTTAGAGTTGCAAAAAAATGATTATATTGTATTTGATATTATTAAAAAAATTTGATAAAAATTAAAAAAATTCATGTTTTAACTTTAAATAAAAATAAAGATATGTTATCATATTGGTTTTCTTTGGTTACCACGATATAATTATATAACTAATATAATTATTATACCTTATTAATTTGTGTATCAGTTTAATGGTTCGTTAGACTGGTGTGATGTAATATTTTTAACTAAGGTCATAAAGTTATTGTTGTTTTAGTCTAGAAGGGGGTGATATAATAATGATGTCTTTGGGATGAACCGGTCTAAAAAGCGATCTTTAACCATTTTTGTTAGGTACTTGAAAAAAGGGATTCAACACTCTCATGTTAGTATTTATATAGATATCCCCTAGTGTAATAGGTTTACCCTACACTAAAATAATAATGTTTAGAGATATCATGGCTAAGGAGAAAGCATTTAGTTGCTGACATAAAGCTTATTGATTCCTTAGAATTGTTTTTTCATTTGACACATAATGTATCAAATTCTTAGAATTGCATTTAGCCATGTTTACCACCAATTTCGTACACAAATAATCACCATATTTTATCTCATACAATTTTCATTTTTAAGTGTCTTCTTGTCATTCAATTATTTTGAATAAATTTAAAAATAAAATAAAAACTTCACATCACATTTAAATATCCCCTATAACTCTCATTCCACTCATACCCTACATTTAGAATATAACAAAAATAATTCTCCATAAATGCAATAGGTACATAACGACAAAAAAACAATCATACAATATAAATGCAAATTATGATAATTATTAATAATAGTTGAAATTATGATAATTATTAACGACAATAAAATAATCATAATAGGATATTATTTTTACAGTTGTATACTTTTCTTTTTGAAAATATCTAGTTAATAAACCTTAAAAAATTATATAATAATTTGTTATAATAAAATAATGAATAGTAATATTCTTCATTATTTTTGTTTTATAACAATTACAAGAATGATGCCTTATACTAATAGGAGATATCAACTACCTGAATTGAATAATATCTAAATGATTTTGCGTGCATTTTTTCTTGACTTCTGTCTTGCTTTATAAATTGAACTAACATTTATTTGATTCACTCTCTTTAAGAGATTTATATAATTGTCTCCTTCGTACATGTCTAAACCACTTAAGATATGATTTCACATTCTTTAATAAAATAGGAATATTTTGGAATTATAACATATATTCTCATGAACATACGTTATCAACCAAACAAACTTTGAAGTCATTTCCATAAATTTTCAAATTCTAATTTTATTAAAATACCCAAAAATAATAATCTTAATATTAGCATTTCTGAAAATGCGGGTTCCCAAGAGTGTAATTTTATTGCTTGAAACGAATGCTGCTAAAAGAAATTCATATATATATATATATATTATAGTAAAGTATAAATAAGAGACTTTAGGTTTTTAATTTATTTTAATTTTCAATAAGAAAAGACTTTAGATTTAATTAAAATAAATGTACATGATTGGCAGGAACATTTTGAACTACCCATTAAGTACTTTTATCCCCTGATATAATCGGTCTAATTAATTAACACTTTCCTCTTTCAAAACTGTTATTACATCAAACAATTAAATGAAGATTATCTATCCTATATTCTTCATATCTTTTTGTCTAGATAAATTAAAGTTTGCCACATCATTTTAATTTTATTTACAAAAATGATATAGTAATATCTACATATCTAAATTTAAGTGAATGAAATATGAAATAATATAGAATTGGGGATAAATGATTTGTATTGGTATCAAACTATGTATATGTAACGAGTTGGGATCCTCTCCATTAATGAAAAGATAAGTATACTTAAAATAAGATAAAAATGTAATATAATTTAACATGTTTATCCTTAAAATATCATAATATAACATTTTTACCTCTATGTGTAAGTGCAATAGTGATCATTTGTCTCGCCTTTCCATTAATAGAGAGGATCATAACTCAAACGTAATTAGCTAACCTGCCTAACTAACTATATAGGTAAACATTACATGGTTATTCGTTATGATATATATTAATTTTAATCACGGCATTGCTAGCCATGTCTATTAATTGTTCTCATTTGTTGTTGTTCTCAAACTGTAACAGATTGGCAAAGAAGGCCAACGTAATTTAACATTTTCTGCATGTCACTGCATGTGTTAGTTAACGGTTAATTTCGTTAGACCTTGGCCCATATAGAAAAAAAACATATGTATAACCTATTATAGCTTCACGAATTCTGCCATTCTACTTTTGCATAGGAGTATTTTTTCGTCTACAATCTCTTCTCCTTAAAACTATATAAAATCAACAAATTATTCACCAGACAAAATGCATTACGTGCCCACAACGGGTTATGATCTTGATCCTGGTCATGGCGAACATCAACTCGAAGGTTATGCCCCAAGACCAGTTTACGAAGTGGATGCAGGATACTTACAATATAATTATCTTTACCATCCTGCCCCGCCTCAGAACAACAAAAGTTGTACTTGCACCAAACACATCATAATGTGTTTGTGTATAATATTAGCAACCCTCTTCCTTCTGTTTCTTCTAACAGCCATGGCCCTATATCCCGAAACCCCTCAATACAACGTTACCTTCATGAGGGTGACGAATTTCAACACAGAACCAACCCTAACCGGGGAATGGCACACCACCTTCACAATTTACAACCCTAACACCCGAGAAGCTAGTAACTTTCCCGATTTCAAGGTAGATATCTTGCACATGGACGAGGTAATAGCTGAGGGTAACAGTGCTGGTTTCGAATTAGGGAAGAGCGAGCATAAAGTACTCCAAGTGAAGGTGTCAACAATTAACAGTACAAAGTTGCAGCTAGATGAATTAAAGCATGAAAGAGAGAGAGGTATTGTGACAGTGGATTTAAGGATATCTACTGTACCCATATTCAAGTCTAAATATGATGAAGGACTAAAGGCATTGGCCTATTGCAGCGACATGAAGATTGTGTTTCTGAATAGCACTATTGGCAATGGCCTGTTGGAAAATGGACAATTTTGCACAATAATTTATGTTGCTGAATAATGTTATTTACCAGTTTTACAAAGCTGTTGTTTTATTTTATTTTAGTTTTAGGTTAATTTATTGTTTGGAAGAGCTATACGTTAGTATAAATGGAATATATATTCTATCCTAAAAAGTGTATTATTTTATGTGTTATTTTTTGATTGAGCATAAAAATAATTTATTATTAAATTTTGAACTTAAATATATATTTTCCAACCAATTAGAGGAAGTGTTAGATGAAGTGACACACTATTGGTACATCAGATTGACCCTAGTATATATGAATGAAAAAAAATTTGTTCATTAATAGAGAGACAAGTTCTTGGTTTTACGTTTATATTTAAGGATAAAAAATGTCATGTCATTATATTTAAAGGATAAAAATGTTTTATCATTCTATTTTTCACATTCTTTTTATTTATTTGTCACCTCATTAATGGAGATGGGTGTTAACCTAGATATTCATAACTATTCTGTTAGAATAAGTTATTTCTCTTTAATGACAAATCCAAAAAAATTAGGTACCTGAAAAAGATAACACATATAAGTATATAAATATTTAAAAGGTGAAAGTAAAAATACCATAAAATTATAAGTATTTATTAGTGAATGGGAAAATATAATATAGAAATATAAAATATATAAGTAAAATTAGAAATAGTTATTATCACATGATAACAATAAAAAATCCTAATTTTTTTATCAGTGAAAACTTTATTAATTAAAAGATAAAATATTAGGAGAACAAGAGGTATTTCTATTAACTGAATTTCTGAATTAAAAAATTGTAATTGTAGTGGGATTGGAGTGAAATCTTTGATTTTGTAATGGATTTGAGTGAAATCCTAATTCACATTTATTTATATATTCTCATATTCTGGTTTTTTTTATTAGATTCCTATATTTTGAATATGATTTACAAAGGGCAGAAATGGCTTAGAAACTAGTACATACATGCTTACATGGACTATATATACTTTCTAGTGGATAAAGCTACAGCTATTTCATTTAATACATGCAGTAACAATTAAATGAGAAACAATTGTGTGTAAACATATTTACGTAGAGATAATCAATAGATGATTGATAACATTAAAAATTTAATTCTAATTAAAATTTATTATTAAATGACAACACTTATATAAATATAAATACATGTGTCTCCAAATATGATGGATTAGTTTTATCTCCATACAAGTTTTTCTCCATTACTTATGGCCTTGGAGCCACGTTGGATGCAATGCTGTGTGGGGAAGAATGACCTACACCGGGACTATGACCTGGTTCGGTTGGTCGAAAATCGTCGACCCATTTTTCAACCTCACGTTGGTTTTGGGAATTTAGTTCAGTTGCTACCTCATTTCCTAACATGTGACGGTGCCAAAGAACACTGCTTTTGTATATTTTTATGTGCTCCTTGTTCTCAGTTCTTAGTGTCCTGCCATGAACTGAAAAAATTCCATTAAAAAGTATTAAGGCTAGGAGAATAGAACTTATCATTAACACAACCTTTGTATTGGCCATTGTATTTAGAGAATGAAGGTTTTTAAAAGAGGTTTAAAGAGAGAATATGCTTGTAAAATATCGTATATGTATGTGGGGGTATATATAGGACTCGATGGAAGAGACTTAGAACACAAAGTGCAATAATACGAATCAATTTTTTAATGGGAATGTGGGAAATATATTGAAATGGTGATGGTAAACTCAAATATGATTATGCTCCCCGAGATTCTCTTTTGTAATGCGTCCACTAAATTTGTTTATAACTTTACAATACAGTTTTTATAGTTTTAGTTTTGAATTCTTAACTAATGTACTTAGACAATGCACACAACCGTGGAATCCAGTTCATTCCACCTACAAACTTGTTTTTGTATCATTTCATCAATTGAATCTTGTGATATCTGAAAAAATCAAAATATCAAAAGATATAGGATGGAGAGAGTATTGTTAGTTTGGCTAAATTAAAGTAAATACTGATTACTCTAATAATAATTAATAGAAGTTTTCAAAACATTTCATACCTAATAATGGAGTATACGATTGCATTGGATTGTAATATATTTAAAGTATACTGGTGAAATTTAGACATACAATAATGATGTATTATTATTTTAAGAGAAAAAAAGATGTATACACATATAGTGTAAGAGTTTTTTATGCTGTCATTTTATTATTTACCATTAAAATTTTATTATCATTGACTTTTAAATACAAGTAATACAAATGAATAATAAATATTGTGTATAAATCTCTATATTTACCGTGTGTATAGACAAAGATAATACTATTTGAGTTTGAGGGTGTGAAAATGCATACTCTTGATTTTTATGAAAAACATGTGTCTACAAATCTCAAATGTATTTTTTTTATAAACAACATGTTTCATGGAAAATAAATAATCATTATCATATTGATTTATTTTATAATATTTGGGATATATAATTTAAGGAATTTTATGATTGTTTCTCCGAGACATACTCAACTGTTTTTTTGTATGTTTTATTTGAGTCTAACAGGTTTCTTCTCTAGTTTTGATTTAGCAAAACTTATTGAATTTGCAAAGTTTTTTCAACATGATTTTTGTTCAAATGAATTGGTGATATGTGTTAATCAACTTGAGACTTACAACATTAATATGCATAATAATGTTAAATTTACTTCTTTGAAAGGAATCAAAACCTTTTAGATAAGTAGGTTGAAAATAGAAGACACATTATGTATCTATTATTTATATATTCTTTTAAACTTAACAATACAACTATAGAAATTAAAGAGGTTTTTCAACTATGAAAATTATGAAAAATAAGTTGCATAGAACAAGAGATATATGGATAAATGACTATCTAGTGACTTATATTTAGGAGAAGTGCTCAACAATATTGACAACATATTAACCATCTAACAATTTCAAAAATGAATTCATATATAGTGATTAATTATGAAATAAATAATTTGTTTGATTAAATATCAAAAAATTTGTAATTTTGATATTAATATTTATATTTTTATAATTGAACATATTTATTATTTTAATTTTAATATACGTTGCACATTCTGCCTCTGTATCCTATATCCATTAATATATATAAATATTACATTCTTATTTTAAAATATAAGCATGTAAAAGGGATAAAAAGAATAAAACTTCATCTTTTGCACTTTTTTTTTTAATTTTGGTGCTCAAGCTACAAAAATTAAATATAAAAGATGAGAACTTTTCAAAATTTTGACCAATTTTTTTCATTATCTAAATCACGATTAATTGATTGTAAAAAGATAATATTATGAAAAATGACCGTTCACTACTTTTTTAAATCGTATTTCACATTTATTTTGTATATTACATTGATTATTTACAAATTATTATTTTTAATGTAAAAGTCTTTTTTATCAATAATTATTTAAAAAATATAATAAAAAATGTATGTACTGACAATATATGAGTTTTATATATTGTCACTTGATCATTATTATTAATGTTTAATTATAATTTATTCTTAAAAAATAATAATCCAAATAAATAATAGATTATATAATAATAATATATAAATATTTATGTTGATAATATATAATATATAAATACTACTTCCATATAATAATTACGTGAACAAAAGGATGATTGATTCACCACAATCTCCTTTTGCGTGCGTACTCTTTTATACGAGTGTCTTGTGCAGTTGACAAAAAATAATGAATATATCACCCACTTTGCTTAGCATGATGAGACATTTCTGATACATACGAATTCCACAACTTTTGACTTTAGAAATTCCAATTTGTCTTGCTGCACTATGCTAGTAGTTTACGTGTTGCTACCACTATGATGTAGGAAATAATGTCATGCACGGACATGAACCTTCAATTTATTTCAACCCCCATTAATTTGGTTGGTTTGAATTTGTATCTTTGATTGCCTACATATCTATCAATACTGAACCTATGGTTTGTTCAGTGGCTTGCTTTCTCATCTTTCTTCCCATACACGTGGAGCACCCTATGGACAAACATTTTTATCTTGAATCATATATCAAACTAATAATAATTAAGAAAAAATAGAAAAATAATTAATATTAACTTTTTTTAATTAACATAACATATTTTCATGGTTTAGGAGATACTTTAAAACAACAGATTCTTGTCCTTGAATAGAATTGATTACACCTTATGTTTTTTCTAAGCCAAACAATTTTATTAATATGGGTATAATAGATATTTGGTCGACTGCAAATTATTACTTGGTAGCATTCTTTTGGTGTAATTAGATTGTCGCGGACATAATTATATAAGTCACAAAGTTGAGATAGTCCAAATAAAGACTCTCTAGTTCTAGTGTCATGGAAGAAGATGCTTTTAGTACTTACCCTAAGATTTTGTTTTTCCTTGTAATAGTAAGAAAATGGCGTAACTTATAAGTAGCACAATGGTGGGTTTGAATGTGAGGCCTTTTTATATAGAAGATAATCCTATTTGGGTTGAGAATATCTAAAATATAATTAGACTAATTCTCCTACTAAAGAATTTTCTATATACAAAATTCATCTTAAGAAAAAATAAAGTATTTATTGATTAAAGAGAAAACGATTTATGCACTGACAGTGTATCAGTTTTATACATTATCATTGTATCATCCACTATTGATATTTAATTATGATTGACTTTAAAAAAAAATAATCTAAATAAATAGTAGATGATAAAGTGCATGTGTATAAATCTTTAGACTGTTAATGTATAAATTTTACTTGATTAAAAGGTAACCATTTGATTCGGTTTTAAATTGTAGTCTTTATAAATATTATAAATTTACCTATGATTCTCATGGGGATGACCATCACAATTAATGCTATTGTGATCTCTATGAAACAAATGATATGGTTTGAAGTTTTTATGATTAAAAAAATATTTTTAAATTTGATATAGTCTAATACAGCTTAAATATAATATGTTACAATTACACTACGATCCCTAGAGTTGTACTATAGTCTAATAAAATTGTATTATTGTAGTTCATTGTCATACTATAATTATGTATAATGCCATTGTGACGGTTATTGGTGTCACATCAAGGATTATGGTCCATAGTTTGGAACAATGATGACGATTATTGGTGATATTTTATAATTTCTTTAGATAATTTTTAAAAATGGATTACAAGGAGGAATATATAAAACAACAGTCTTATTTCATCATAGTTGAATTAAGTATTTTTGTCATTCAGCTGAAAGGAACCTTTATGAAAAAAAAAAATAACCACAATAGTTGCATAAAATAATTAGCTCAGTCTCACACTACGAAATGTTTACACCAATAATATAACCAAATGGGGCCAAATTAAGTTAAAACCCATTCACTTCATCTAATTCTAACACACCATTTGTTTGAAAAAAGGGAGAAAATGTTTTGTAATGGAGGGGAGGGGATGATATGTATAAAAAAGGAGGAATGATATGTATAAAAAAGGAGGAATGATATGTATGAAAGACAAGGTGCAATAACAAAAGTAAATATCCTTTGTTTGGTATTGCAATGGAGATGAGACAAATAAAAAAGAAGAAGCTTTATATTTAAGAGAATTTATATTAAAGAGCATTTTTTAAAAAAAAGCATACATTGATAATGTAATATTTATGTACTATCAACATAAATAATTATACATAAAAACTATCTTATCCACCATTCATTTGAATTATTAATTTTAAATGTATGAATCTCATATATTTTTTTAACTAGTTGAAAAGGCATATGACTGGATTTGCATTTTGGCCATGGAAACCAGATACACTGCCTAACTGACGCAATCAAATGATTCTGAGCGTTCAAACTCTAGAGATGGCAATTAGGTCTGCCTAATCGGATTAAGATCTCATGCTTGTTCTTTTTTTTTTGTTGGTAAAAACCTCATGCTTGTTCATGTCTGGTAAGTTTGTTTTAAAGTTTCATATTTGTCTAGACTCTATATCCGACCATTTTTTTAACGGTAATGAAAAAAACTCCTACATGGATGACAAAAAAACTCATCTGTACCGTTAAAATATAATATAATATTTTGTTAAATTGTAATTCATTGCTAATTAGAAGTTAGTTGTAATCCTTCTATAAATAGAAGGTTGTAATTCAAAAAGTGGTTAATGCATTCCAAAAATAGAATGATTCATATTTTGATCATTCAATCATTGCGAGATTTACTCTCTCTCAATTCTAATTCATTCCTTCAATAACTCTCTCACAAACTCAAATTCTTCCCTTCTCCATACACGATTCCATTCTATTCTTCATTTACTTTCTTTTTCTGTTTTCTGTAACAAAACCAGAGGCAAGGAATTGAGCTTCTGGATTTTCAACTTCAACAGTGGTATCAAGAGCTATACGGTCAGGGTCTATGGTGGTGCCAAGATTGGGTGCAAGAAGCTTCAAGAAGTGAAGCTCACAGATTGAAAACGAAGCTACAAGACAGTAGGGAATTCTGAGGTTTAGCTAGAAGAATGGCAACATCAAATGGGTTTGCAATGAATCTTCCAATTCTTGATGGGAAGAACTATGACCATTGGAGCATTCAAATGGAGGCGATTTTTGGATTTCAAGAATGCCTTGATGTGGTGAAAGCTGGTATGCCAATGGTTGATGAGAACTCAGTGGAGTATAGGGAAGCAAACAAGAGAGATTGCAAGGCAATCTTCTTGATCCACCAATGTGTGGATAGAGCCAATTTTGAAAAGATTTATGCAGCATCTTGTTCAAAGGAGGCTTGGGAAATCTTGGAGAAGAATTACACTAGTGGAAAGAGAGTTAAGAAGGTAAGGTTGCTAACACTCAAAAGACAGTTTGAGTTGATGCAAATGGATGAACGAGAATCAATAGCTGAGTATCTCAACAGGCTAAGAGGATTGATCAATCAGATGAAGGGGTGTGGAGAGACACTGAGGGAACATCATGCAGTGGAGAAAATTCTCAGAACTCTTCATCCCAAGTTTGATCACATTGTAGCAGCAATAGAGGAAGCAAATGACCTTGACAACCTAACAATTGATGAACTGCAAGGGTCCTTAGAAGTGCATGAGCAAAGATTCATGGAGAGGCAGATCTACAGACAAGCAGATCATGCCTTGAGTGCACAATTCAAGAAGAAAGGAGGTCTTGGACAGAATGATAGATTTAGAAGAGATAAGGCAAAGTGGCAAGGTGGTAGGAGATTTGAAACTGACAATTCGAAACTTGGACTAAACTCACAACAGAAAACTAACTCCAGCAACCAGGGTAATGGTGGTGAAGTCAGTAGGGCCAAGAAAGGGAGTAGTCAAGTGGTTGGAATGTACAAGAAGGACAAGAGCAAAATTTAGTGCTTCAACTGCAGAAATTGGGGACACTTTGCTTCAGAATGTAAGGAGAGAAGAGTCATCCAGACTAAAGAAGCAGAAGCAAAGCTAGCTAAATATGAGGAATCAGATGAAGAAGTGTTATTGATGGCCAGAAGCATTGACTCTTGTCAAGAAATCAGTAAATCAGATAGTGCTCTACTCATGGTGACAAATCAGCAAGAACAGAACTCAAGTAGTTGGTATCTTGATTCAGGATGTTCTAATCACATGACAGGAAACAAGGAGTGGTTTGTAACTTTGGACAATTCAGTTGAAACCAGAATCAAGTTTGTTGATGATAGCATCATTAAGGCAGAAGGAATTGGCAAAGTGATGATCAAGAAGAAGGATGGATCAATCTCATACATCTCAAGTGTACTATATGTACCAAGAATGAAGAGCAATCTTCTAAGTCTTGGACAATTGCTTGAGAAAGGGTACAAGATGAGATTAGAAGAAAAGATGCTCAAAGTGTTCAACAAAAAGGGAGTGCTAGTCTTGAAAGCTCCTCTAGCACAAAACAGGACCTTTAAGATTGGCATTCAGCTTGGAAATCAAAAGTGTCTAGGATCCATTCAACAAAAAGGGAGTGTTAGTCTTGAAAGCCCCTCTAGCACAAAACAGGACTTTCAAGATTGGCATTCAGCTTGGAAATCAAAAGTGTCTAGGATCCATGACAGATGAGAAGTGGATTTGGCATCAAAGATTTGGACACCTTAACTTCAAGAGTCTTGAATTACTAAGCCAAGGTGGAATGGTCCAAGGATTACCTACTTTCATAGCCTCAGATGATGTATGTGATGACTGTCTTGCAAGCAAACAAACCAGAAACAAATTCTGCTCATAAATTCCAACTAAAACCACTCAACCACTTGAGGTGGTCTATACTGATGTATGTGGCCCTATGGAAACATATTCACTTGGAGGAAGCAGATATTTTGTGACTTTCAAGGATGATTTCACAAGAAAGCTTTGGATTTATGCAATAGAAAAGAAAAGTGATGTGTTTGCCAAGTTCAAAAGCTTCAAAGCAGCAGCAGAAAAGCAGTGTGGAAAGAGTTTAAAACTGATAAGAAGTGATGGTGGAGGAGAGTATATCTCTCATGAGTTTCAAAATCATTGTGAAGTTGAAGGCATAACTCATGAGATAACTGCCCCATACACTCCTCAACACAATGGAGCAGCAGAGAGGGTGAATAGAACTGTGTTGAACATGGCAAGAAGTATGCTCAAGACAAAGCAACTACCAAAGAAGTTTTGGGCAGAAGCAGTAGCAACAATAGCCTTCATATTGAATAGATGTCCTACTAAGAGGTTGGAGAAGACTCCAGAAGAAGCTTGGACAGGAGTCAAGCCAAATGTCAATCACTTCAAAGTGTTTGGATCTGTGTGCTTCAAACATATACCAGATAGTATGAGGAAGAAGTTGGATGATAAAGGTGAGAAACTGATTTTTCTGGGTTATCACTCAACAGGAGATTACAAAGTGTATAGTCCTAAGACCAACATAGTGTCATATAGCAGGGATCTGAGGTTTATAGAAAGTGAAGCTTGGAATTGGGATGAAAACAATGAAGTGTCAATCAAACCAGCTAAATTGATGATTGATAACTCAGAACCAGAAATAGAAACTCAAACAAACAATGAGGAGCAGCCTGATATAGTTGTTAGACATCAGAGATCAAGGAATCTACCAACAAGGTTCAGAGACTGTGAAGTCTTTGGTGATTCTGAAATCAATCATGAAGGAGATTTTGTGCATATGGCACTGTTAGCTGAGATGGAACCTGTCTCATTTGATCAAGCAATGAAAGAACAATGCTGGATTGAAGCAATGAAGGAAGAAATTCATTCCATTGAAAAAAATGACACATGGGAGCTTACATCATTGCCAAAGGACAAGAAGCCTATCCTAGTAAAATGGGTGTACAAACTGAAATTGAAGCCTGATGGAACTGTCTCTAAGCACAAGACAAGACTTGTTGCAAAAGGATTCTTGCAGAAACAAGGTTTGGATTTTGAAGAAGTTTTTGCACCAGTTGCTAGAATAGAAACCATAAGGCTTGTCATAGCTATTGCAAGTTCAAGAGGGTGGTTAATTTGCCAAATGGATGTGAAATCTGCCTTCTTAAATGGTCCAATAGACAAGGAAGTATATGTGGTTCAACCTCCTGGTTTCACAGTTCCAGATCAAGAACACAAAGTCTATAGATTGCACAAAGCTTTGTATGGGTTGAAACAAGCACCCAGGGCTTGGAACAAAAGGATAGATGGATTCTTGCTGAAACTTGGTTTTCTAAGATGCATCAATGAGCATGGCATCTACACCAAAGAAGTCACTACTGAAGCCTCTATAGTGATATGCTTATATGTGGATGACCTGCTCATCACAGGCAACAACAATGATCAGATTGAATGGTGTAAAAGGAAGCTGAAACATGAGTTTGAGATGACTGATCTAGGAAGCCTTTCATACTTCCTAGGAATTGAATTTCTCAGGACAGAAGCAGGGATCTTGATGCACCAGAAGAAGTATATCTCTGATATACTTGCAAGATTCAACATGGCAGAGTGTAATTCAGTCTCAACACCAATTGAAACTGGCCATTCTCTATGCAACTTAAACACTGAAAATTCAGAAGATGGTGTAGTGGACTCAACTCTCTTCAGACAAATGATAGGGTCTCTAAGGTATGTTTGCAACACAAGACCTGATCTAGCCTATGCAGTGGGATTAGTGAGCAAGTATATGGAAAATCCTAAGCACTCTCATCTAGTAGCAGTGAAGAGAATACTGAGGTATCTCAAAGGGAGCATGAACTATGGCATAATGTTTCCAGCACTCAGAAACATAGAACAGAGCAGAAAGATGAACATCATTCATGGTTACACTGATTCTGATTGGTGTGGTGATAAGGATGATAGAGAAAGTGGCTACTTATTCAAGCTTGGTGAAGCACCTATAAGTTGGTGCTCAAAGAAACAGAAAGTGGTTACACTCTCTTCCTGTGAAGCTGAATATATATCAGCATGCTTTGGTGGACAACAAGCATTGTGGTTGAAGGCACTACTCATGGAACTGGGAATGCAGAATGATGAGCCAATGGTGATATTTGTTGACAACAAATCAGCAATAAACTTGGCAAAGAATCCAGTAGCTCATGGAAGAAGCAAACATATAGAGACCAAATACCATTTCATAAGAGATCAAGTGGAGAAGAACAGATTAAGCTTGGTTTTTTGCAAATCAAGTGAGCAACTAGCTAACATATTAACTAAGCCTTTGAAAAGAAGTGATTTCGAAAGGCAGAGGAATCAATTAGGTGTTATTAGTATAGATAGCATGAATTAAGGGGGTGTGTTAAATTGTAATTCATTACTAATTAGAAGTTAGTTGTAATCCTTCTATAAATAGAATGTTGTAATTCAAAAAGTGGTTAATGCATTTCAAAAATAGAATGATTCAGATTTTGATCATTCAATCATTGCAAGATTTACTCTCTCTCAATTCTAATTCATTCCTTCAATAATTCTCTCTCACAAACTCAAATTCTTCCCTTCTCCATACACGATTCCATTCTATTCTTCATTTACTTTCTTTTTCTGTTTTCTGTAACAAAATCAGAGGCAAGGAATTGAGCTTCTGGATTTTCAACTTCAACATATTTAATATGTATATAATTTTTTTTATTTATGTAATAATTATTTTATTATAGATTATGTCAAAATATTTAAAATTAAAAATCTGTCGGGCTTCTCAACATATACCATTACTCGCACATATACTCTCAAATATTATAAATATGAGTATGGAAAAACACTGCGTGTTGCCGACCCTAGTGCCGCCCCTTAGAGCCTAAAGCGTAATTAGTGGACCATCTTTTAATCTTCTCTTTCATTTTGCTTCACCAGTCTCCATTGTGACTGATAACATCATATCCATGATCTGGTTGACGCTTTAGTATATATAATAACCCAGTAATACAACATGGACATATATACAATGAGGCCCAATAATAGTTATTCCGTCCAATGGTAAGAGTCACGCAAGTTGCAACTAATGGAAACCTTACAAGGCGGATTCTGGGACATGATGTGGACAATGAAGCCACCGCACAAAAATTGAATTGAATTTAATGAACTGTGGAAGTCTCATTTGGCAAACAAACCAATTTAACAAGACGATTATCTGGTCGGTGAAAAAAAAAAGAATTATATAAAATTAAGAAAAAGTTTTATATACTTACAAACTAACAATTTTATACATTATCATTATATTATCTATATTTATTATCAATTAGCACTGATTTTTAAATATAAATAATATAAACAAATGATATATTGTTTTTATATTTGATAAAATAAAATAAAAATGGTATTTTATTGTATAAATCATCATAGATTATATCATTAAAAATAATATATCACATACTGAATCCTCTTATCTACAAAAAGTGTCATATCTCATTTATAATCAATCAATTAATAATATACCATTTTTTGACAAGGAAAATTTATAAGATGATTTAATAATTATATATCATTTTTTTATAACACTAGCGTGTTGCACTTCATGTTTGCTAAGCCACATTTTTATTTTATTATATTAAATATTAATTTTTTATTTTAGAGAATTAAAATGTATTTATTATAATATCTAACCTAGAATGAGATGTATTAATTATAGTTATATAAAATTATATGGTTTTGCTTTAGAAATAAAAAAATTTAAGAGCAAAATAAGAAAATAGAATTATGATGGTAGTTATTTCAAGTTTTGACTTTATATATAGTATAAATATAAATATACAAATATAAAAATATAAATATAGATATATAATATAGATATATAGTGTAGATGTTACAAATTGAAAATGGGTAATAAATGGTTAGTTTACGGTTGACATCTCATAACAGAATTTAATAAAAGGATCTTATGATTAGAATAATCTATATGAAAGATTTTTATTCCATCTTTATCCCATTTCGATAATAATAAAGTCTTCAAAAATAAATATACATTACCGTGTGGTGCATGTGGATGTGATGTGAATTGCTTAATGAAAAACATGTTTTCGTAACTAGTTATGTTTTTAATGGGCTCTGGTCGCAGTTCAAAAGAATATGCCGTTAACATGTTCCTTCACACAGACATTCTAGGACGACGATCATAAATTTCACGCACTTCGCACGCGCTCTCCGTTTTTCTAGCGATAACAACTTTGGTACCGTTCATCACTTATTTCATGCTATATCTATTTAATTTTCCTTCAACTTTTGTTTTTATTTATAGGAATCATGGACCTTCTCCTATGATTGGTGTTGTTCATGTGTGTAACTAACTGCTTTTTTGTTTAGGACATGTTCTTTTTTGTTTGTTTGTTGTGGTTGCTTATTATCGTGAATGAGGTTTATGTTTGTGGTGATTTTCCGTATATATTTATTGTTTTCTTATGTTGCCTTTCTTAAAACCTTCCAGGGTAAGGGATTAAATAATAGGAAGAGGGGTTAGGGTTTCGATCAATCCCTTACTGAGTTTGATTGATATTGTTCCCTTTAAGTTCGGTTAAGTGCTACATACACCCCAGTTTTGTAGTTTAATTATATTACTAAATCTTATTGTTATTTTAATTGTTGTTTACCTGAGTTTTTTTGGGTACTACCAAGGGTATCCCCTCACCCTTTTGGCTAAGGAACTAATCCCTTTCGGGGTTCTTAGTTGCCCCTCTTAACAAGTGTTGCTATAAGGAATTGAACTCTTGAACTTTTGGTTATCCTGGGGATCTAGGGAGGTCTTAACCAATAGACCAACACCTTGTTGGTATGTTGTTTACCTGAGTTAATTTACTGTGAGCTTGTTGGGTGAACTTTCATTATGGCTATTATTTTCTACGAAGGAGACGCGGATCATTAATTTAGTGTGCATGAGGAAATGTCTGGATATGGAAGTATTGACAAATTTAATTCGCAAAATCAAGAGAAAGCTGAATGCCGAGAATGAGTTGTTTAATAGAGAAACAGATTTGCGGTAGTGAGGGTGGATAATGCAGTTGTGGAAAATAGATGAAAAAAGATTATATTTATTTGAATTTTGATCATGGATTTGCTAAGTTACAGCCCTGAATAATTACAGTTATTACATTTTTATCTGTTCTTTTCATTAAGTTTTTGTCATTGCTCCGTGTCCTGTGATTCTACGAGTACTTAGATTATCTGATGGTGTTATTGTTCCCTTTGGTGTTAATGATGTGACTTCATTACCATTGAAGTACTAATACTTTGTATTATTTTTCGTCTGTTACAGGATTCTTGTGGTGCTTTCGCAATGATTGTCTGGTGCTAAATTGGGTTTCGTTGCAAGAATTTTAATACAGTTGTAACATTTTATTGTTTTTGCAATATTGGAATTGGAATTAGAATGAACTCCGATAAGCAGTCTGGTTTTCTTGATACACTCAAAATGGAGCGGGTTAGAAATATTCTAACCCACACTTACCCTTACCCTCATGAGCACTCCCGCCATGCTGTAATTGCTGTTGTTGTTGGTTGCCTCTTTTTCATCTCATCTGACAATATACATACCCTTGTAGAAAAATTAGACAACAATATTAAGTGGTGGTCTATGTATGCCTGCCTGTTTGGTTTCTTTTATTTCTTTTCATCACCATTTATTGGGAAGACTATCAAGCCGAGCTATTCAAATTTCAGTCGATGGTGAGTTTCTTAAACAAATTAACCACTGTGTATGCGTTATTATGTATCAATGTGAAAGTATTTATGAGATTAGGAATAATTTGGTATCTTTTTGCAGGTACATAGCCTGGATTTTATTGGCTGCTGTGTATCATCTACCTAGTTTTTTGTCAATGGGGGTGGATCTGAAGATGAATCTATCTTTGTTTTTGACGCTATATGTTTCTTCTATAGTATTTCTTCTTGCTTTCCATATTATATTTTATGGCCTTTGGTATATCGGACTTGTTTCACGTGTGGCTGGAAAGAGACCACAGATCTTGAAGATTCTTCAAAACTGCACTGTAAGTTTGGGAGATGATTTTTTGTCTTTTAAAACAATTGATAGTGTTCTGACACATTTTTTTCTTCTAATAGGTGCTTAGTGTGGCGTGCTGTGTATTTTACAGTCATTGTGGTAACCATGCCATGTTGAGAGGAAGACCGCTTGATCGAAGAAACTTGAACTGGTTTTCTGCCTGGAAGAAAGAAGAGAGAAGCCCATGGCTTGCTAAGTTTCTTCGGATGAATGAGTTGAAGGACCAGGTTTGCTCATCATGGTTTGCTCCGGTTGGATCTGCAAGTGATTATCCTCTTTTATCAAAATGGGTTATTTATGGCGAGGTACTTAATAAGTTAATATCATTATGTGATTTATGCATCTTCTGTACTAGATCATATCTATTTATGTTCTGGTACTTTACAAGCTTTAATGTTGCAAATATTTGGCATTTTAGATAGCTTGCAATGGCTCGTGTCATGGTTCGTCAGATGAAATTTCCCCCATCTACTCACTTTGGGCCACATTTATTGGACTTTATATTGCAAATTATGTTGTTGAAAGGTCAACTGGGTGAGTAGTTTCTTATTGTTGATACTATAATGCGCTGAACTTTGTGATTTCTTGAATGAAGTAAGATTATTTCTTTTTTTTGGTTCAGCACATACAAATTGTGTCCTCTTGTTGTTCTAGTGTTAGATTTCAATGGATATTAGTAGCATGAAAAACTCATTGTTGTTTTACAAACTAAAACAAGAAATGATGTCTATTTTTTTCTTAGCAGACTGTTGTCTGAAATTTTTTGATATTTTGCCTCAGATTAACTTGTGAAGTTTTTTTTAATTCTAGTTAACATCACTTTTTTTGTCAGCCACCCAAATGAGTTTTAAGTGTTCATGTTTTATTTTGCAATAGGTTATATTATATTTTGAAATCTCATTTTATGGCCTTTTTTACTTCATTATTTGGGAGGGGATCCACTTTCTCTAAGAGATAAAACTTACTCCACATCCTAGTCACCCATTCTTCAGAAATCCAACGGCTTAGATCTACTCACTAATTCAAACATTTGGATTTTCCAAGAAAGAATAACTAGGATATGGAGTAAGTTTTTTCTACACACTCTTGGAGTAAGTGGATCTCTTCCCTCATTATTTTGCTTAGCATCTTTGTTTTTATGCCTGGAAAATCAACAGGTGGGCTCTCACTCATCCGTTATCTGTTAAAGAATATGAGAAGTTGAAGAAGCAGATGAAGCCTGATT
The DNA here is from genome assembly GCF_001865875.1 of Lupinus angustifolius. Classification (NCBI taxonomy): domain Eukaryota; kingdom Viridiplantae; phylum Streptophyta; class Magnoliopsida; order Fabales; family Fabaceae; genus Lupinus; species Lupinus angustifolius. The sequence continues at coordinate 5,453,355 of NC_032018.1, forward strand.
TTTTGGACATGGTTCCCTGGTACTCTGGGTATGTATTTAAACTACTTTTTTTCCAATTAGGGTCTTGATAGTGTACTTAAACATGTACAATTTTTAAATGGTACAGAACATCAGCTGATTTATTCAAAACAGTTTTTGACCTCCTGGTATCTGTGACTGTTTTTGTTGGGCGTTTCGACATGCGTACGATGCAGGTAGCATTCTATTTTTCTTGCCCATTGTTTCTTTTTGATAATGTTGTGTCAATGTCATCTGAATAAATGTCTTGAAATATTTAGCTGACGATGTTATTTTCCATGAAATATTCAACTTATATTGCTGTCACAGCAAGCACATGCTTACATTCTAAAGGGCTTTTAGTTACTCCAAATCTGGTGTCATACAATGAATGATGATAGTTTTTTTTATATTTTTAGCAATGATGTTGTATATGGTAATTTCCTCCTTTAAGAACACAACAAATTCAAAGCCCAAAAAGTGGCCATGCATGCTTAGAAGCAAACATTAGAAATCAAGCGCTTTTACGACAAATTTTCATGCTTTCAATTTTATCACGGGACAAAATTCTCTGGGTGCAATGTGTATTCTGCTCTCCAGATTTTGATTTAATTTTTTTGTGTATAGAATATTTAAAATCACTGATGAGTTTTCATAGACGACATTTTTTAAGTATTGTCTTTAGAGTTGATTGATTACATATTATTTTCTGAAGCGAACAAATTTTGCTTTATATTCACCCTTAGCCTTGTTACAAGAATATAATTTTTCATCCATTTGTGAGGATGTGACAAGTCTTATTTTGTTCAACAGGCAGCAATGAGTACGGATCACGATGGAAATCAACAAGGTGATCTTCTATATGACCATTTTAGCGAGAAGGGTGATTTTTGGTTTGACTTCATGGCTGATACTGGTGATGGTGGGAACTCATCTTATGCTGTTGCACGGCTACTTGCTCAGCCTTCCCTTCATACGTTGAAAGGTGATTCTGTGCATACCCTACCTCGTGGAGACTTGCTACTAATTGGTGGTGATCTCGCGTAAGTTGGCCACTCTTATACAATCTGGCTAATGCTACATGATGTGATCAATCATTACTTACAAGCTTCTTGAGTATGTTAATTTTGGCACCAGTTAAAGCTGTGGTTTTAGTTCACAACTCTAAATACCTAAAGTCTAAAATCAATCACGAATAATGGAATTCTAAGTTTTCAGTCATTTTTTGGATTATCTAGAACATTTTAAGTGGTCATAACCAGAGGCTGCACCATTTACTTTTTACATTACCTGTTATCTTGCTAAGACAATACTTGCTTCAATGACGATGTAGAGAGAAAGGGTCCTTACCACAGGATTTTTTTATTTTTAATTTAGAGGTTTAAACTCTTATTTTGTGTGTGGCTATTTATTGTGCAATGACTTTATATTGTTCCTATTGCAGGTACCCTAATCCATCAGCATTCACATATGAAAGGCGTCTCTTTGTTCCTTTTGAGTATGCTCTCCAACCACCTCCTTGGTATAAAGCAGAGCAGATTGCTGTAAACAAGCCTGAGGTACCTTTTGGGGCTCAACTGAAACAATACAACGGACCTCAGTGTTTTATTATTCCTGGAAACCATGGTTAGTTTTATCCTGGTTTCAGCTCCTTATTTCATATTCTTTCACAGGGAATTCATATATTTATATATATATATTGATCTTTCTCAAGGAATTCATTTAATAGATCACACTTCTCCCTTTTCATATTTATCATCTACTTCTATTATTATGTTTGTTTCAGTCATTTTGCCATCTCAGTTTCCAGAAGACTTTAAAAATTGTGTTTTTATGCCGATCGCCAATATGATGCTGTAATTGTATTTGTTTCTATTTTTTGCTTCAGACTGGTTCGATGGACTCCAGACCTTTATGAGGTATATATGTCATAGAAGTTGGTTAGGTGGATGGTTTATGCCCCAGAAAAAGAGTTATTTTGCTTTGCAGCTCCCTAAACGGTGGTGGATTTTTGGGCTTGATTTAGCACTTCATGGTGATATTGATGTGTACCAGTTCAAATTCTTTTCCGAACTGGTGAAAGAGAAGGTATAATACTCTATCAGTTTCTTCAATTTAATGTAGTGGTGAAATACGTTATGAATGTTCTGGCTCACATTTCTTCTTTAAGTGAATGTGTTCAACATTATAGTTTACTGTCAATTTTGGTAGAATGACTGAAAGGGTCCAGATCCAGACTGAGGATGAAAAAAATATTAATCATGCAAGTGAGTTATGTGTGGTTATTGTATTTTGACCTTGGGAATTACACATGATTTTGTTTCGAAATTTCAGCCATGTATGCCATGAGTTATGTGTGGTTTTTACCTAAGACCACTTTTCATGTTTGTAATTTTCATTGTTACTTTGAATGGTTTTGAAAAACCTAATGGCTTAATTTAGTTTTGAAGCCAGCTGTTTATTATTATATATTATAAGATAGACTTGGCTCTTTCAAATTTTAATATATTGTCTTATGTCTCTAGAACCTAATTTTATTGTACAATCATTCTTTTTATTGAAACTGTTTGGTGATTGATCTAAGTGATGACATGTGTGAAATACTTAATCTGAGAGGTAGAAAACAAGTGAGTGAAAAAGTATGGGCATTGCCCAATAAATTGTGTAGCCTCCTTTAATAATTTGATTATAGGTTGTCTCCTGCTGAACCAATGAATATTTTGTTTACTCCAAGGGTTTAACTTATGTTTTTGCTGCTATATTCATTTCTTGGAATTTTTGTTTCATTAACATAAAAGGTTAATGAACCAACAAGGCGTTGGTCTAGTGGTGTAAAGCCCCACTGGATCCCCAAGGTCGATGGTTCGATTCCTGAGAGCGACACTTGTTGGGAGGGGTAGCCACGAACCCCGAAAGGGATTAGTTCCTTACCCAAAAAAGGTGAGGGGATACTCTTGGTAGTACCCAAAAAAAGGGTTAACCAAATTGTTATTATATTTTTGTAGTAAATTCTTTATTCATAGATTTTATAACTATGCTATCTGGATGCTTTATTTTTATTATGATCCTTCACAGACCTTATTGGGTAGAAGCCTCGTGAATTGGGTTGCCCTTGCTTCTTATGAATCTTTGTGCAGTTCTACATACAGCAGAATCTTTGTTAACTGATATACATATTTGTACTGCTTTCTTTGTATTATTTGACTTATCTACTGATTTAGCGTACATTTTTATATGACCATTTTTAATCAAGGTTCAAGAGGATGACTGTGTGATTATTTTAACTCACGAACCGACTTGGCTTACTGACTGGTATTGGAATGATGTTACTGCAAAGAATGTTACTCACCTTATTAGTGATTATCTAAAAGGAAGATGCAAACTTCGAATGGCTGGGGACTTGCATCATTACATGCGTCATTCTCATGTAAAGTCGGACGGGCCTGTCCATGTTCACCATCTCCTTGTAAATGGTTGTGGTGGAGCATTTCTACATCCCACCCATGTTTTCAGTAAATTCAAAAAGCATAATGGGGTTTCCTATGAGTGCAAGGCTGCATATCCTTCCTTTGAAGATTCAAGCAGGGTATGTAGAATTTTAACAATTGTTGGCTTGTTAGAGTTCTCCATTTTTTATAAACATTTTTTTATTTGCTTTCCATCTCTTTATGGTGTAACATGTTTTTTTAATTTGATGCAGATTGCATTAGGAAATATCCTTAAGTTTCGAAAGAAGAACTGGCAATTTGATTTTATTGGTGGCATTATATATTTTGTACTTGTGTTTTCAATGTTTCCACATGTGAGTTCCTCTATTTGTGTGTTATTTTCAGAGTTATTTTATGGGTTTTTTCTTAAAATCAGCCTGTTGGGCTGAGGATAAGAACCGACAACTTGATGGCTTTTATTGGAAAACTAAGTACAGTAGTACACAAGTCTTTTGTTTCTATTAATGCATTATTTCCCCATAAAAGTTATCATCTTGTGGGTTCTTATCCTCACCTTTGAGGGTTGATTTTAAGAAAAGCTTTATTTTACTTGCTCTCATTGTCTAATAATGACTTACAAGCCATTGGATTCTTGCCATCTCCTTTTGGCCTCTTGAGTAAGCAAAGCATATATTAGCATATTGGTTATCTCATAAGGTCTTGAAATTTGTCCCTAAGATGCGATTTTTTTTAATCTTATTTCTAGTGTCAGCTGAATCACATCCTGCAACATGATTCATTTTCTGGTCACCTAAGGAGTTTCTTTGGAACTGTGTGGAACGGATTTATATACATCCTGGAGCAATCTTATGTATCACTAGCGGGATCTATACTACTGCTAATTACAGCTTATTCTTTTGTTCCATCCAAAGTGTCACGGAAGAAACGAGCAATAATTGGAGTTCTTCATGTTTCAGCTCACCTCTGTGCAGCATTGATTCTTATGTTACTTCTTGAACTAGGCATTGAAATATGTGTCCGGCATAAATTGCTAGCAACTTCAGGTTGTGTTTCATACCTGTTTAATGTTTCTTATTGATATAACTTGTTACTTTTACTGCCTAAGCCATAAGATAAATTATTATATATTTAATTATTTATTGTAAGCTTAACTAAAGTTGTTAGTTTCCCTAAACTTTATTTTTTGTCCTCTTTTTTAATTATTCATTATAACATGTCATCGTTGGAGTTTCAAAATTGACGAAATAGAGTTCTCTTATCAGATTAACATTGACGAGGCACTCTTCTCTGACGTGCACTGTTACATGTCATTTTTTTGTTAGAGTTGTCGAGGGGAAAAATGTTACATGACCATCTCATTTTAATAGGAATTTCATTGCTATGTAAGTAAAGACTGTGCTGCATGAACACCAAACTAAGGTATTTCATAGCATCAATATGAAAATAGTAATATCAATTTCATTTTTAGGCTCCCACCTTACAACATAAGCCTCTAGGTGAGTTGGTCTTTGACATAGTATTAGGCCTTTACGGCTAAGTGGTTAGGATTTCGGTTTTTGCTGTTCGCGTTATTCGTAGTTAAGTTAAATTTCAACAGAAGGTAAAATGCCCCCTTGCAATGTCTACACTTTAAATGCAAAGGGCTTTTATGTGACCTGGCATACTATAAATGTCTTAACATTCTTAGCCCTCCATGTATAGGTGTGAACATTTTGGACAGATAGTTGTTGACATAAACTATGAGGATATAACATTATCGCATTTGAAGTGACAGACAAAACCGAGCTTCAAACTAGAAGGGCAAGAAGTGTTATTATGTCTTCATTGTAATTTGTATGTAACTTTGCAACCAGGTCCCATAAGCCACACCATATGGATGCATCCATGAGGGCATGTTTCGTAGTTATATAGTGATTGTATAATACAAACTACATATTATAATTTTTCATCTATTTATGTTGGTGGAAATTATAGTGTTAATTATAGTAACTTTAATTCAATGTTGGAAGCCAGATTCTATAGATAGATAATCAATTTATGGAACTTAGCTTAGTTGATATAGTTTTGACTCCTAATCCGGCGAATTTGAGTTTTGAGGTTCAGTTGCTGTTTGCCATTATCAAAATAAATTTTGGAAGTGGATTATGTTTCATTAAAGTACAATTTTGTCTGTGATAATATTTGTATTATAATAACACATTTTTATTGTTTGATCCAGGGTATCACACTTTGTACCAGTGGTATCGATCTGTGGAAAGCGAGCACTTTCCAGATCCAACTGGCCTCAGAGCTCGTATTGAAGAATGGACATTTGGACTTTATCCAGCATGTATCAAGTATTTAATGTCTGCTTTTGATGTGCCAGAGGTAAGAAACTAAGAAAGTTCTCGGGCTTTTTCAGTTTTGGTTGTTCTTATCGGCGATACTGGACACTAATGAAGATGATTGTACTCAGGTCATGGCTGTCTCTCGAAACAACATTTGCAAGAATGGATTGCAGTCTCTTTCCAGAGGGGGTGCTATGATATATTATGCTTCTGTCTTCCTTTATTTTTGGGTCTTCTCAACCCCTGTTGTTTCCTTAATCTTTGGAAGCTACTTATACATTTGCATCAACTGGCTTCACTTACACTTTGACGAAGCCTTCTCGTCTCTCCGGATAGCCAATTACAAAGCATTCACACGATTTCACGTCAAATCGGATGGTGATCTTGAAGTTTTTACTCTGGCAGTTGATAAGGTAAGATACCATCATTCATTAGAGATTATTTAGATTACTCTTTTGAATTGGTTCAGATTAACATCGTTACATAACTTGGAGATACTTAAGGTAAATTTGTTCCGAAAATCATGATGACATTTTTTTGGGGTGCTTGAGATATTTTTTAAACTTTATAGCTACATTCCTTTGTTTTAAAGAACATGTTGACATTTTCAATGTGCAGGTTCCTAAGGATTGGAAGCTTGATCCTGATTGGGATGGAGAGATGAAACATCCACAACAGTTGAGCCATTTGAGAAGGTTTCCTAGCAAATGGAGTGCAACAACTCCCCACCAAGATCCATTACAAACGGTCAAAATTGTTGACCATTTTGTTATTGAACGAACTGATAAGAATCTCTCTGGTAACGCCGATAAGAATCTCTCTGGTAACGCCAATAAGAATCTCTCTGGTAACGCCGAAAAGAATCACTCCGGTGATGCAGATAAAGAGTCAGTTCAATGATTTATTGATCTGGTGTCCCATTTGTAACACTATTTAGGAAGCAATTTAATGAAATGAAAAAAAGTAATTTCCCTTATCTATTTTCATCTCTTATCTTCTTTTGCTAGTTCAATAGTGATTTGTATTAGAAAAACCAAGTCCCTAATGATAGTGTCCCTAAGGAGATGAATCAAACACTGATATCTGGTGGGACCATATCTTTTTGTCATACAAAAGTGTCTCACTCCGTGTGCCATTTTTTTTGATTGGTTGGAAAAAATATATATTTAAGTTAAAAAATTAATAATAAATTATTTTTCTAATCAATAAGAAGATGTGATACATGAAATGATACATTTTTTGAGATAAAAGATGTGCGGCAATTGATATTGGCACCCAAAATTGTCTTCCTACATTTTTTTAACTAACCAAACAATTGTGATAGATAATGATGGGTGTAAAAAGACTATTGATAATTTTAGCAAAAGTGTAATGAGTTGTGTATAAATGCTTGCCTGAACTTTTGTTCGCATGTTTATAATCTGAGAAGCATTTAAAGATATGCATAATATAGTTTAAAAAATTAAGAAAAAATTTAATTACCTTATTTTTGTATTTATTGCTCTAAAAATTATTAGGTGATAAACGTTGTTAGACAATGAGAGAGAATCTGAACCTTTTCTAGGAAGTTCAAAAGTGACTTTTATTTTAAGTCTCTGCATAAGTTTTAATGCTCGACTTTGTAACCAAATTCACGGGTTAGAAAACACTGAAAATAGCCAGTGTTATGAAATACATAACAATATCGAATAAATTGTAGTAAATGTCCATTAACAAATTTGGTGGGACAAAGCCATAATGCCTCATTAAAAACCTAGCTAGGAAAACATAATTGGACAAAACCATGACCAAGGAAAAAGATTGCTCCCCTCATGTGTACAAATAAATAATATATGAGAAGACTAAGATTGCTCACGTGTACTAATTGCTTGTATATTTTAGTTGATAATGATTTCATGAAAATATATCCTAGAGTTTGACTTGAATAAACTTGTTTAATTCTTCTTTTAAATTATAGGTGTAAAAGAACTTTGGTGAATCATTTTTAGTTCTATCTCCTTTAACATACCTCTTATGTTTGACTTTGATACATATGTTGCAGGGTTTTAAAAACTGAATATTCATTAACAATAAAAATAAGTTAGCTACTATTCCATACTTCACAAGATGCAGCACTTAAGACAAGTACTTAAAGTAATCTTTATGTAAAGCTACATAGAAGGAGAAGCATTCTATATCTATCATCTCAACTCAACCCATATTTGATTAGTCTGATAGGAGAAAACTTTGATAAGGGGTTCCTTCCAGGGCTTTCTGTACTTCATTCCAATTTTCAATTTGCTCTGATAATGGTGCAGTATGTATTTTCACTTGATGACTATATAGATCTCTATATGGCACTCTTAGAAATTCTTGGACCTCCTTCAGTTTCTGGAGATGGAAATTTAAGTTCATATAGAAAAGATTAATATTTGACTATGACAATAACTACATAAAAACCAACTTCCTTAATGATATTATCAATAAATGATCAGACATTAGCATGGTTGTAAATTGTTCTTGCAGTCATAATATTATGCTTTCTACCATTTGATGATTTTGCAATCGCAACTGTGATTTAAGACCTTGGATGATATAGTATAAAATTTTATCGATATGGTGGACCAACATTAAACCATATATATTTATGATATAAATAGTGGTTACTCTTATACTTACAGTGCGATTTTTGTCAAGATCCTCATAGTAGAGAACAATGTGATGAGTGTTCTTAAAGTACTCAATGGCTTTTGCACTTGTCTCCTCTGCTCTCCTTAGCTCAGGTATGAGTAAAGTGGTATTAATCCGTGGCCTATATTTGGCAAGAATTTCAGCCTGCAGAAGCAGAACAAATTAAACTTACCCACTTTTGAAACCAACAGAGTAAGAGATGTTGCAGAGCCGGTATCCAGCTGCATGGTCCGATTTTCGGTTGAACACTAGTTACATGAAAGAGATTAAAGAAAAAAGGGTAAGAGATAGAGACCTCCAATGAGGAGTGTGTATGAGACTTGTGAGTTCCATTTAGTGGCTTGGTATCTTTGTCAAAGGAATTTGCTAATACAGATACCATTCTTCTTAGCAAATTCCTTCTGAAAAGAAATATAACAGAAACTCTTCTATGTTGAAAGTATTCCACTATCTCCTTATGATTCTCCATCAAACCCTGCAACATATGTATTTTAAATTTTAGCATCAGGGTCACACTATGATATGTACCTATGTAATAGGTGATGTGATAATAAGTATGGCTAAAATGCAACTTTATTAACTTTATATCATATTTATGTTATTTCTTGTCTATAGTTCGAAATCTTAAAGCATGTTAGTATTACAATATTGATAGTCCTACACAATTGTAACCACCTTTTCATTTACTTTGCAATTATTCATAATTATGACACGGAGATACGAATCGAGATATTGAAGATAGTGACTCTAGTTAAAAGGGTAAGGTTATATACATCTATAAATTCTTCGTGGTACATACCTGATTAAGCATCCACTTGAAGCCCACAGCTGCATTGCACTCATTCTTGGAAGCACTGGTGAACCAATCAAGATTGTAGACTTTATCCATTGTGTTCAAAATTGTGGAAACATTCTCCCTTCTTTTGGGTACTGAAAATATTTCTCCATTGGAGCTTATGTTAATGTGACTGTTCAAAAATGTCTCAAACCATCCACTCCCAGATCTTTGCATTGTTAGGATGGAAAAAAATCTAACAGGATTGCAAGCACACTCCTCTCTGAAAAGTCACCGATCATTCCATAAATCTAAATAATTGAGTTACATCTCTTAGTTAAGCACTTTCTATATAAGTACTCAAATCATAATAAAATTGCATCAAACTAAAAAAACATTTTTACAAAATTCAAATAATGATTTGAGTGACTAAGAGGTTATATGGTGGACATCACAACTATGAAATTTTCAAATAATTAAGCAAACATAAGAAATGTTGTTTGCAAAGTGATGATTAATCTCAAAATACTTAAAGGTCTTTACTCCAAAAAGTATGGCCCATAAAAGTATATAATTATCTTCATGTTTGTCCTTCTATTAATTAAATCTTGTTAAATATTGACATATCATCTTTATATAGTGTCACATGTTTTGTATTTATTGTACCATATCATATGAAAATCAGAATAAATTAGATTATACAATCTAACATATTTTTTATTTTTCTAGTGACTAAAAACAAAACAACTTCACACATGCTTAAACCTTCTTAAAATATATGCATATTCTTATATTTATATGAGCAAAAGATGTATACACTAATAATATAAGAGTTTTTTATACTGTGGTTATATCATTCATCATTTATTTTTAATTATTATTAACTCTTAAATAAAAGTAATACAAATGAACGGTGGATGATACACTAACTATGTATAAATCATTACAAGATTTTAAGCTCTATTTATATACCTGCTAAAAGTTTTGGGGTGTGGATACTGTAAGTAGGGTACTTCCCATTCTTCCACACCATAAGGATGATGACATGACTGATTCAAAACTCTGAGTTCCAACAATCTGGTATTTGTTTTAAGCTTTGGTTGTTCTAAACTAATTAAGCAAATGTATATTCCACAAGCTGCAGCCATAAAGAAAAGTACCAACCTCAATGTTAATGAAGATTTCTTAATAGATTTTATGTACACAGAGTCCTGTAATTAAAAAATACAATATGTTATCTTTCAATTCATAAGCACCTACCATATGATATAAATAAACTTTGACAAAATCAACTGGAAAACAAAATCAAAATCAAGATAGATGGAGCTTACATGGGTAACGGGTTCCATCTAAAATTTTCATAAAAACTTAGAAAATAATCGATGGAGGAAAAAAATAATAGAGATTGTATTAATGGTTATTTGGTTGCATATATGTTTTGTTTCAAAGTTTGAGAGATGAATGCCGAAAGAAAGGGTCAGAGGAATTGGCTTACACTTGAAAATATCAATTAGTCTATCATAGAGGAAATGAAGATTATGGCACGTAAAAATCTACACTTTAGAAGCTCTACACTTTTGGGATCAGAAGATTTCTAAAAACAATAAAACAATAAAACAATAATGAGGTACAAATATTTATCCAGTAATTTAGTTCAGATCTCCAAAAAGAAAACATGGCACTTCAACAGTACTACATGGAAAATATTACTTACCAGTTTATACTAGGAGAAAAGTGACATTTTTTGTAACAAATTTACTATCACTTTTTTCTTTTTGCTATGTAGGATGTTTTGTAGATCAATTTTACAAAGAGGGTAATAATTCCATGCATACATGATTGTTTATACAGTTAGATTATATGCCCATAGAGACAAATGTTGTTCTTAAAGACTAAATTTATATAATTTAACTTAATATTTATGTATAGAGATAAATATTTATACACAATATCAAACATTTATTTATATTACTTTTTGTAAAGAGTTAATGATAATTAATTATTGTAAAGGTAAGAAATACAATAACAATATATAAAACTCATACACTACATATATATTTTTCCTCATCTTATTATATAATTGTAGATTTATCAAACATAAATACCAACTAACAATAACCGGTGGTTGTGAACATGCCATTTATGAAAATGCCAAAATTTATATGTTATGTTTGTAAAGGGCTAATTGTAACATCGCGAATTTTACAAGTTTGAATTATAAAATTTTACTAATATTTTCATTAATTATATATTCGAAAATGAATTTCTGGGAATTTTCGGTAAGGAATTAGACGAAACTCTAGTTGAGTTTTAGTCTTGAAATTTTATTTCCTATTTTGTGGTAAATTATAGTAATTTTTGGAGACAGTCGATTCTGGATCACTGTTGGGGCCGAATCCGCCCGGTACGGCTCAAAAAGTGTCTTTTTGAGTTCCGTACTTGGAATCGAATTCTGATCGCGTCGTTGGATTCGTAATTTAATTTTGAGTCAATATAGACCTTGAATACACCCATACCTACTTTCTAAATATTTTTCACTCGGATTGCGGAAATCCGAAATTCTAATCGGATATTAGGATCAGGCGATTTATAATACCCGAT
>NC_032018.1:5465273-5517864 GCF_001865875.1 Lupinus angustifolius
AATGCTTTTGAATATATATGATTGTTGATGAAATGTGTTGAATATTGTATATGAACGTTGTTGGGAACTTTTCTGGGTGCAAGTGATTGAAAAATCATGTTTAAATGTGTTTCGGTTGTCAAAAATGGCAAAAATTGGCATTCTGTCCAGTTTATGTTGCCTGGGCGAGCAAGGCGTCGCCCGGGCGAGCAAAAACCCGGTTAGGCGGGAAAAAAAATTCCAGGATTTTCGCCTGGGCGAACAAGGCGTCTCCGGGGCGAGCAAAAACTCGATTGGGCGGAAAAAAAATTCCAGAACTTAAGGAGTTTCTAGAACTCTCTCGCTTGGGCGATAATACCTTCGCGTGGGCGAGGAAAGTTCCAGTTGATTTAGGATTTCAAGATGAATTGTCGCTTGGGCGACTAGTCCCCGCTTGGGCGAGAGATAAGAATTGTTTTTGACTATTTGGATTGATTGGTTGAAGATGTAATAACCCTAGTATGTGTGATATAAACTACTTTGGTATAACATCGTAATTGAATTAAAAAGTAAAGTATTCAAGGTGTTGGAATTAAATAGTCAAACTCGGTAATTGATTTTAAAGAAAGTATTCCGAGAAGGATGTATGATTTAGGGCGATGCCTAGAAAAGGATACGTGATACCACGGAGCGAGATCGTCTGACCGTAAGTGGCTTGGTCTGGGACCGTCCAGGGTGATTCAGCGATGGTCGTAGTGGTAGGGACGTTACCCTTTGAGTTATGATGTGAATTGGGGCACTACCTAGAAAGGAACCCGAGATACCACGTAGCGAGATCAGCTGACCGTAAGAAGCTTGGTCTGGGACCGTCCAGGGTATTCAGCGATGGTCGTAGTGGTGGGATGTATTTCCTTTGTATTACATGTTAACGTAAGATCGGGACCCACAAGAAGCATTCCTGAGGGAGATGACTTAAGGTGGGCCGAACATGGTAAATAATGATTAAAAGATTTAATCATCTAACTGCGGTTAGTGTTCATATGCATATGGTTAATAATGGAGTAGTGGAGAGGAAATTGACGGTATGACTTAGAGAACCGTGAAGTAAGCAGGGACGACACTGATTAGACAGTGATTCGCCAACAATGTCTTGAGGGAGAGTCTAAGTGAGACGAGTCCCTTGTATTCCTGGGGAGGTACCCTGTTGGATCGGACAGTTCTCACAGGCCAAACTAGGCAATCTCTGACAACCCCTGGATTGCATTCGAGATCAATGAGAGGGATGCCCAGAAAGCGTTTGTACGACCTAGGTCCAGGTAGGACTGTTCCTGAGGGAACCGATCGATCTATTTTAAATTCCTTGCGAGGATATGTTATTTCGGGTGCGTACAAAGTGGCTTGGTATGGGACCTGTACTCTTGATTTGTTTCCGACTAGGTTATTGGGAGGATATTGGTGTAAGGTGGATGATCATGACATAACATGCATATATTGCATTTGTGGAAGTGGTTTCCCACATTTGTGTTGTAAACATCATGCATCATTAACATTATGTACATATTATTACTTGTGGTTATGATATTTGTTTATGAGATGTATGTTGATACATTATTGTTTATGTTGATAAACGGTGGGTTATGATGTCGGTTATAGATAATATATGTGTATGTTATTATTTGGGGTAATGATCCCCACTTAGGTGTTATTTAATTATAATCATGAGATCTCATCGATGAATTATATATTGCTAAATGGTGAATTATGATATTGATGGAAATAAGTGTTGTTTAAATTACATAGGTTGATTTGATAATTGTTTATGAGAACAATTGATGAGTCTGGTTATTCAATGAATTTATGTTCATTAGATGTCTTACTCTCTCTATTTCTCTTCTTTTCTATTGCTTGCTTTTCGGACGTGTGTTCTTCAGATAGACAGCTTTGCTCAGATTTGGAGCTACCCGTCCGTGATGTTCTAGGAGGGGGCATGAGAAATTGAGGAGAGGCAATACCCTAGTCTTGGAGCAAGCCACTAGGAGTTGCTTATCATTTTGGGACTTTTGAAAACAAGGACGACTTCAGTTTGTTCATGTCTTTGTTTAGTGTCTGTTGGCGATGATTAATATTTTCGCCCTTTCTTTTTGGATTTTGTATATGTTAGTGGCGATGTAGTTTCCGCCTTTGTTGATTTAGTTTGTAAGAACTAAAGATGACTTAACTGTTTATATGTATTGTGTTATTTAGGAAATTGTGAATCAGGTTAAGTTATCATTCGATAACGATAAGTTGATTTTCTGCATTTGAGTTACTTAAAGTGATGTCCCGGAAAAGGAAGGTTTTTAAAAAGGAAACAATTTTATACAATCTCTTTCTTCAAAAAAAAATTTACCCATTTTTTCGCAATGTTTTTTAGAAGTATTTTTCGGGGCGTTATACTAACAACCATGTAGGCAATGATAAACAATAAAAAAGAGTAAAAAAATCTATAAAAAGAAATTAAGTAAAGAATTTGAAGAGAGCAAAAAAAACAATATGTCATATGAACTTCAATTTAAACATTTTTTAAAACATTAACCAATTGTGTGCCACCAACTAGGAGTGTAACAGTTCAATTAGGTTTTTTTTGTACATTTCAGGAATCAAATAGAATGATATTGTTGGATTATGCTAATGTTGAATTTTTTTTATGGAAGTCAAACTTCATGATCAATTTGGTTTGGTTCCTTTGGTTTTTTTTTTTTTGCATGTTTTGCAACACATTTTGTATACCATAAGACACTTATTATCTATTTCAATTAACATTTTAGCTAATCATCTCACATTCACATATCAAAAAGTTATATGCACATTTGTATAACACAAACCAAAACAAATCATATATAAAAACTTGACAAAATACTAATATAATGAAAATAATTCAACATAAATTGAACTGAAGTAATGAAAATAATTCAACATTAATCAAACTCAAATAAAGAGAATAATGCTAATAGCCAATATGTCATTTCTTTTAGTCAATATGTCATTTCTTTTAGTCCTTTACTTTATATAAAAGAATGATTTTTTATATATATGGCCATTTCAATTTTAGCGGTTTCTGCACTCCTAAAATTGGAAAGGATAAAATCTTATCCCATCTACCAAACCAATCAAATCCAACCAAATAGTATGAAAAAGTTACTTTATGTTTTTATAATTTTTCTTTTTAAATAGATGACAATTTTTAATTAGAATGAAATACTATAAAACGTGAAAAGTGGAACACCCATTCATACCAACCCAATCTTAAACGGTTACTTCAAAAAAAATACTTTTGAATATACATTTTCCAATTGACCTATACCACACTCTATTCTCATAAGATAGTATACATTAGCTAATTTAGAATATAGATAATTATAACCATATACATATAAAATAACAACCTTCGGTTGAGCATATACAGTTATAATTAAAACAACCATCTTATATAAAACTATAAAAGTAGCATAATACAAGAAAATAGAATAAAGAATAGAAAGAAGATTAGAGTAATTAAGTAATGAAAATTAAACTTCAGGAGGCATATCTCTGTTAAAGAACTCAACCAAACGTTTGATCAAATCTTGTGCCTTGTTACATCCCAATTCATATAGATGAAACCCATGACCCTCTCCTAGAGTCTCTTCAATTTGCACCACACCCAGCCACCCACTCCTACCTAATGCATTATAGTAAAGCCACCCTCTATCCCTAAGCACATCCTTCTCAGCCACACACACCAACACCCTCTTACAACCGAGCCATGCCAAGCTTGGTGCACCCTCAGCAACTGGGTTAACACGTGGGTCATCATTATCTGGCATTGAGGGACACACAAATGACCATAACTTATCTACCGTGGCCTTTCTATCTGGGTCCGAAGCCTCTGAGCCTATTGGTTCTGAACCCCAAAAATATGGGTGGATTAAACAAGCCCCGAGAATTTCAATCCCAAGCTCAAAATCTGGGTCACCAGCAACCATGGCTATATTATGAACTATGTTAGCACCAGAACTATCTCCTGCTAAGAAAACTCTTTCAAAATCTGCATGCTCATTCAACCAAGCCTCGGGTCCAGTGTTTTGTTTATGGGATGCAACCCATTGTAGTGCAGCCCAAGAGTCTTCATATGCTGCGGGGATAGGGTGCTCTGGTGCTAGTCTGATGAATGTAGAAAATATCTAAGGAGCTAATAACACTTCGTCACATTAAAATAATCTTCAACATTCAACCTTATCTGAATAATCAAAAGCTTGGGCTGTGTCTCTTTCCTAACTCAAATTTTGAGAAATGAATAGATAAAAAATGCTTAAAGTATGCTTGGTTGAGGTGAAAAGAGAAAGAAAGAAGGTGAGAATAATATTTTCCTTTGTTTAGTTGAATGAAAAATAAGGAAGGAAATAAAAAAATATTTCTATTACTCATGTCTTTATGTTTTCTTTTGTACATACGAAAACAAATAGAAAAAATTGCACCAGTATTAAAAGTTATAAAATATATATTAAATCATATCCTAAATCAATAGAAAAATAATAAATATTAAATTTTTTAATTGATATAATATGTTTTTATTGGTTTAAGATATAGTTTGAGACATACTTTGTGATAAATAGAAAGACCAAAAAAATCAAAAGTTTGATTCATGTGATAAACATTTATTATGATAGACATTTATACATCACAAAATAGATTAGTTCATTATTCATAGAGTGATACTCTTAATGTACAAAAAATATCATTATTAATAATAATTATATTATTTTCTTTTTACTTTGTTCTTTCATTCTATCGTACCAAACAACTAAAAAATCATAATATTTTTTACTCATTTTTTCTCTCAACTTTTCTTTCCTCAACTTTTCCTTTTATAAACCAAACATAATATAAATTGAGCCTGATGGAAATATTTGACCATCCAAAAGGTGATCTATATTCACTTAAATTATATTTGTCTCAACGGAACATTCTTTATTATTATGAAGGAAATATGTTATTATGCTCTATAAATTAAGGACTTGTTCCTCCTATAAGTATATTGTCAATCAATAATACACTATTAAAGAATTGGTCAAGAGA
Source organism: Lupinus angustifolius (assembly GCF_001865875.1). Lineage (NCBI taxonomy): Eukaryota > Viridiplantae > Streptophyta > Magnoliopsida > Fabales > Fabaceae > Lupinus > Lupinus angustifolius. Next base: position 5,470,329 of record NC_032018.1, read on the forward strand.
GATACCAACACCACCACCTGAGTGTTCATTTCAAGTAATAAAGTTTAGTCTACAATTTAAGTCTTACTTATCTTGCTAACAATATAAAGTTTTATATCTTTTCACTTATATTTATGATAATGTATATTTATTACTTGTATTATTATAATTAAAACATCATCAGACTTGGATATACTCCTCTCAAAATGAAGTTAACTTTAAGAAGAAATAAACATATTTAATTTCAAACCAATTGGATGTTCCGGAGTGGATATGCAATCATTTGAGTAATTTTTAATTTTGACCATTCATATCATGTGTCATACATGGTTGTATGGTTAAATTTTTTTGACTAGATATTGTTTTATAAGGTAAAACGATCCATATACCTACCTGTAGTTAACAGATACAGCAACAACTTTGGATTTGGCAACAACTTCAGTTATGTAGTTATGGTAATTTGCAGTGCAGGAGGATGAGACACAGAAGGCACCACCATAGAAGTAAAGTAAGAGAGGGAGCTTGTGAGTGTAGCTAGTAAGGTGTGGAAGGAAGAGACGTGCAGAGATATTGTGTTGTGGGTCAATAGTGATATCTTTGGAGGAAACTCCAGTGGCTTGATCAATGAAGGGTGGAACAAAATCAGTGCCTTTGAACCTCTCAACAGAACCGTTGCTGAAGACACGAATGATGCCGGGGAAATCATGAATTACATGTTCACTTTGGTCTGTGTTAGTTGAGTTTGAGTTTGAGTTGTCCATGTAGATGGAAAGGGTGTGAAGAAAGCAAGAATATGAGGGACAGAAGATACAAGAGTGGGATATCCAGATAACTTTGGGCGGGATATTGTAACGAATATGCACCTCTCTTTCTAGAGGTAGGTGTGGAAGGCTAAAAGAGATATGTTGTTTCTCACTTCTCATCTCCTATTTTAGTTGTATATTTCAATTCAATTAAAGATTATCACACCAATAATCATAAAAATAGAAAGTGGTGTAATGTTATTGATTTGAGATAAATGACAGAAATTTTTTAAAATGGGTAATTCTTGTCTCTCTTATGATATATTGTGAGGAGATTATTTCTATTTTTGTATTATATGAGACAATCATTAAGATAATATATCTTTATCTTCTTATTGATATTCACATATTTGCTTTGTCAATATGTCATTTTTATTTACTTTATGTCCTATCTAATTAGAAAATAAAATAAATAAAAAATTATAAAAACAAAAATTAATATTTTTATATTATTTTGTGAAGTTGGATGATATATGAGCACAATGACGTATCTAGAATCTGAAGACAGGGTGTGCGATATAGGTTAAAAATTAAAATAATAAATATCATTATATAAAATGATGAACACATTAATATAAAAATTACAAAATTTAAATATATTAATCAAATAAGTTATGTATTTCATAGTTGATCTATATGTGACTTCATATTTTCAATCATTAAATTATTAACTTGTTGTCAATGTTATTGAACAATTCTCGCTCAATACAAGTGACTAGACAATCTTTCATTCATGCATTTCTCATTCAATTACGTAACCTATTTTTTATAACTTTCATAGTTAAAATGATTCTTTCTATTGTGTTGTGATACCAAGTAAAATCAATTTTAATTTAAAAAAATAAGCTAATAAGTATACAATGTGTCTTTCACTTTCAAACAACTTATCTAAAAAATTATTGATTCTTTTAAAGAAACAAATTCAATATTAATACACATTTCAATGATGTAACTCTCATATTGGTTATTAAGCATCACCAAATTAATTGGAAAAAAAAAAACGTGAATAAAACTTTGCAAATTCAATTAGTTTTATCATATTAAAATTAGGGAAACCATAATAAATTTCTTTAAGTTACATATCAACAATAGTATAAAATTATTTAACACAACTCTATGAAACATATCATGCTGTTTACAAAGAAAAAGGTAAATATTTTAGACTTATAAAGTTGTTAATAATATACACATTTTTTCAAAAATTCAAGGTGTGCATTTGCACACTCTGAAGGTGCATGTAGCACCGTCACTGTATGAACATGAAATCTTGCTTAGCAGAATGAATATCACATATCATAAATTATATCATACATTAAAATGAATAAATATGAAGCTTTAATTATTTTAATTAATATTACATATTTTGATTAGTGTGTCATATACATTACGATATGTTTTGAAATATGAAATCTTTATTCTTATACATGTCCATCAATAATTAAATAATCTTACTATTTATATTTATAACCAATTTGTATATAATTGTTCAACATTCATTTAAAAGAAAGTTTCACGCTTGTTTATTTTCACTCTTTTTATTTACCAAAAATAAAAAAAATATTATCAATGAAAATGTAAAGTCTCTCTGGTTCGATTGTTCCAAAAACACATTTATTAGAAAAATATTAATACTTATCCCACGTAGAAAAATAATAATATTTAATACAATTTAAGAAAAGTTTTGATGGAAAGACAAGGTTGATCCATTTAAGGGACCAATTTAATAGAAATAAAAAATAGGCAAATAAGTTAATAACAATAATAATAAAAATAAGAAAATAAAAGTATTATTGAAAACGAGATAGGTTGGGATGGAGTTTCTCAATCTCATGAACCTAAAATGGAAATTTTTGAGATTGAGAAAATGAACTTCATTCCTACTTTCATTGGATTTCTAACCCAACCCTGAATATATATATATATATATATATATCAGGTTATTATTACAAAACTCTTGAATGTAGAAATAACTTAAATGAGAACCCATGTTAGTCTAAAAAATGAAAACAATTAATATAAATTATTATATCTTATTTCAATAATGATAAATTAAGAGATAAGTAATATCAATTTTTGAACTAATCATAATTTTAATTATTAATATTAACGTGTTGATAGATATTTCGTATCCGTTGACCCACATTTTGTATTTTATGATATTAAATATTAAATTTGTATTTTTTATTTTAGAGAATTAGAATGTTTTTTATTGGATGTACTTCATGTTATAATTTTTGTATTTATTATAATATCCAACTGAAAATGAGATGTATTAATTATAGTCATCTATGATTATATGATTTTACTTTATAAATACTAGTGTATACAAACACTTCGTGCTTACCGGCGAATATTGTGTGATACTACATATTCAATTTTTATATATTTCATTTTTTGAAATAAAATGTATTTTTGAGTTCGGTGTACTTTATATTATATTTTTTTTGTTTACAATAATGTTTAATTAAGGTGAAATATGTGGTTAATTAATGTATTGATGGTAGTTGCTTATGATTATATAGTTTTTTGTAAAAAATAAATAATGTTAAGGGCAATATAAGAAATGAAAATTACACCATAAAAAAGTTATTTCAAGTTTTAGCTTCATATATAGTATAGATAAAATATTAAGAGCAAAATAGAAAAATAAAATAATGGTGGTAGTTATTTCAACTTGCCTTTATATATAATAAAAATACAGATATAAATATATGATTGTATGTGAGTTGTTAGGTAAATAATATAATGGAAATACCAAACTCAACCTTGGCTAAAAAAACCCAAATTCATTGAAAGTAAATTTTCCAGTCAAATTTGAGGCGACTATTCAAATTTTCCTATTATATGGAGATTATTTTTGCATTTTATCATTTTTACAATGCTTCAACCATTCACTATCTCTCTCTTTTTATAATCAGAAAAGAGAAAAGCGAAAGAAAAGGGGCAAAAGACAAGAAGAGTTGAACGAGTAAGCTAGTTTTGCATAGTGTTGAAGATGGAGAAAATGTTTGCACTAAGATCATTATACCGTTCACTCAGCTTCAGATCTTATCATTTCATCGCACCCGCTGTTACCAACCGTTTCACCACTCCAACCGTTTCTCACATCTCTTCCTATCATCATATTCCTCTTCCTTCAGGTACTCTCTTATTTTGTTAGATTTCTCGTTTCATCAATTTTTATCGATAACCGTTACAATTTGATATATTTGTGCTATGGAATTATCATCATTTTTTTTCCATCGGAATAGTTTATTGGACTTATTGTTTGTCATGTTTATATCATTATAGTCTTAATAGATTCACTTTGAAGCAGAATTTGTAAAACAAACGACTACAAATTTCTCGTTTAAGTTTTTAACATTAATATTTGTATCAGGAATAATATATATGTTGTGGTGAATAATACCTGAATTTAAGCATAATGATAACATAAACATTAATGGTGTAAGTTAGCTTAATTTCTGAAACAAGGAGGGTGCCGAGTTTGTTTTAGTGTTTTGGAGTTTCATTGCTTTGTAAACTTAATGGAATTGCTCTATTTTGTGACTATGCTAAAGGAAGCTTGTCATCATGTTAGTTTCCGATGTTTTTGCTCGTATACATGAGGCTTGCAGACACCATGTGTGTTATGATGTTGGATTTTGTATTATGGTTATGAAATTTGTTGTGGTTTAGACAATAATTTGTGGTGTTAGTTACACCCTGAATCCTTCCTTCTAATAATGAAATTAGACCGCAACAAAATTTGTATGTGTTAAATTGGAAAAGGAAGTTATCTATATTATTTGTTCCGGACATGCTTCATATTTCATTATTTGGTAAGGCTCTGGGTATTATAATTGAAAATGGTTGTTTTATGCTGAATTTGTTTTGCTTGAAAACATCTGTAGAATGCAGGTCTTCTGTCTCAACAAGCTTAGGAAGCATGCGATTTTATAGTGAAGATGTGTCCCACAAGCCTGACATTAACGACCCTCAGCTTCTAAATGCTTTCAAGGATTTGATAGCTGAAAGTTGGGATGAGATTCCAGATTCTGTTGTCTATGATGTTAAGGAAGCTTTATCTAAAAATACCGAGGACAAAGCTGGCAATGAGATTGTGGCCAATGTGTTCAGGGCAGCCGAAGCTGTTGAGGAGTTTAGTGGGATTATAACTACCTTAAGAATGACAATTGATGACAGTGTTGGAATGAGTGGCGAGGTATTTCTATTTTCAAAAATACACTATGGCATTATCTTCTCATTCACCCATCACATAAGTCTGACAATTTAATTTATTTCCCTAGGATGTAAAACCTTTGCCTGATCATATCAAAAATGCTATCCATACCATTTTCGATCGCTATTCCACCTATCTGAATTCCTTTGGGCCTGATGAAACCTATCTGCGGAAGAAGGTGGAGACGGAATTGGGCACAAAGCTGATACACTTAAAAATGAGGTGCAGTGGCCTTGGTGCTGAGTGGGGAAAGGTATCATATATTTTCACTCATCAATATCTTTTATCTAGTAATATTCATTTTTCATAAGTTGTTGCCAATTGTGTATGGGGGAAAGTTTCTAGACCACCATGGCAGCATGGTGGATAGCATAGCTGCTTCCATAATGAAGGAAGATGTTGGATTTTTTTTTCAATATAAAAAGTTATTAATTCAATTTGTAAAAGCGAGTGAGATTAATACTTTATTTATATCATGAAAAGTCATTACAATTAACAAAACCAAAAATATTTGAACTGATACCAAAACACCCATGAAAGAAGATAAAGAGAGAAGGGCTCCAAAGATGCAGTATTGTGTGTTAATTTTTAGAATTCTTACACTGTTTGTCTTGTTATTTCCACTCATAAGACATACACTTAAAATCTCAAGCTCATTGGCTGACTGAGAAAAATGAGTTGAAGTATGCAAAAATCTGACACTTTAACTCTGACATTTGTCATTGTGCCATAATTGATAGCTGCCAGTTCCGTGGATTGTACCATGGTATCACCATTTGAAGATGCCACATGATTGGAAGTTTATTGCGAGGAGCCCCCAAAACCATCATCCCCAATATCAAATTTTGTGCGCACTTGCAAGTTGTGACATCATTTGTCTGTTTTAGTCCTTGAAAAATATGTAGTCAAATGTTATTGCATGACGCATTTGCTAGAAATTGTTTTAACTTGACCATCCCCCTTTTCTGGTTCCTCATTTAATTGTTTTCTCATACAATTTTGGTTGGTGCTCAGTCCTGTGTAGTTATTACATTAATAATTGCAAACTAGTTTCTATTCTCTTCTCTAATATGTTGTTTTTGTTGCAGGTTACGGTTCTTGGAACTTCTGGACTTGCAGGTTCATATGTTGAGCAAAGAGCATAGAGAGAAATATTTTAGAAACAGTGAATGTAATTGTTTGTGTTTTTACATTCTGCTTTTGAAGCCCATAGACCCACAATGATTATTCTCCTGACTTCTTTTGTTGTCAAGCGCTTGATAGCATGAAATAAGAGCGCTTAACTTTGTTAAATGGGAAAATCCACTTACAGTGTTTTCTTAAACTTTCATTTTCATTTCTTGCATAAGCTAACAACTATGGTCAAGTTCTAATGTACTCGTATATATCTTGACAAAATGAAAATAACAAGTCAAGAAGCTACATATTTATATCTTGAGTGTTGCTACTTGTTTGTGTTTTACATCCATTATCTGCGACTGCGAGGATCAGTTACAGAAGATAATACATGAACGCAAATATGATGTCTTATTCAAATGTGACTGTCTTAATGATTCTGAAAATATTTGAATCAAGCAAATGAATGAATTATTTCCTTGACAAAGCAAAACGGTTATGCCAGTTTAGTTTTCCTCATTTTTTCACCTTATCAGCGTTTTAGAAACCAAATGTTGTTTTAGTTGGAAAGAAATGACAGCTATGTTAATTGATATTGGTCGTGGCTGTTCATGTCCCTCTGTATCAGTCCAGAAATTGAAGCCACGATTGTATGATTTGAATGTATAAGACTCCTCCAAAATGAGTCTGAGCCTAAGAATAATTCATTCATAATTAGCTAAAGTATATTAAGATTTCAACCTACTTTAACAGTCACTCAGATTTGATTAAAGGAATGATGTTTCTCTTAACTAAATTGAGGTAAGTAAATGAATAGTTCATGTCTAAATTTTTAGATGAATGCCAGTTAAAGTTCTTGTGTAACATTGATTTCTGTAACATTGTAGTATACTTTCTTTTATTGAAATAATTTTCTCTCTACATTGTATATATGCTATAGTTGATTAAACAAAATATTTATATCCATAAAAGGAATATGTTACAATGTTACAAAAAATCAATCCAAATCCATGTTTCTCACCTACATTGCAGACTGTTCATATCACAGAGTTGATGACAGGGAGATATCATGAAGTTCCTGTTACTTTAGTTGGTAATGTAGTGATAGCAAGATTCAGAAAACAGCTTGGTAGTGAGTCATGTGTTATGAAATGGTATCAGAATTTCTTAATTCTGTATCATGTGGGTATCATGACTATAGTGTAGTCAAAGATAGTGTTATCCCTTATTCATTAATCTTCAACTACATTCTGCTTGTTACAATTGCTCAAATAATAGGAATAGGAAAAACAATAAGTGAAAGTTATTTAAACTCAGGCATCTTTAGTTCTTCTCTGTATTTTACTTGACAACCAAGAATCAGAAGGTGACTTAGGCAGTGGTGGAAGTAACACAGCTTTGCGGCACAGACCGAAAGGCCATCCCTCACAATGAGAAAACTCCTGAATTATCGAACGCCTCCAATTTTTTGAGAGCTCAAGGTCATTCATGCTTGAACATCTCGAAAGATTCGTCTTCACAGAGTAAAATGCATCCATGCTCATAGCATTCGAAGAACAGCACGAGAAACAACTTTTAACAGACAAAAATTCTCTTTCGTCGTGTTCTTCATCACCCTCTTTCCTTTCTTTTGGTGCCATTGTCTGAGTGAAATACAATTCTCTTGCTGCAGGTGAGGATAGCAAGGAGAAATTATCTGTCAACAGGTTTGGCTTGTGCTTCTGTTTTTCCATGATTCGGCTTCGAACTGTTGAGACAATCACCTGTGGAAGCAGCAAAAATAGAACAATAAAACAATCAAGTTCGAAGTTTAACATTGAAGTGAAGAATTTTTCAAAGGATAAAACTTAGTGTTGTTCTCTCTATGTACTCGTGATGTAGCGTCAATAAGAACATAACATGTGTAACAAAACATATGTAACATGTTATAACTTTATTGGAGAACAACACCATATACACTTAGTTTATGAAGGTTGAGTAGTGAGGTTAATGTTACTACTTCCTGTTCCTCATCGAGATCACTGATCGACCACTCCTCCTCAAGGCTCGCACTCGAAAGCTGTCGACTAAAAGTTTGGCAATGGGAAAACACTTCCTTCAGAATAGCTGCAAAATATTTGCATTTCTTTGGGTGGTTTGATGGCTCTTCATGGTAGAAGACACCCATTGTTAAGATTCATTAATAAACTTGTCACATAAGAGTATATATTTATATATTGAGCCACCAATATTATTGTGTATACGCACTATTGTATATTTGTATTGATGCTCAAATTGACCTGCTTTATTGATAGTGGCCTTGCAGCGTAAAAATCTTAATGTCCTTTAAGATAAAGGCATGTTAAAATGGCCTAAAGGACACTTTAACAAATAGCATGAAAATTCATTGTAGGATTCAAATGCTTATTTGACTGATATATAACCTTTGGTGAACCTTCATGAATTTGTATATATTTCTGTGTTTAAGTGGTGGTGCCTATTCAGAGTTACACTTTAAGCTAAAGTCTTGGTTAATAGGACGTGCCACCCAACAGATACTGTTATTTGATAAATTTGATTGGTTAATGGTTATCCTCCAATTGAAGTTGTTTCTTGAAAAATAATTCAGAAAGGGACAAGAGCATTAGTGGCATTTTCACATCATTTTGAAATTGACTGGCATGAGATAAAAAGGGATTCTGTATAGTGTATACCAAAATAGATTTGGAGATAATGAAAGGAAACTTTTCTTTAACAATCTGATTCATTGAATTGCAAGACAACTAATATTCAATGGGTCTACAAGTTTATGTATGGACCATTTTCTCATATTTGTTACAGTATTCATCTTATACATTTTCCTTTATGCAAGTTAACCTTCTTCCTTGATAACCTAATTAACTACTAGTAGGTTGAAAAACCTGGTAAGATTAAGACTTGGTTGTTGTTGTAGGTTGAAAAACCCGGACCTCCATTATTATCAGATTCGGCTCATATTTGAAAGCAAAATTTGGAAGGCAAACAGACTGCTGCATATGATCAATATTTTTCAACATATATATAAGTAACATTCGAATAATGTTATACATACACTTATATCCGTATCACCTCATATTTATACGTTTTATCATTTGATTGCAACTAGTTCTGTGTCATGTTCATACATACCTATACTTTGGTTGTGCTACATATCCCAAGTGTAAGTGGAATTGCATATAAAACTTTATACGCAAAATTGAATCAGTTGTCAAAAAAGGATTTTAAATACTTACTATAGAAGATTCATACAGATATATGCAAAAACAATTAAATTAAATAAATCTCTTTTGACATTCTATTCAATTGTAGTAGTAATTACATGAAAGGGGGTTCATGACAAGTTACCCTCACTCCATGTTAAAGACTCCAATTGCACAAACCCACCCTACACTACTATTGACACATTACAACAAGCTTAACTTCAATCAAAATACAACAATCAAATCCAAGGCTTTAAGTTGCAGTGGGTTACCCCAATTACTGTGATAATATCAAAAATTTGGAAGTCTCTGTAATCATAATGCAACCACAGTTACAAGTGTGCAGCAATATCTAACCATTCAATGAAGCATTTCATGGTCCTAAATTGCAGCCCATAACTTCAAATACAATTGCAATATTACAGTTTTGATAATTTTCACCATAGTTACAAGGTTCCCCCATTTAACTTATCTAACACGTACCAAATTATGCATAGCACCTACCAAATTCCGCATACAGTGTAGCACATATCGAGTTCGTCATAAAAAAGTCGTGTACAAGTAATATAAAAACTGACAAATCGCATAGAACTGGATAACACCACACGAACCACTACCACCATGTAACCATGCAACTATGATCTCCACATTCCCATCACAGTTGCAACTGCATTTATACACAATTTGCGATAATCACAATCCATGAATGCAATTGCAACTACATTGATCACATTATTTTTACAATTGTTCACAATTAAAAACCATTATTAACATATCAGTAGTAAAAAACACGATATTATTTCAATTCGCAGATCTCTGGAGCTGAATAGAAGTAAGAGAAATCAAAGAATTGAGCTTAGAAACAGCAGAAATCTTATCAGGCGGACATTTAGAGAGAGAGAGATTCAAAGAACGAAGAGCTTCATCAAGCTTTCCAGAAGCCAAGGCGGCACAACCTGCCTTATAAGCCTCATCAGCCATGCGTGCGTCGTATTGATCGGATTCAGAGGTGTTCGCGGCGGCGGAGGAGGAGGAAGAAGCGGTGGTGGAATCGAGGAGAGCGGTGGCGCGTGAGTATTCGAGATTGGAAATTGCGGAATCGATCTCAGACATTAAAGCTTCTGGTGTGGCGGCGATAATCTTGACGCCGTCGTATACACTCCAACGGAGCTTTCCTTCACCGAAACCCGAATCCATGACACTGTGAATTCGAATTCTAATTGGAAATGGTGAACAATGTTTCATTGGTGCCACATTTTCTTCGATATAACAACTATTACAAAACCTATTGATATAGATTGTATTTGTGGATTATTATTTTATTTTTGGATTATGATTTTAGATTGGTTTTTTGTACAATCAAAGTATCTAATTATTTTTTTGGAGCAAAAAAACTAATTCACTAACATTGAAGATTCTGTGGGCCTTATATTATTGGATAACGTTGTGTCGATATTTTAGATAGGGTTTAATACTAAGTTTTTTTAATAACTTTTGGATTTATTTTCTCCATCACTCCATTTTTAGTTGTTTGTTATGGAGTTTAAAATTTGGCAATAGTCATCATTTTGTTAAGATTTGTGAAGATCTTTTTGTGTTTATTATCACTTTGTTTAGTGTCACCTATGACTAATTATTTTTTTATGATTTGTTTAATATACCTTCTATTCATTAATGAAATGTGGCAAGCATGAAAACCATTTGTGGAGGATTAACCATACATTAACACAATTTAAATTATTAGCCACCAACTAGGCCTAGATGACTTGAGCTTGATGCATGCACAAATCTTTTTCACTCTTGAGAAGATATCTTACATGAAAATAAAAACCAAAATCTGTTACCAATTTTGTTTGATTAACATTTTAGTGGAAACTTTGGGACATTCTTAATTTTTTCTGTACTACCAAGGGTATCCCTAATTCTTTTTTGATAAGAAATTAATCTATTTCGGGATTGTAACTGCACCTCTCAACACATGTCGCTCTTAAGAATTGAACTATTGACTTTTTGATCATCCTAAGAATCTACTAAGAACTTACACCACTAGACCTACACATCGGTGTACATGATTGGTTTGTAGGGTATATAGTGTGTATTACATGTATGAATAGAAAAGAAGGCAGAAAGATCATCAACAACATTAGGAACAACAACTACATTATCATTATGAGTAGTATATTGAATCTCATAATTACAACCAATTATGATATCAGATAGCTTACAACAAAATAACTTCCTCATTGGTTAAGTAAGTTACCTCTCCTCATTGTTAAACAGTTCTTGGGGGAAAATCCTTGGTTTTTTAACCAAGTCCTAAATGACTATTGATGAAAACCCTTTGCTCCTCATTTCAAATCTTTTAACAGAAATAGGAAAAATCATGTTGAAGAACAGTATACATCCACAAAGCATGACAATGGCTTTGCCTAAGCTAGCTTTGTGTGCATGTAACCTCGATTCCTCGAAGGTAGATCCGGACTCTGCTTGGTCATGTTATGTTAACATTAGTGTTGGTTGATTTACTCATTGACTGACAACTCCAGAAGCCCACGGAAGGATCACTGGTGCGGATGGGTGTGAGTTTCGATACCATTCTGGATACCTGTCCTTAAAAGTTGGTTTGGGTTTCTCAGCCTGGATTCAGAATATCAAGAGTATATTAGCCAGGAGAGAAATTTATAGAGTAGATAATAGTTAAAAGTTCAGGTGCATTATCACATAGGTAGTTTTGGTAGATATGTCAGAACAGAACGAAGTAAAAAACATGAGTTTTGTTTTCTGTTTGGTGAATTCTGTAATCAGAACAGAACAGGATTACAAGATAAAAAGTAGAACATTTTAGTTCCACCAAAAGTGGTGAAACCAAAGAGAATAGAACATAATGTTCTCTCTTGTCCAATTCTGTTCTGTACAGGCACCAATACTACCATAGAGTTAAAGTATCAAAGACAAGCAAATACATAGAGAAGAGGCAAACTAGTGAATAGTCACATTGATGAAGTACATCTTACATATTTCAGCCAACATTCCATATGTTTGTGCTGATAGATATCTGGAGAATGACACCCAAACTCGGAAGGGCAATAAACCCAAATATTGCATTTCTTTTCGCCTTCTTTAGCAAGTTTAGCCTGGTCCAAGCATGCCTGACAGCAATCAGCTGCACTATCTTTGTGGTGAGTAAGACCCCATCTTACGGCATCACCACCATAATCTGTGTGAAGTTCAGCATTGCACTCAGGTTGAAGGGGCCTGCCAGGTAGAATTTCATCCTCTGGAGAAAAAGTATACTCGTTAAATACAACAATTAACTTTCTGCATGGAAAAATATATGCAGATTTCAATATTCTACCACAAAAGGCATGCAAATTAAGTTATCAACTGAATCTGTCATCATGAAAATGATTTTTCTACTGTTTGGGGGAGGGGCTAATAGAGAGAGTGAAACTGTAAAAGGAAGATGATAAATTTATTTTGACTGGAGAAACTGGTATTACCAAACTCCTCTACTAGAGGAGGTTTGTCATCATGTTCTTCATTAGTAACATTAACAGGTATCCAAAGGCCGATTTCTTCGGAAAACACATCCCAACCAAACTCCAAAGCTCTTGCTAGCATCCCTAGGAAGATGAAATAAAGCATTCATTACTAGTGTGCAAAGAGACATACATAATCTAAAAGTAACAATCTATCAACTCAAATAGTCAAATGCTTTTCTACTTGTTTATTATAGAATACAATCAACTCGAATATCAGAAAGGCATCAGAAAATCAATGTTCATACCTGCCTCTTCATGTGGGATGGTTGAGTTGGAAGTCCCTCTAACAAGAGCCAACTTAACTTCTTTCAGTCTTTCCTTGCGCCAATTTTTAACTGCCTCTGTATAGAATCAATCAGTGTTAAAAATATGTTAGTACTAAAATATCTTCCAAATTCTTAAATCCACATCCACATAAAACCACCAAATTAAATGCATAAAACAAAAAATGGAAGTAACAGAAGAGGAACCTCATTCTGACAGAAAAGTTTGCCACGTGATATCAAAGAAATGACTGATTATGCACTATTGAAGAAAAATATTACTTCACATACTGAAAAAAATAATATTAAAAATAATTCAAACACAACAGCGTGCACAGCCTAGAGCATGAGGCTCTCACATGGTGGGGTCTGGGGAAGATAAATGTATGTCATCTAATTCTTTTTCACCTTTTTACGAAGGGTGTACAATAATAGAACCAAATTAAGCTGTTAAAATTTAATGCTATGCTTTGTTGAGAGGAACAAAATCAAGAATATCCTACAATTAAGCTATGTCTTACTAAATATGTCTCTCCTGTTTTTACTCCCTGCTTCCCAGCCTTAAAAGGAAACAATAGATCCAACACTTCCAGATTGAAGCTTCAACTCGGCATCATGAAGTCCAATATACTGATTTTCATCCCAAAATCAAGTCAGTCCCCGCTTCACATTTTAAATGAATACCATACATACTTGTTGGTCTCTCTACCTCCACATGATATTTTCTATATTTCACATTGTTTTATCAGAAATTTCATGATAACAAATGATGTTTTGGTAAAAAAATGTGGTGTCACTTGGCCAAATATTTGTTCAAGTTATATACACACAGATGTGAAATGTTGAATAATATTTTGCTCTTGCAAAGAATCAAAATGAATAATCCATTTTCTAATTAAATATTAAACTTATTCTTTCAAGGTGAAATACAATGATCTTGAAAGGGTGTAGGATAGTGATTTCTAATCTTAAGCATTATAGTTATCATTACATGTGTGGAGGAAACCAATAGAAGCCCCCATAAGGAAAGTAGATCAAATGGGGTTACTAGGGGGAGAGGGAGGCCAAGAAAAACTATAGGCGAAACAACTAAGAAAGGCTTAGAGATCAACGCATTGTAAATAAACATGATTTATGATAAAGCATTACGGTTTCATTCGATCCATATATCTGACCCCACCTAGTGGATTAAGGCTTGGTTGTTATTGTACATGTTTCAAAACCTTGAAAACTCTTGCTCTTAAGTCTGAATAAGAGCCAATCATGCAACAAACAACCATTGCAATGTCATCCAACTCCTTTGTAACATGAGGCTAATAATCACACCTTGTCATCGAACCAGATAATTATATCCAGAAAAGGTTCAGATAAATCAAATTATGCCCCCTTAGAACTTGTTTTAGAACGTGAATACAATTCAAAATGGTCTCTTCCAAAGTTTAAGAGTGAGAAGAAAGTAATAGAAGAAAAGGGATAGCTGATGATCATATCAGAGCAATTTCGACAGAAAGATAATCCAATTTACATTTGAAACATCAAACAGCTAGTTGCCTCCTTGAACAACAAAACATAAACAAAATGATTATACAGCAAGTAGCAAACCTTCAAAATGAAAAGGCAACATTTATAACAGATCATATATAATGGAGTTCATCTATGCTGCAGCCCTTGTATCTACGTAACAGTTATGCAGTGCATAGGGGGAGGAACAGTATGCTCTGAAGGAAAGTGAAAAGTAAAAAAAAAGTCAAATCATGTAAGTCTAAGTGAAAGTGATTATGTTAATACGAGATCCTGGACCTTCTTGCATCCTATAGTGATATCATTAATTCTAGCACCAATCAAGTTGTCCATGTAAAATTGGTATTAGTTTTCCTATAAAATAAAAATTGATAAACAAGCAACAGCGAAACTCTGCACTTTGCACCTCTTATGAAGAGTAGTGACCAAGTACATGACAGTTCCTACCATCCTTTTTGAAATTCAAAGTTTTAACGTAAAGAGTGTTAATAACTTAATACACAAAAACGATTCTCAAATTCTCAATGCCTAATTAAATCATAGGAGGAATAATACATACTTATCAGAATAATTCACAAAAATACGCTCACCTCGCTCCTTAGCCATGCCTGTGCTATTGCTATTCAAGCTCCTTAGTCTCACCAAGATCTCATCAAGTATTTTTTGTTTCAAATGCTGAGGCAACTCAACCGCCACATTTTCACTTGAAAATTCCCCTTCCAATTCCTTCGCCTTTTTTGCACAACGATACCATCATTAACTGACTTTGATATTAATTTCAGAACAAGTGATACTAAAAACAGCTCTTACCCATTTCATCAACTCCACTGGCTTATATGCCTTCCGGATTTGAATTGATTCTTCCATTTTCTTTATCTGATCTGGTTTATACACAACTAAAAATACAATAGAAACCAAACCAAAAATAGGTTAACAAAAATTGAACTTATACTTCCAGTCTTAAAAAAACACCAGGAACAGAATACATGTTCTTTTATATGTTCGGTACAGTACATTGAGATTAAAAGTGATGAAACTAAGTTGCATTTGGCAGACATGTACATAAGGAATATATGAATTCCATTATTGGTGTATTCTACAAACAAAACAGTACAAGACGTAAGACTAAAAATATAACATTTTGGTTCCAAAAACAGAAATTTTGTCTAAAGAGACAAGAAAATGATGACATCCTATTACATACTATTCAGTATATGCGCCAAAAGCTACCTTTGTTTCATTTCTTATGGTTTTGATTTGAGCCTTTTCATTTTGTATAATAATTGAGGAAAGATAAAGATAGAAACTTACAGTTCCGGGAAATGCTACCAGAGTAGATATAAAGAGAGGAAGAAAGGGAACGAATACAATAGAGGGAAACAACAATGTTGAAAAAGCAAATAATGAGAGTGATTTTCTTGTAAGAACAAATCCATTCCCCTCCTAACATCTCTTTTCTTTTTTCCTTTTTTATCCTCATCCCACCATTGCCCACTTTCTCTTTCTTCGAAAACTCGGAATAAAGGTTTCAACTTTGATAATACCAATTGATAGATAGATAGATCTTCAAAATTGACAACGTTGTTGTTGTTGTGTATTGTTCACACTCACGGAATGTTTGATTCGGCTTTTGTTGTTGTGGTGGTGGTCGTGTGCTAAAGTACGCTATTGTTGTTGTTTTTTGAGGTGGTGGGGGTTTGATGAATCACCTAATCATTTCGGTGGTTCTCGACATCATTGATGGTAGACCTGCTGGTCGTGCTAAAACGCGCTACTGTTTTCTGTTGATTCAGGCTAACGTGCGCCTGTTTTTGCAAAATGGATTTTCTCCCTTCTTTTCTTTAACTAGCTCATGACCCTCATTTCTAACCTCAACATGAGTGTAATGCATATGTCATTGGTTAAAAAAATGTATGCACTTAGTTTTTTACAATTATTCATTGTTCATTTTTAGTATTAACTCTAAAATAAAAATATATAATACGAATGAATAAATAGTGGATAATCTATTGATTATGTAAAAAAAATTATATAGTCAATGCAAAATATTACACTCGTAATACTTTATACAATATTATTGCATATTTGTATTGATCTTGCATGAGTATTATATATGTTCTGTAGAGACATACTCACAATTCATATATAGTCTTCACAATAAAGTGTTTGGTAATACTCTAGGTTTTTAATTAAAGATTTATATAGTTAGCATATTGTTTTTTATATTTAAAAGTTACTGTACTTTTTTATATTTCATCAGATTATGAATAAAAAAGTAATTTATTTTGAGGCGTGTGATTATCCCTTTCAACAACTTAATATTTTGTTCATCCTTAACATGATTTTACACTATTAAATCAATATTTTGTTGGTATTTAAAAGTTAATATTGATTAAATATAAACTGAAAATATAATGAGAATGTAAAATTTCTTCTATTATCACTATATACATTTTCTATTTAGATTTAATATGTATACACGTATGGTGTAAGTGTTTTTTACACTTTCAGCAAATTATTTATCATTAATTTATTAACTATCATGAACTCTTAAACAAAAGTAATACAAATCAATAGTAAATGATATGTTGACAATGCAAAAAACTGTACATTATCAATACACAGGTTTTAAACTCTTTCTATTTATGATCAACATTCATATTTGTTGATATTGAGCTTACATAATATCATAACATTCATCAACTTGAGCTAACCCAAATAAAGAATAGTCATGGATTCTAAAGCCCATAAATCAAAACTAATGAACACAATTCCAATAAATAAACTCAATAAGAAAAGACTCAATGAAAATAGAAAACTAAAATTCTGAAAAGAAATTGTTGATCAAAGGCTATCCAATTATCATCAAAGAAGAAGGAAACAGAAACTTGTTTGGGCTTGTCCATTTTTATCACCAATGGTAGTAATAGTGCATTTCCATGTATCATGGGCTATGAAGAGAGATTACATGTGCCGATTCATGTCTCATCTTTGGTATACTAAGCTAATAATAAAACTCCATTCATTTAAAATGAAAATTATAAAAACAAATATTAAAATTTTAATATTAATTTGTGAAATTTGATTAGTCCAAAACAGTAAGACAAAAAAATTATGAGACATATCACCATTTCCATCGCTATTAAGTGAGCGGTACATGCAATACCTCCTAAAGCATGTCGGTCATACCCAAAGTCACTTGGAACACATCATAACCCAATAGATATAACAATCCACTCATTATTATCATCATTATTATTATTATTATTATCATTTCTAACACATACTTTGCTCAAGATTCATCTGTATATTGAAACAACAAAAGAATTAATAATTCAGAGAAAACCTTTAGCACAAAGTTGAATATTGTTTGAGGTTCAAAAATCAAAACTACTGATATGAGGCAATCATTACGTGTTATACTTTTATAGCAGAAGATGTTAAGCTCTAAACCCTGTGTTTTTAACAAAACGGCTGGTATTGGCATTGATGATTAATTATTGAAGATGATTAAAATGAGGCAATAGCTACAAACAGAGTTTGTTTAATAAAATGTGGCTATATATCTTTAAAACTGGCATGTGTGTTTATCTGGGTTAATTGTCAACTTTGGAAAGACCACTTTAACATGATAATATGATATTGTTCATGAGATTTTAAGAAAACATTGTTGCACAATTCAAATGAAAAACATAAATATTTGATTGCATGTTTTTAAATTGGTAAAATTAATGGTTGATACTTGAGAAAATTGGTAAGACTCATCTATTTATTTTTTAATCTTCATATATGACTTGGTTTTTATTTTAATACACCTCCGTTTGACTTGTCAATGATTGGTTCGAGCAGCATTTAATACTAAACTATTTTTTTGATTTAATTGGAGTTCATGAACTTTCGAGCAGGTTAATGAGCCAAATTCATGTCGTTCAACAACATAAATATACAGAACTACAAAAGTTTTGTGAATTATATATATAGAGAAAGTTTGTGAATATTAATAATTAATAATAAATATAGTTATTAATCAAAGTTCATGTAGTAAAGATTGTTTACATGTATATGTATGGATAAAAAATGACTCAAGCAAAAATAATTTTTAATTAAAAAATAAAAACAATTAATATATATCATTGGATACTATTTGAATTATCAAGAGTAAAATATAAGCACACATAACATTTCTAAATGATTGTGTAATTATTAACTAACTTTTAATTTTAGTCACGTATATATATTTATATGAGACTAATTTATTATTCACATAATTATAGATGATAATTTCTCTTACTTGAGTTACTCTTGTGTATATATATATATAATTGAGTCAGCTTATGAACCTAATAAATCGAAATAAATTTAACTCATGTTCTGCTTCTTAACTTAATGAACTAAATTTTTATCCTAAGATCAATAAGTTTGATAATAAACCAAGTTTATCATAAATAAATACAAATTCTTTACTTCATGTTTATCAGACCAGTGGGTTTCATTGATATGAAA
The DNA here is from genome assembly GCF_001865875.1 of Lupinus angustifolius. Lineage (NCBI taxonomy): Eukaryota > Viridiplantae > Streptophyta > Magnoliopsida > Fabales > Fabaceae > Lupinus > Lupinus angustifolius. The sequence continues at coordinate 5,489,496 of NC_032018.1, forward strand.
GAGGTGATTTTGGATATCATAGCCCAACAAGCTCAGAGGTTGGCAACCAAGGAAAACTTCTAGCAATTAGGAGTTTTATCAGTTTATAAAATGTGAGATTATAACCTGTTAGATTATAATTTGTTTATGTTTGAGTATATTAGCTGAAAATTGAATATAAACTAACCTGTTTTATTTGGATAAGGTAGAAAGATTGTTTTATTACATAGTAAATTAAGAAAAGTGTATGATATTATTTGTTTATATTATAATTACTTTGGTTGTTTTTTACACTATTTTTTAAATATAGATTTTTTTTAATATTTACAATCATATATTTACTATAAATTTTTAATCTCGCATAACAAATGATAAAAAATATATTAAAATGAAATACAATATAAAAACCAATATCAACATTTAAAACAATATGACACACCAATAAATAGAAGATACTAAATTTGAATTACACAATTCACGAAATAAATAATACACAAATGATGATGTGAAGAGTTATGATTTTGATGGAAGAGTAAAAATAATGAGAGAGATAAAATTATGTTGGGGTAAAATGAGAAATGAGAACAAATTAAAAAAAAATTAAGTTAGACTTTTTTGCTTATTTTTCAAAAAAACAAAAAACTGTGTTTATTATTTCATTTGGTTCTCAAATATAGTTTATATTTACAAATTATTTTTCAAAAATAAATATAAGCTACACAACATAATTCATACCAAACCTGGACTTAGTAAATGAAATTATTTCTGATATATATGATAAAGAGAGAAAAAAATATATACCGATAATATATGTGTTTTTATATCTATACTTCTATACTATATATAAAACCAAAACATGATGTAACCACCACCATGGCATAATTTTAATATTCCTATTTTGCCCTTCAAAATTTTAATTTAAAAAAATCATATAATCCTATATAACCACCTCAAATATATTAACTATAAGTTGCATATCTATACTACTTAATAAAAGAAAAACCTAACATAACTTTCATGAAGTTATTTTGGATTTTCCTATTTCATATTTTATAACTTCTAATTTTATTGTATAAGTTATACTTTCATCTTTATATATACTTATACTACTAAACATTTATTTCATATTTTATAACTTCTAATTTTATTTTATAACTTCTAATTTCATCTTTATATATACTTATATTAATAAGCATTTATTTCATATTTTACAACTTTCTAATTTTATTTTATAACTTATAATTTCATTTTTATATATACTTATACCAATAAACATTTATTTCATATTTTATAACTTCTAATTTTATTTTATAACTTCTAATTTCATCTTTATATATACTTATACCAATAAACATTTATTTCATATTTTATAACTTCTAATTTTATATTTACTAGCGTGTTCAACCCGTTTTCCTATTGTTTGTAATGTGTATGTATTCTACATATTAAGTTGTATTATATATTGTAATTTGCAGTTGAATATATATTCGTTTAAGGTAATTGTTCAATCTTAAAGAAAGGATGCATATACAATTGTGTTCATCAAGAATAGAGTCTTGATATCTTCACTTAATTTTATTTTCTAGCATGTTAACAGGCACTATCGGGTCTGTCAATCCGATTTCATATCGTTTGTAATATGTATTCTACATATAAAAGTGATTTTTATCTAATTAATTAAAATCTATTGAGTAAATCTATTGCATTGGTCACAATGCATGCAATTGAGTAAAGAGTATGTGAATATTTGACATTTAAAACATTCAGACTACACGTTACAAACAATATGAAAGCGGGTTGACAGACACAGTAGTACCTGTCAACATGCTAGAAAATAAAATTAAGTGAAAATATCAAGACTCTATTCTTGATGAACACAATTGTATATGCATCATTTCTTTAAGATTGAACAATTACATCGAACGAATATATATTCAAGTGTAAATTACAGTATATAATACAACTTAATATGTAGAATACACATTACAAACAAACAATAGGAAAGCGGGTTGACAGACACTGTCTGTCAACACGCTAGTAATTTATAAAGATAAATTCGTCATTTATGTTTAATCATTATTGACAATTCAAAAAAATATAAATGAAAGATAAATGATGTATCAAATGTGTATAAATTTTTATAATAACAATACATAAATATTAAACTCTTACACAATTATATAGAGGTAACTCTACTAAATGATCCTTCTTGAATATATGGCAAAGTGTTTGTTTTTATAGTGCCATGAGCCTATAACTGTAACAAGTAACCAATCCCATGTAAACTATTTGCTATAAAGAAAAAAATGACAGAAATTTAATCAACCATTGCCTAGTTGCAAGATCCTTTCGAGGGTCAATCGATCTCTTTAGAACATCACTAGCAATTACTACCCTCTCATCCTTTGTTGGATAAGTAATTAATTATTTTCAGGTTTCGTGATTGTTTCTTTCAACACGTGTCATTTATAAGAATTGAACTCTTAACCTTTTGACATCTAATAAGACCTTATATCCTTAGACCAACACTTTATTGGTTATTATTTGTAGTTCTAAAAAGCAATCCATGTTCCGTGAAGCACCACTAGTTTGTTGCAAAGGAAAATTTTCAATTTGATCTATTACTAATCACTTGATCTTTGTCGTTATAAAATGTCAGTTTGATTTATAGCTTTACATATCATCTAATAATCAATCTGTTTATCCATCAAATTACATATTGATAGTATATAAAAAACTGATTTGACTAACGAATTTCAATGGCGAAAAAAGTGTTTAATTCGCATTATCTTGGGTAGGCCTCTTGAGGATCATTAAATCATTGACAATAATCAGGCATCGAAATCAAATATAATATAACATGAACCAGTGGATGTGCAACATGTAAGAGACCATGTGTTTTCCAATCAAAACCAAATATACAACGTGGGCAGATGTAATCATTAATGAATTATTAATAAGATATTAATAATTGTTGGTGTCATGTTAACGAAATGCTACAAATTATCCATTTATCCATTTTTTATTGTGTCTTCGTAAATTGTTTTATATAAAAAAACATTGGGATCCACTTACTCATATTTTTTTAAATTTACTTCTCATACTACTCATCAATTCTATGAACATCTAATGATTTAAATCTACTCACTAATTGAAATCATTAGATTTCCCTAGAATTGACGGCTAAGATGAAGAGTAAGTTTAAAAAAATTACTCTTGGAGACTAAGTAAATCTCTCCTAATAAAAACAATTTATTTCTTATTAAAGTTTTAATTGTTTTTCATATTATATCTCCCTAACTTCCTCTTGGCTTTATTCCATTATTATTTTTTTCCTTTCACAATAATAATGAAAGTAAGTATCAGTTTTATAAAAACAGATTCATATCGATTGATTCAACTGGTGAATCAGTTCTAATACTAGTATAGTATATTAATTATATTATATCGGTTATACAATCATACTAGTCAAAATCAGTTATATTGTCCAATTTTTAATTTAACTGTACCGGTTATATTGGCCGATTTTTATTTAAAATTAAATTTTTAATAAAAAAAATTATTGATGTTTTATTGAATTTTCAACATTAATATTAATATATTATATATGTATATCTAACTTCACTAGTACGCGGTTTAATTAGTGAACCACCAGTTGAGAACACAAATTAAATAATTATTAAATTTTTAATAAAAAAAGTTATTGATTTTTGAACTTAATATTAGTATATTATATATGTATATCTAACTTGCGGTTTAATTAGTAAACTATCAGTTGAGAATACAAATTAATATATTATATATGTACATCTAACTTCACTAGTACGCGGTTTAATAACTTCACTGTTATATCATTATCCTGACCGGTACAATATTAATAACACTGGTTGAGAACACAAATTAAATAATAACAAAAATATTTCTTAAATAATGATACTTATAACAGAACATAATGAGGATATAGTAAATGATTAATGGTCTCTTACATTCATACCATGTAAGAATTTAAATTGTTTGAATTTAGTTTAAGTTAATGGATTGAATCTGTCCAAGACCTGGTTAGATGATGTTTGATTGAAAGAATATTTTTACATACCTCAGAATCAACTTGGAATTGTGATGTTCATGTTTGATAAGAGATTAAAAGAAGATATCAAGAGAAATAATATGTCAATAAAGAATACAGTACGTCAGAGAGAAAGTTTGCTTTGGAAAGTATAGTTACCCTAATTTTCAATTACTAAATACATTATTTTTCATTACAAAACTCACTTTTTTTTTACTTCCCTAACCAATGCACTAAAAGAGAATTAAATCACTAGATTAAGAAATATGACACACATAAGTTAATGCACTAGATTAATGTATTACGCTACATCATAACTTAATCACTGTTTTTCTTTGAAGACAATTATAACTAGTAGATCATATAGTTTCAACAATAATAATCATACTTCCACAAATTTTGGGTAAATATGCGCAAGAAATGGAGTGTAGTGAGATGTAGTTGAATACGCGTATTTAGATTTTGATGCTTGATAGCAACACTCGCTTGGGAAGTTGTACATTTACAGCTTGCAAAAGCATATGCAAGTTCAAGTCTTTCTGGCTTTAAAGTAGTTGGTTCAGCATCTCATACGATCCAAAGAATATAAAAATGAATAATTCTATAACGTTTAGTCTACTCTCTTCATATCCTCATCATTCTAATGCATTACAGGGTAGCTAGCCACTTAGTCTTGGCCATGAAATTGAGCCATGAAGTAAGCCATTTCAGCATCATTTTGAAGATGATACTAAAGAAAATGACACTACATAGGGTGAGCATAATCACATCGGCCCGAAAACTTATCCTTATCTTAAGGATCTAACCTCAGTAGGACACATGTTCTTCGTACCTAAAATGGAAGAATCAAATCTAGACGACTACAATATGTTAAACATGCCGAATCTATTTAAGCCAATGTTGATTACAAACCAATCAATTTTAATGAATTATTGAAATTTGAATTGACTTATTCGTTTTTATGCTAGAGTCCAGCACAAAAAGTTTAAATACAACAATTTGGTGTCTTCAATTTTCTCTCTCTACACAACATAATAATGTTAAAAAAATCAGATGAAATAAATCCGAAAAAACGAAAGGAATAAGTCCATTGGTGGGTTCCAGCTACAATAACTTGAGGCGATAATTGCGGGTCCTCCCAATTTGTTTCAAAGGATTAGGTTGGATCAACTCAATCAAAGTTATTTGTTATTCTTCAATGGCCCCATGCCCCATCCATTCATTCAGCACTCTTTAACCACTTATTCGTTAATGTTTTTATTTTTTCAGAGATATAAAATTTAAGGTGAAGAACACATCATCAACGTTAATAAGAAAATGAAATTATGATACACTAAGCTTATTTGTGATTTGATTTGTATAGGTAAGGGAAAGAAAGAGAAGGATTGTGAGTCATAAAATATATTTTTAAGATAATTATCGCTTTTCCCTTCACTTTTATTTCCTCTAAAAATCAACTCACGACAAATATTGTAATTGTTAAAAAAACATGACTTCACCAATGCTGTCCATGATATCCAAATCCTCTAAGATTAACAAACACAACTTAAGAAATTATTAAGAAATAATGTGTCTAAAAAGTTCATATTTATTTCTAAGCGAGAGAATAAAATAAAATAAATTAATAACACATATAGTTATTGAAATAATCATATAATTAAAAATTGGCTGAACCTTGAAATTATAAAACAATACGATTTTTGAGAAGAAAAATAAACTTTTAATTTATTAATACAAAATTTAACAAGAAGATTTTGTCTCATGATAAAATGTGTCCAAGTGGGTTTGTACTTGATTATCTGGCCCTTGACTGGCGCCATTTCTGAACAAAGAAAATGAAAAAAATGCTTTTGAGTAATTTGCCAATTGTTGTGGTGAAATGATGAGGCAATCATCTACAAAGAAATTGAAGGACCAACCATGTGTGGAAGAAGAAGACTTGATACTTGAGTACTGAGTCATTTTTAAGATTATTAATTAATAAAAGACATCAGATTTTTTCAGATATTTAAATATTCTTTATACTATCAAATAATTATTTTTCAGTACCTATCAAATAAATTTAGAGAAGTACAACAAAAATGTAAGATTTTTTTAATGAAAATAATATACATCACTGACAAATAATAGAGTAACATAGTCAATATTTTAGGCATGCACAAATATTAAACTCATTAAGTTATATCATTATCAAATTATGTATTATCTTATTATTAAAAATGTTCCATTTTCATACATACTATATTTAAAATATACGATAATATATAATTGATGATATAAAATAGGCACATAAAAAAATCACACATGACACATGAACTTCCCCCAACAAATAACTCCATTTTGAATAACTATTCTAGATTTTTTTTATAAATATATAACAAGATATATTACTTTTCTATTTCTCTTCTAGTGTTGATAATATTTTTTCTCTTAATTACCTTTTTTTCATAATCAACCTTGCTTTAACAAAACATCAGTACAATACTGCAAGTAAAAAATAAAATAATTTTTGAGTTATCAAAATTAACAGTATATTTTGTTTGAATAAAATTAACATGTATTCACACACATTATTTTCTTACATCATTTTTCATCCTCTATATCTCTTCTTACACTTATCACTTTCTTTTTTTTCCACCTCCCCATAAGAGTTTCTCCTTAATACATAGTGTAAGACAACTAATTCTATTGAAAGAATTTAGTTATGATATATTTATATTAAATATTTTTTGTAACATCAATTTTTTGAAAGTTTTTATAATACCCACGATTAATATATTACAATGAGTTTTTATAACAAAATAATTTAAAATTAAAAAAAAACAAAATCTTGAGTGCAAAATAGGGAAAGTCTTGAAGTTCGAGTCAATGCCAGATCACAGCGCCGCAAGTGCAAATAACGGGCCCCACGGCTCAGCTGGCTCTGTTTGCGCGTCGAGTGAGTGAATCAAACGACGCGTTTTGGTTTTGGCATAGAGAAAAGGTTGATTATTGTTCTATTTTGCGCTTTTTTTTTCTCACTCTCCAAATTCATTTTATTTCTGTATCCATCAATGGAAAATATTAACACAACACTATGATCCGCATTTTTCGATCACACATATTATCACATTTTCGCGCCTGAAATCTCATTCCTCTTTTTTCTTTCATTCCACTTTCCTTCCATGCTTTCTTTTCTCACATCTATAACTTCCCTTTTTGTCTTCTTACATTAATTAATCGATTTTTTCACTTTTAATCACTTAATTTCATTTCAATTATATATATTCCTCTGATCCGCCATCAACCAATTCTCACCGGTATTCATATTCATTCCTTCATTATCATCATTGCTTTATGTACATTACTATATTTTATTTATTTACTTTTTTTATCTCGATTTGTTGATGATTGGATTTTTGAAAATGTGATTAGCATTGAGATTGTTAACGCGTTTTTTATTTGTTTGTTGTGTTGTTTAGGATTTGATTTGATTGCGTATTTGGGATAATTGTAACAGATTGTGGAGAATCATGAAGGAGCACGTGATTTTATTGATGTAGTTTAGAGTTGGTGATTGGGAATTGAGGTTTGAGGAAGGAGTGAACAATGTCTTCTACCACAAGGGGTGAACAACACCAAACGGTCCCGCTTTCGGTGTTGTTGAAGCGTGAATTGTTGAGCGAGAAGATTGAGAGACCTGAGATTGTGCATGGTCAAGCATGCCATAGTAAGAAAGGAGAGGATTTCACTCTCCTCAAGACCGATCGCCAAAGGCTCGTTGGCGATGGAGTCTCTACATATTCTGTTTTTGGGGTAATATGTTTATTGCTCCCTCTTTTTTATTCCAGATATTAATGGCTTATAACCTGTCAACACATTTGAATGTCATGTGTTTTTTTTTTGGAATGGTAATGTGATGTATTTAAAATATTGGTGAGAAAAAAATGTGCCCCTTAATTTTTAGTCCATTTGAAATGAACAATCATGAAAAATCCTAACTTGGTGACCAAGAATGACAAATTCTGGTCCAGCTAGTCATTTTCAAGACATATTTTAGGGACATATTAATTAGTCTTTGTTAGGTGTCAATAATTTGTCTGTGGACTTGATCTATCTTATCGATGTTTATCCATGTATCTTACTCCACCTAGTATTGTTGTCGTGTTAGTAGTCCTTATTAGGGACTATTCGTTATGAGATTCTTAAAGAACAAAAATAACAACAAGTAATCCTTTAGCCCGTTGCCACTGGGCGGGAAGACTCTTATGGACCATACTTGATTTTTTCTTTTCTGTTGAGTTATGACAAAACTAGGGGATATGCTTTTTCTTATTCACTCTTTGAAATATATAACTTGTTTTTATTCTATGGCATTGGCATAACATAATGAATGAGAGAAAATATAAAGGGTTATGCATCCTACTTGTCACAAAAATCTTATTGCAATGATGACAAATGATAATGAGTTCAGCTTGTGAGCTGGCTGCTTTTCATATTTTTAATTAGAATCCTAATTGTTGTACTATATAGTGCAAATGTGTTTTACCCTCAGCTACGATTTTCTTTTTATGGTTTTGTTCTTCCTCACATTTTAATTGTAACAAATGAAGGATGTTAGCTGTTAATATTTTGAATGCTCATGAGTTATGAGTCAAGACACTGTCGTTCCTTTCTTATCTTCTGTTTTTTTGTGTTTACCTGGTTGCATATTCTGATGTTGGCATTTTACAGCTGTTTGATGGACACAATGGATCTGCTGCTGCTGTTTATACTAAGGAGAATCTTCTAGATAATGTTTTAAGTGCAATTCCTCCAGATCTTAATAGAGATGAGTGGGTAGCAGCGTTGCCTAGGGCTTTGGTTGCAGGCTTTGTCAAAACTGATAAAGATTTTCAACAGAAAGGTAATGGCTAGTTCATCTTTGTAGTGTTCACTTTGTCATCGATTTGTTTGTTTAGGAGGAAAATTTGCACACCAACTGGAACTGTCATGCGAATATCCGCAAAAGTATCTGTCCACATTTCAAATTTTTGCACTGATGTAGCACTCAAGTTAAATTGTTAAACAAAATCAAAAGTAATTTTGTTGCTGATATGCATGCTTAACATGTTTCTTTGCCTATTTTAGACTCGGGAGTCTGATATGTGGCATTTTAGGCATTAGCACCGACTAGCTTTAAAAGTGTATAGTTCCAAACAGGATTTAATTATTTCTTTAAAAAATCCCGTGACAGATTTAGTAAGCAATTTCTATGCTTCCTTGATTAAAACTAATTAAGTTTGTAAGCTCCTTCCCAATAAATATTTATTGGGTGGTTCTCCATTTTTAAATGTTAATGTGATGTTTGGCTAGTTACAAATTGTCAAATATAGTAGATTTGCTTAGAGGTTCTGTAGAGCTTGTTGTCTACAGAATGTAAAAGGTTTTTTATGCCTCAGTTATTGTTGCCTTTTTAAATGGTGATGCCACTAAAATATCTAGTACTACTACTTTTACTGCAGCTTGACACTTAAAATTGCCTTTTGCATACTGCATGGTGAATGTGTATGGACAGTTGAATTGGTACAACTATTTATTGACATGTTAGAGATATATTATATTGTAAGCTGGTTTAACTTTGTGGTTGTCTTGTCATAATACTCTTCTGATCTAATGTTTTTTTTGTTCATGTATAATTTCATTACAGCACAAAAATCAGGAACAACTGTAACCTTTGTGATTGTAGACGGATGGGTTGTAACAGTTGCATCAGTTGGTGATTCGCGTTGTGTTCTTGAATCTTCTGAAGGTGGGATTTATTATTTGTCAGCAGACCATAGGCTTGAAACAAATGAAGAGGAGTAAGTTTGGAATGGAATGTTATTGTTGAAAAACTGCTGGGGAATTGTCTGTTATAACACAGCCTCACCCTTCTTCTATTTTCCTCAGGAGGGTGCGCATCAGATCTAGTGGGGGCGAGGTTGGTCGGCTAAATACGGGAGGAGGAGCAGAGGTACACTCCCTTCTAATTGTGATCCCCTTTTGGCTCAGATGGTACAAAGTGGACTGATTGTTCATTTATCTTATGCCTCGTGTGACACTTTCAATTTTGTCATGCAATGCTTAGCTGGTCAAACTTCAGAGATTAAGTAAACTAGGTGAATCGTACCATTTAATTGAGTGGCGAGTGTACACTTGTTGATTACATTTGGTGATAAAACCTTGTCAAGTGTCAATTAACTGTACTGAGCATTCATTGCATATCATTACATTTTTATGATCTTTTGAAGAACTTGGTTGTTTACATTTTGTGTTTTATTGGCGACATGTGATTTAAGGTAATTATTTCCTTTGCAATGTGAGTCCCCTAGATTCAGGTCAGTTGGTTAAAATGTGGGACATGAATTGTGTGTGCCCGGGTTCAACCCCCAGAACTGCACTTTGTCCCTCTCCTCCTCCTCCTCCTCTTGAAAAAAATAGTTGTCTATAAAGAAATTTGCATTTTAGTTGATAAAATTAATGTCTGACTAGATTAATGGTTTTTGCAGGTTGGTCCTTTGAGATGTTGGCCCGGCGGATTGTGTCTTTCACGATCTATTGGTGATATGGATATTGGCGAATTTATTGTCCCTGTACCATATGTAAAGCAAGTGAAGGTTTGTCTCTACACTATCTTGCACATAGAGCAGTGTTGGGCTTATGTCGTTTAGTTATTTTTTAATTGTATCCCTTCCTTTCATAAGGTTACGTAAGTTTATACAATTCCTTTCCTTGCTATTTTCATCTGTTTTTCAACTTCACATATAGCTTATGCTAAGCATGTTATTCTTTTACTATTTTCTTATTTTGGAGAACCCCCTTCCATAATCCAATTAATAGAAGTATTTATTGAGAAAATGTTTTTGCCAACTACATGATGGGTCAGTTATTTGTTGGAGCAAATGGCTAGATTCTTATGTGTTCTATGTTTATCATTTGTTTTCCTTTTACATATTAAAAGAGGGTGGACCTTGGCGCAATGTTAAAGTTGTTTGCCTTGTGATCTCAAAGTCATAGGTTTAAATCCTGAAAATAGCATCATCGCTTATGAGGGTAAGCCTTCCACAGACTCTACTAGGTGGGAGCCTCGTGCATTGTACCACCCTTTTTTCATATAAAAAGTCTAAATCTGGCCTTTTCCCTCACTTATTTCTGTTTATTCAGCTGTCCACTGGTGGAGGCAGGCTTGTTATCTGTAGCGATGGTGTTTGGGATGCACTATCTGCAGAAGTCGCCCTTGATAGTTGTCATGGCATGCCAGCAGAGGCGGCAGCACCACATATTGTTAAAGTGAGAATGATGAACATCTTTATATTGTTTTATTGATTTGTTTTAGTGGCCCTGTTTTCATGTTGGGTGTAATTGTAATCCTAAGTTAAACACCATAAAGATACGTTGTTTCCATTAGTTTCTCCTGATGATTGTCATTTTTTGTGGTAAGAATTATGTATTTCCATGCTTTATTCTCCTTTCCTTTTGTCTTCAGGAAGCTGTACAAGCAAAAGGACTTAGAGATGATACAACGTGCATCGTTGTTGATATATTGCCTCAGGAGAAGCCACCTACTTCTGTTCCACACACGAAGAAGCCAGTAAAAGTAATGCTCAAGTCTATGTTTCGTAAAAAGTCATCTGAATCATCTTATATTGACAAGGAATACTTGGAGGCCGATGTGGTCGAGGAACTGTTCGAGGAAGGATCTGCAATGCTTTCAGAGAGGTTAAGTTTTGTAATAATCATTGTTAAGTTTTTCTGTCTACCTTTCTATCTTCTCCTAAGAACATGTTTGTCTAAAATGCAGGTTAGATACAAAATATCCGCTCTGCAACATGTTCAAGTTGTTTATGTGTGCAGTGTGTCAAGTAGAGATAAAACCAGGTGAGGGTATTTCAATACACGAGGGTGAACCCATCCCAGGAAAATCGCGTCCTTGGGATGGACCTTTTCTTTGTGCAAGTTGTCAAGAGAAGAAAGAAGCCATGGAAGGGAAAGGAATATCAGGTATTTGGACGACTCTCTTAATTTCTATCCATCTTCCTTGAGATATAACTTTACATAATTTAATCTACTCTTTTGATATTTGATTTCAGGTAGACTTAGCAGCGGAAGTGACGAATAATCTCTCATGTATATTTGCATTTTGAGAGTGATAAAAATGTTCATAAAACACAGGAAGGTTGAATTTCCAAGCAACAGTGGCTCCCTTCTATTAATCACGGTCTAATTTGGAATTCCTCAGGAAACATATCAAATCTCCTCACATAAAAATCCATGTGAACACTAGTAGCAGCTTGTTAGAAGATTTCTGATCTTGAAGTGTGGAACAACAACTATCCAAGTGCTGTGAAAGGTTATGTTAAAAGTGGCAGTGCATAACATGCTGTTGGAAGTGATTTAATTTTTTTATATTCATTTTCTGGGATCCATTCATTTGTATGGGTCAATTTGGAATACAACATATACCTTAAATGAAAGTGACCTGTCATGGTAATGTGATATAGGGAAATCAATTATAGGGGATAGATGTGTATTTAGCATTTGGAATGATTTATTTACGTACTATTCAATTTTGATAATTCTCTTTATCATATGAACATTAGGCCTTTTGTACATGTTAGTTCCCTCCAAGTTTTTGCATGACCAGGAACAAAGACCTGGAATTATTTCTACCATGTTGTCACCATTGTATTCACTCGCTTTCAAATACAATGGTATATTCTGTTTAACTATGTAACAATTCCAAATTTTAATGTATGTTATTGGAATTCAGGACCCAAAAGGAAGAGGAACCACATAATAGTACCTATAATTTGTGTCTATTATTATTATTCGGTTATGCTAAGGTTCTATTATGTGGATTTGGTTAAGTTTTCCACTGTTGACTGTCATTTTTTTGCTGAAGAACCATTACTATATTGTTGGGATATAGTTCATGAAAATGAGGAATAACTTCCACGGTTATTATTATTGATAGCAAAGATAGACTAAATATAAAAACACTGAGATTATGACTTCATAATTTAGGGCTTTAGGCACGATCATTCAGGTAGAAAACAATGGGCAATCTATCAACAGTTTTAAGGGGCACCAATACAGAGTTGTGTACTGATTTTCTGTCCTCACAATGAAGACTGAACTCTTCACAGACGACTTAACACGTCTTACATTGTAAAATATCACACTTTTAGGTAGAAAATATCAAATCTATAACAGAATAAATCCTAGAGAAGTAACATGACTGTTAGTGGAAACTTACTCTCATTTTGCAAACATGTTATATAAAACATATGAGGATGGGTTTCTATAAAAGAGAATGTTGTGTTTTACTATTTAAACTATAGCACCATAGTGTATAGCATTAAGTCTCAATATTTTTTGTGTATGTGAAGTATGGCGAAAGTGAGCTCCCGTATATACCTACAACATTGCTCTTCTATACTATGCACGGTCTAGTTTTCATGCCACATGCACTTTGACAAATACTATTCTCTATCATTTTCTATTCCTTATCTTTAATTTCTATTGGTTTGTTAACATTCATACACAAGAAAAGACTACAAAGCCTCTTTCTCCCCCGCCACTAAAAAGAAAAGACTAAAGACTAAGATTTTCAGATATTGAATCATAATATTATTAGTATTCATGGCTATCTTACTGTATGGAAATCCATCAGCACCAAGAGAACATAGAAAACAATGTGAAAAAGCAAATTGAAGGAGGAGAAAAGTTAAAGCAAGAAAATCAACAAGAGTTCTCCTTCACAATCTCTCTCAACTCTTCCTCCACCACATTCATAGATGATAAATCCAAAGCTCCACCTTCTTCACTTGCAGTTGATTTATCTCCTGCTGATGATATTTTCTTCCATGGTCACTTGCTCCCTCTCCACATCTTATCAGACCTCCCTTCATTGCCTCCATCTTCGGCGAATTCCACTGATAGCTTCACCCTCCCAATCAGAGAGTTATTAAAAGATGAAAGTCTCACCAAGAACAATAATGTTAGCTGCAGCACGAGCAATAGAAGCAACATCACTATAGACACCAACAAAAACAACAACATAGAAAGCAACATCACTATAGACACCAACAAAAACAACAACATAGAAAGCAACAACATAGGTACCAAGGAAGAAAGTAACAAAAAGTCCAAACCTGCTTTCTCATTGTTTGGTTTAGCAAAATGGCAAAAAGGGTGTCAAGATAGGGATAAAGGGTATAAGAGAATCACCAAAGGAAGCTCAAGTTTGATCTGATTCATGCACTAAATAAGTACATAAGAATTGTGCTTTTCAAAGGGGGAAGAGAGAAAGTTAGACTCCATGGACAGTCACAATCTTATTCTTATTGTGCGAATGTAACTCAATAGAATAAGCAAGATTTGAGAGGTTGGAAGGGACAATTTTCAGCACCAGCATCAATGAGGACTTCTCCAACAAACAGTGGACTTTTGCTTGCAACAACAACTCTTTCTCCTGCTAGTGATAGCCATGGAAGAGTTGCATGCAGCTATTCAAGCTGCAATTGCCCACTGCAAAAATTCAATTGCAAAAGAAGATAAGCTTAAATGTTAATACAGTTACCAAGTTGGCAATACTCTTAGTTACCCATTACAGGATTCTTTACATTTTATCATACAATTAAAATAATTAATGTGGTTCACAGGCTTAGGGGAATCTAGTAACAATGTGATGATAAAGTGTAAGAGATAATTGTTTTCCTACTTGTATTTCATAATCATTGATTTCACATGCAGTATTGGATTCTTAAGAATGTAATATAATATTAGACTCAAATAAGAGAGCCAGACTCCTCTCTAATGATGGGAAGAGAGGACAGTAAGGTGAAAATATACATGAGAACCAAAAAATAAAGACATTTTTGTCCCTTTAACTTATACTGAATTACATTTATGCCCTTGAATATACGTTTAAAAATCTAATTGTCCTCTCGAAAATGGAGAGGAGTATGGTTCCAAATTAAGATGCACAACAGGAAATACTATACTATCAAAGAAATTTATAATGTTTGTTATGTTCTAGTCCAACTTGGTAAAATCTCCAGCCAGCTATTAATTCTTTTGAAAGTTAGCTCTGTAAGCTATTAATTCTTTTTCTGGGAGCGATAGTACCAGAAAAAAATAAGTACACGTCTGCCCCAAGAAAATTGAATACGTGACAATAAAGTATAAACACCAAGTAGAAAAACCATTGTATTTTTGTGTGCTACCTTAGTACCACACAAAACCGCGAAATCTGGAAAAGCAATAAGTGTTGGTTGATATCATCGTAGCTTGCATTGCACTGCATTAATCTGGGCCCCACTTTCACTTCCAAGTTCCCTGCACTGTGTGAGTTTTCATCATCCATGTCATTTTCATGCCTTCAATATTTATGTGATTGGATTATATTATAGATCAAATTCAACAATTTCCTTAAATATCTCTATTAAAAATAATCCAAACCTTAATATATTTGATGATTGTTACTGTTTTTTTGGCACATCCGAATCATTCAAACCGAATATTCTCTCAATTGGCGGTTCCTTATTTCAGTTCTGTTGGTCGGTGCTTTGATCTCTAATCACTCTGGATCTATGTTCTTTTGGTAAAAATTGATTCATACCCATATCATTAGAGTTAAGAAAGTTTAATTTTCCCCCTATCTTATTAAGGGAATTAAGACACACCCATCTGGGTTTTGATTGGAATGATTGTGTGTGAGAATTTGGATTTAAAATAATTGTTGATGATGCAAGCGGTGAGAAGGTACCTTAGCTATGGTGCTTACAGGGTTTCAGGACCCTTTTTCCCATTTGGTGGTGCTGTGGATATTGTTGTTGTTCAGCAGAAAGATGGGAGCTTTAAATCCTCTCCTTGGTATGTTAGATTTGGGAAACTCCACAGTGTTTTGAAGCCAAATGAAAAGGTTCAGGTCAGTATCAGTGTTAATGGTGTGGAACCTGATTTCCACTTGTATGTGAATCATAAAGGAGAAGCTTTCTTTGTCAGTGAAGAAGAGGAAGAATCGATGTTGTGTTCATCGTCTTCCGGTGATGATATAGATGATGGTCAACCACAGGGTAGTAGAGTGCATTTTAGGTCCAAAAGTTATAATTTTGACTCGGACAAGTCAAAATCTGCAGCTCTGGTTGATATAAACAATGACAAGATTGTGGAGAGGACTGGTTCTCGCCGTTCACGAATACTTGGATTTGTATTTGGTCGAAGGTCACTGAAAAGGGAAAGTGAAGATGGGGTAGAGTTAATGGAACGTGCTGAGATTGTGGCCGATCTGTTGGAGCTAAAGTGGTCCACCAATCTTACCTATGATCAACTGCCTCATAGAGAGAGTAAAAGGAAATGTGGCGATAACTTGGATAATGATGTATACCAAAGTAAAATGGAGGAAGGTTATTCTTGCAATGGCCAAGATGGCTTGAATTCCAAGTCTAGCTTTCAAGTTCCCGAAAAACATGGCAAGGAAAAGGGTGGAATAAATCCGTCATCTTTCAGCATCCCGGATAATGTTGTGGAAAATCTTGTAGTAAATGAAAACCAAGTTTCAAGGAGGAGGATTAACTTTGCAGATGATAGCGAGCGTGGCACGAATGTGAGGGAAGTAACTAGGCCTGAATTGCAAGAGGTGCAGTGCCTTTCTAGCAGAGAACTTGGACAAGTCCAAGTCCATGCTGATGATGTCTTACGCACTGTAACTGTAGTGGTACCTGAGGTAAACGATATTGAATTCTTCTTTATAAGATTATTGGACCTTTTATATGTCAACACAACAAGAGTAAGCAAAACAAAGAAAAAAATGTAAATAGTGTGTTCTGTTTTGTTTGATACTGTTACATGAAAGTTCTTCTTTAGGTTAGGGACTGTTCTCATTCTGATGTTGGTATGGTGTATGATATTGCGGCTGTTGGAAACCCACAAAAGTTTCAAAAATCTCGAACTGTCAATTTGGGTCAAAGACGATATCCAGCTAAGAAGCTTAGGGCAAAAACCCCAACATCTGAACAGCTAGCATCCTTGAATCTGAAGGAAGGGAGGAACATAGTAACTTTCAGTTTCTCTACAACTACATTTGGGACGCGGCAGGTTATTGATTATGAATTTCTTTTATTTATTTTTATTACTTGAGTCTTGCTTTCCTCTCCTTTTATCTTTGTTTCTTCATATGAAATCTCTCTTGTATTACTATCGCTATTTCATTGTATTTTATTGTTTGGCTATAAGGTTGATGCTCGAATATATTTGTGGAAATGGAACACTCGTATAGTGATTTCAGATGTGGATGGGACAATTACAAGGTGAGGATCTATTCTATTATTATCTTAAAAGGAAACTATTTTCCAAGTAGTTATTATACTCTTACAGAGTACTGGTTAATATCTATTCTTTTGAGTTTTGATAGTTTCTTTCCTTTTTATTTTTGATTTGATCTTCTCTTGCTATACTTGATGTCTTCGGAAAAAGTGCTCATCGGCAATCTTGTTATAATCTTGTCACTGATTGTACCAATTTATTTTTGCTCAATAAAATTCTGTGTCTATGCCAACAACAATAACTCGACATATGATGCATTTCTCAAGAGCTTCTGAATTCAGGGTTTTTCTAATCAAGGGCAATGCATATCACACAAAACATGTTCTTCAGATATATGGCAGGATTGGATCTTTTGTGCTATGTAAACTTCTGCTCTATGATACTTTTACTGTTCTGAAAAAACAATGAACGCTCCATAAATCCTGTTTCTGTTGACCCTAGTGTGATGCTTTTCCTCATTTCCTGTTATTACCTCAAGAAAAATAGACACGGGTGTTTAGTTTATACTTTATAGTGCTAATGGGATACCATCATACCAGGATTAGCGTCATCTGTTCGTTCAGTTGTTTGCTGCTCTAAAAGCATATGAACCTTATTCTGTTCTTTTTTTCTTTCTCATTTGATTACCTTTCTGCTTAATTTCCTTCATATGGTTTTTCGAAATTTTTAACCTCAGACTCATTTGATTACCTTTGCCTATTAGTGTTCATAACATCCACTTCTCTTTTGTTTTTGGCACTAGTTTTATTTACTTTGTTGCGTGATAATGTTAATTTCTTTCTCTTATTTCACTTCTTACAGGTCAGATGTTCTAGGTCAGTTCATGCCTTTGGTCGGAGTTGACTGGTCACAGACAGGCGTTGCACATTTATTCTCAGCTATCCAGGTTTGTTTTATGTTGTTCATGTGTTTAAATATTATGAGACTACTACAATGTGATTGTTTTTTGTTCTGTGGTTAAATCTTGAATTCACTGATCATATTCATACATAATGCCTGTGGGCAATGTTCTTGAACTGGTGGGCTCAAAACAAATGAAGGCCACACCTTTTTTTATTTCTATTTTTCATGTTCAGCCATTCTAATGATTGATTAATCTTCTGGTCTTTCTTTTTTATTTCATTCTTTAACGGGGTATTGTTTGTGGGATTTCCCATTGTCTATTTCACACTTTACAGGATAATGGCTACCAACTCCTTTTTCTCAGTGCCCGTGCTATCTCTCAGGCCTATCGCACTAGACAATTCCTATTCAACCTTAATCAGGTAATGCATAACTTTAAAACCAATTTTAAATCAAGAATGGACCCAAAAAGACACCAAAATAAAGCAGTTTACTTTATCCTATTTGTTTTGTCATTTTGCAGGATGGGAAAGTCTTACCGGATGGTCCTGTTGTTATTTCCCCCGACGGAGTTTTTCCTTCTCTATATCGAGAAGGTAACTAGTCTTCTTGTCTTTCTTTTTTGTTTCTTCTTACTGTGCATGATAACTTTCCCTCCTCACTTGTATAGGACTAGTTATGTATTTTTTTGGGTACAAAAATGTTGAGATGAAGTATAGGCTACCTCCATTTCAAACTGTGAAGGTTTAATTAAAACTGGAGTCTGGACTAGTGTCATTCTTTTACCTAAAACTGCAGATAGCCTTTATACTATAACCTAAGGAAGGCTATACTATGAATCTTCAAAAATAGTAGAAATGTGAAGAATTGGAAAACTGAACGCATAGGAAAACCAAAAAAACTGAAACTTCTAGTTTACCTCTGATACACATCATGTTTCGCATGAAGATACACACAGTGCAGACTATCTTTGTAAAAATGGTTCATAATCATAAATGAATAAGGAAAATATTATTATTGGATCGGATGAATTTTATGGACCACTAGAGTTATTTGAACATTTCAAATTCTACAACTTCTCTTACAACAAATCGAATTATTTCTTTCTCTTAGTTACTTTTCATTTTTTATCTCTACATAAATTGGTTCTTAAAATAAAACTTTTGTTTATGGACAAGCTTTCATAATTTGAATTATGATTGGGTATGAAATGGCCTGATTATGCCTTTATATTATTTGGACAGTGACACATTTCTTTTTTATTTTTCAGTTATCCGGAGGACTCCTCATGAATTCAAAATTGCATGTTTAGAGGTAAGGTTCCCACCAACGGGTATTAAAGTTGACGCAATTTTAATACTTTTAGCATGGTCATCCTGTTATTTAAGATAAGTTAAGATCTTGATGTGTCCAGGACATCAGGGCACTTTTTCCTCCTGATTGCAATCCATTCTATGCTGGTTTCGGAAATAGAGATACAGATGAACTCAGCTACCTTAAAGTTGGAATCCCAAAAGGAAAAATCTTCATTATTAATCCCAGGGTAATAAATCTTCCATACTTTTTAAAAATATCTAAATGCTTAAAGTTCCTGAATGTTTAAGGTTGCCAAAATCCATCCTTATGTCCTAATTTTCAGGGAGAGATTGTTGTAAACCATTATCTTGACACAAAATCATACACTTCTCTTCATGCTATCGTGAATGGAATGTTCCCACCTACATATTCGTCTGAGCAGGTCTAACTATGCAGCTTCCTTATGTTTTCTTTTTGTCTCCTTCATAATATCAACTACCTCCGTCCCCTTCAACCAAAAACTGGCACAAGTGGGGGACTGTGGTCTACTTAGTTTGGCATGCCGGTTGATTGTTTTATATTTGTCTGGAGGGAAAATGTGAATCTGATGTTAGGATTTATTTGTGATGTAACTTACTTTTTCGTGTTGTTCTTGCTGAATATCGGTTGCAGGAGGATTTCAATTCATGGAATTACTGGAAGATACCCCTTCTCTTATAAATATTTGATAGGGCCTTGTGGAATGTATTGCTCAAATATCTTGGTCTGGTTAGGATGGGTGCTTACTGTGCTGCACATAGAATTACATAGGTAAATTTGATATATTGCTGCACATAATCCATTTAGACTCTAGTGTAGGATTTTAAAGCTTTAGTACAAAATACTTACACCTTTTTAATTTGGTTTTTAACTTGAGTTGTTCCTTTGATTTGATCAGAGTTCAGAAGCTTTATAGGTGTATTGCATGACTACTAATCTTGAAGATGTGATGCAATAGTTAGAACATGGACCATCATAGATGGTTCTTCTGTCCAAGTTCTAATGTCTTGGACATCTTCATAAAATTATAGCATTATACCATGTAATGTTTTTGCATGGCTTTTCAGCCCTTTTTGTTGAATGTCATGTTGGTGTATATGGAAAATGATGCTTGCCAATCAGTTTTGTCAATTTAGATTTGGTTAACTATTAATGTTGTACATTTGCCTTACATCATGACTATTTTGTTATGTTGTATTCCATTTGTACATTATTTTTGTGTATGTGTTATGTTCTCTACGTGTTATAGGCTATTAATAAGGTTGAAAAATGTGTACAAAAACAATATGCATATATAGTAGAATTTGGTGTATATTATTCCTCTTCAGCCTTCAAAAGAAAATCCTCTATCTCCATATTTGAATACTGAGATTATAAATAACTAGATTATCTCTAAGGGAATAACCATGATTGCTGAACCTAAACTTAGGACATTATAGAGAAGGTTAATTTCCCTTTAAGGTAACAATTTTTTTTAAAGTTTATGATGCATATGTTTAATTTCATAATTCAACAGAACTTAAACCATACAATAGTTCTTAGATAGCAGAAATGAAACTACAATATAAAAGAACGTGTCACCAATAACTCCATAAGAAATTATTTGTACAATTGTCTTGTTACTCATTGATTATAAAACTAATTTTAATTATTGTGAAACCTGTATGAGATAGAGTTTAATATTTATCAGTGTAAAAGTTTATATATACAATTAGTATATCTATTAAAGTCATATTAAAATATAATAGATGGTTAGAAAGTTAGGAATTAACAAGTTAGGTTTATGTTAGTTACTTGCTTTACAAGTTTTCTTTTCTTCTTTTCTCTTGTATATATAAGTCATATTGTCTCACTTCTTATTTAATCAATTCAATTCATTATTTCTCAATCTTTGTTTCTCATTCTTATTTCTTTAAGCTTCTTTAAGCTTTCTTTTATAGACTTTTTGATTCATCAAGAAGCTTTCTTTTCGTGGCTCTTACCATATTTTAACATGGTATCAGAGCATAATTATCTTTTGATAGCTTCCGCTTATGGTTCCATGAAGGATTTCATGGAAAACTTCAACAATCAAGAACATGGTGATGCTTTCTTTTTCATCTCAATGACCTTTATTAGTGTTATCTTGTTTCTAATAGGTGACAATTCTGCATGTGACAAGACTATCTTGATTTCTTTGATTGCTCTTGCGTTGTTCTTCAACATCCAATGTTTCTTTTCAACATTTGGCCCTAAATTCTTCATTATCAACTTCTTCATCGACTTTCAAATTCAGATCAAAGGAGTTTGTTTTTGGTCAAGAATTCTTTTCAAGTGCATAAACTAGCTTCTTGATATCCTCAAGCTCTTCAAAATGGAGTATCATGACCAATTTATCCTATACAAGATTACATCATTTTCTTATTCTTCATCATTTACCCCTCTTTCTTATTCATCATAGAAGTATCTCATTAGGATCAAGATTCTGATCTGTTCTCTCTCTCTTTGATCATCGATCATTGGTTCGCTTCTATCCATGATGGTTAAGCTCAAATATAACTTCTGTCATGTATAGTTAAACATTGGATGGGTAGCTTCTGTCCATAGTGGTTAAGCAAAGATATAGCTTCTGCTATGGATGGATAAGTGTTTGATGATATAGCTTCTGCCATGAGTGATTAAGCGTTGTTATTACTTCAAATCAAGCTTCAAATCAATTCCAAGTTGGAGAGTGGAAATTTTCACTAACCAGCTTGATGGGGATATTAAAGATATATGATAAGTTATTTTGAAAGATGATAGTTGATTAGAAAGTTAGGAATTAACAAGGTAGGTTTATGTTAGTTACTTGTTTTACAAGTTTTCTTTTCTTCTTTTCTCTTGTATAAATAAGCCTTATTGACTCACTTCTTATTCAATTCATTCAATAAGAATATTATCAATCCTTGTTTTTCATTCTTCTTTCTTTAAGCTTTCTTTTATACACTTCTTAATTCATCAAAAAACTTTATTTTCATAACTTTTACTACATTTTAACAGTATCATTTATCATTCATTTATGTTACTTTTTTGAAGAGTCAATTATAAGTGCATATGTATTTTAAGATTATTTGACCCAGAAATATTGAAGCTAAATATATTATTTGAATGATCTTATTATCATTAACCAGTGAGAGAATATAGAATGAGCATGAAGTAATAATACCGTATTATTCCACGTCTTTGAATCAAAACATCAACATCATAAAACTGATTGCTATTATTTTATATCATATAACATTTCTTCAATAACAATATAGCATTATTAAGGTTGTTACACATCTTATATTCTTATGAAAAACAGTGCCAAAAACACACAAAAACATCAAACAAGGAAAACAAAGTTGATACATATAAGAGATACCCTTCATGCAACACATGAATAACTACTTCCTCCTGTTCTTCATGGATGATGGAGAGCTTGAACATGTAGTTCAAAATTTGTAATGTTTAGACTTGCAATCAAGGATATAATCAACAAGCATGTCAAGTTCATCCTCTCCACTAATATGTCCATCACGGTTTGTGTCAGCTTTCTTCATAGCTAAATAGGACCTCAAATCAGGCCAGTAGGAACCAAAATCCTTGAAAGCTTTCTTCAACTCATCCCTGCTAAGACAATTGTCCTTATTTTTATCTGCTTTCCTCAATATTTCCCTTATTTTCTTTTCAATCATAGGCAGATTCGAAGGGAGGGCTTTAGAATCAAATTTAGCCATTTTGAAGCTTCACCAAGTATGAGGCTACGGTTTTAGAAATATATGATTGTTGGCATCAAATAACACTTGTTTTATAGTAGAGAATAAAGAAGAGAAGATAAATTATCTCCTTCGGTCATTGAAATCATGACATGCGTCATATTTAATCATTTTCTACAAAAATATTTCTAAAACTAGACAAAATAATACACATGTCATATTTTTACTGACCAAATGAGACAAATTATCTTCTAGTATGAGGAAATACTTTATTTTGTTTGTAGTACTAGTGGATGTTGATTTAAGTCTAAGTAATAAGTATCACTCTTTATTGACAATATCAATGTTAAACCATTTAAAAGCAATGTTAGAAAGAATTTTAGTACCTAACATTTTGGTATTTGTAAGGTTGCATTATTCCTCCAAAACATGATTCTCCGGTCTCAAATGTGGCACGGGGAATGATTCTTTGAGATCAATCACCCCTTGCATTATCTTATGTTCTGTAATTAATACTCTACCTGCTGTGCCATAGGATAAAGAAAAAGAATCTACATCCCATGGCATTCTCTTTATATGCTTATGTTAGGGTCAAAAAGGAAAGGAAAAAGGAAATGCGTACAATCTATGCTAAAGGTTCCTATTTGTTTAATATCTATGTATTTGTTGGAAGATTTTCCATCATCAAATAAAATATTCTTCTATAAGCTATCTGAAATAATTATATAAGTAAAGTTAACATTATATCTTGATCCAAAATTTTAAAATATTATATTTATGAGTTCATATATTTATATGTTTTTAACTTATCCATTTCTACACAATCTGATACTTCTTCTTCACACTTAGAATACCGAGCTTTTCTCTCTCAAATGTGATTTACTCCCCTTCAAGTATCAGATGCACTAAAGCTTAGCTCTCATATCTATTTGTATCGTCGTTGACTTCTCTTGTCATCAACCGAACATGTTGCCTTGACTCCAATCAGGAAGATTTCTGACTCTAGGATTGACCACTTGCTGCTTCAACATTTAGTTGAGTCATCAAGCTATAAGCTCTGATACCACTTGTTGGAAGATTTTTATTCATAAGCTATAACATTCTTTCACGGACTACGTGAAAGAATCATATAAGTGAATTTAACATCACTTCTTAACTCAAAACCTTAAGGCATAAGAGTTATATGTTTATCCACTTATATATTTTTCAACTCATTCATTTCTATACAATATAAGACTTTTCTTCGCACTTGAAATATCCAACAATACATATTATTAAATTAATAATTCATTGTGATCATACTATAAAACTAGAACCATATATAATCTATACTATATATAAAGCCAAAACTTGAAATAACTTCCTTCATGGTGTAATTTTCATTTCCTATATTGCCCTTAATATTATTTAATTTTTACAAAAAAACTATGTAATCCTAAGTAACTACCACCAATATATTAATTAACCATATATCTCACCTTAAATTAAACATTATCATAAACACACAAAAAAATATAAAGTACACCAAACATAACAAATACATTTTAATTCAAAAAAATGAAATATATAAAAATTGAATATGTAGTATTATACAATATTCGCCAACAGGCACGAAGTGCGTGTACACATTAGTCTATACTATTAATAAAGCCAAAACAAGTAATAACTACCATGGTATAATTTTTAAATTCCATTTTTATCATTTTTAACATTTCCTTAATAAATGAAAACTTACACATTTTGCTTTCATTTTTTTATCAATACATTATTACCCATCCACACATTCTTTTTTATCTTATCTCTTTCTCAACTCAAATATAAAACAATAGCACATGAAAAAATATATCCAACAACTCAATAATGATTATTAGATGCACGAGAAATTTATAAAAGTTTTGTGTATATCATATCAATTATTACATCTTATATTCTTAAATTTACATTTTCTATTGAACTTATATGTTTCATTTTTTATACTTATAACTTATATAGAAAAAAAATAAGAATGCGGGTCGATCGGCACGGAGTGCCGGTCGACACGCTAGTATTCTATAAGGGAATTTTCCTTTTATTGATAATATTTTTCTCTGTCTATGGAAGGATCAAATCTCAAACATGATGCTTATAAAACTTATATTAATTGTGTTTGGTTTGGTTGATTATTGATTTGGTGATAAATTTAAATGAATTACTAACCACGTTCTCAATTTTTTTAAAATAAAAAAATTATACAACATGAGAAACTGGCCATGTAATGTAAAGTTGTCTATTTAATTAGAGTAGTTTTGATTGGTTATATGAATAGCAAAAGGATTATCTGTCCCAAGATAATTTTGTCTCATATACCTAGCTAATCAAACTATATAGAATAATATGAAAATATTAATTTATGTTATTATAATATTTTTTAATTAAGTTAATTTTTTAATTGAATGTGGATACCAAGTGAGACTTGAATGAGGACAAGTGATCTCCATAATATTAAAAGTTTCTTAATTAGTTATAGGATGAGTTAAGTTTATCTACTAATAATCAACTAGGCTTTTAAATATCCATTTAAAAAATTTATGATTAAGGAATGGAGATGAAGAAAATGTATAGAACTGTGAGAGTGTTAGTAGTCTTAATTTTTTAGGGTCAATAACTTTATCTTTAACCATGAAATTCTTTGTTAAAGATGATATATGTCATTTTTCTTTTAAAGGTAGGAATATGTCATATGGCTTATTTTCTTATATTTTATGGTTGGGTTGAATTAGACTTTTTTTAAAGCAAAACCTATCTAGACCCAAATATTTACACTCTTATTTTATTTTTAAATCGATGCACTAAATTTGTAATCTATATTCAGTACTATTAATATATGTTAAAATATTTAGAAATGTAACGATCAAAAAAATATAGTGTAGATATTAAAATTGGAGACATGAACTAACCATATGCTAACCAAATATCAAGGCACCAGTGGTCTAGTGGTAGAATAGTACCCTGCCACAATATAGACCTGAGTTCGATTCCCGGCTGGTGCAATTAGTTATTTTAAGTTTTAATTTATACTAAGCTACTCCTAACTGCCTAACATTACTCAAACAAGTTGTTATTTTTTAGTATAAAAAGTCACATTAATGGCATGGTAAGGATATTCAATAATATCTAAACAAAGAAAACTTGTTTATGTACGGTTAGAGTTACTATGTTATCTATACTTACTATAAAGGCAAAACATAGTATAATTTCTATCTCCTATTTTTATCATTCATATTATTTAATTTTTACAAAAAGACCATATACTCATAAATAAACATCACCAACACATTAATTAATTATATCTTTCACATTAAATTGAACATTATCATAAATACATAAAAATTATAACAAATACATTCTAATTCTAAAAATAAAATATATAAAAATTGAATACGTAGTACCATATAATATTGACCGGCAGGCACGAAGTGCCTGTACACACTACTTATATATAAAGCCAAAACATTGTATAACCACCACCACGGTATAATTTATATAGTCCTATTTTGCCCTTCAATTTTTAAATTTAAAAAAAATCATATAGTCCAATGTAACCACCTCAAACATATTAATTATAAGTTGCATATTCTAATAAAGACAAAAAATATATATAATATAAAGTAAATACAACACAAAAAAGACATTTTAATTCTACAAAATGAAGTGTATAAAAATTATTACTTAGTACCAAGGTTATTGCGACTGGACCAGACCAGACGGTCCAACCGTCACCCGCTTAAATAGACGGTCACGTACACCCTGAAAACCATGATCATTTCCAAGTCATTTTAGGTCGTGGGAAAACCGGTCCAACCGGGTTAGACCTTGTAAAACAGGAATAACCCAATTGGTTAAACTAGTCAGCTATAAGAAATTAAAAAAAAAAAACAATGCAGTAAAGAACGTAACTGCACAGTACACAACAATTCTTCTTACATTATGCAAAACATAATATTGATAAGTAAGTTATTCACATATTTTAATTAATTATATAATATATGTGTATATATATATATATATATATGATTATATACAGTGACGGATCTTGATCATAACTTTAGAGGGGCAGGATTATGATTTATACAAAACTAACATATGAAATTATTAGAATATATATAAATTTTAAATGTAAAAATTAGTTATTTTCTCATGTATGAATTCCCAAAAAACATGATAGAAAATTTAACATAACAAATCTATCAAGAAATTACAAATATTCCTAAGCACAAAGAAGTTCATTATCTCTTATAAACATTATATATATTTTAAACTCAGAAGAATAAAAAATTGAGCATAAAGTTAGTTTTTATGTCCTCTTAAATAGAGAATCAAAATAATGTATGCTTGAGATTGATAAAACTATAATATTTAAAATAAAATTGTAAAGAGAAAAATAAAAATAAAGATAGAGATAACAAAATTAAGAGCAACATACATAGAGAATGGAATAAACCCACTAAAATTGATTAATCAAAAAATAGTTCACTAACATGTAAGAAATATGCCTCTTGTGACATGAATGGATATATCATTTCATTGTTTCATGTCATAACTCTTGGATGAAGAGTCATCAATGAAATGTTAAGACTCTTGGAAAAGAGCCTATATATAGTGCTTGATGGAAGCACTATACTAACAAGAAAAAGGACCATAAACATTGTCCCTATCTCTGCCCATAAAGATTGCTCTATCAGCCATCACTTAAGGAAGAGCATAGTAAGAACGGGAAGGAGATAGAAAAGTTACTCTATAAACCAAGAACACCAAACAACAACTAAATGGAGGATCGTATCGCCATAGGGAAAGGTTAGTAATTTGTAACTATTCTTATGGATGTGAAAACTATGATTTCTTAAGATCCATTTATACATTTTATACATGACTTCAAATAAAGTTTACATGTGGTATCAGAGCACTGTGTTGAAGAACTTATAGTTTTCCATTAATTTTAATTCGATCCTGAATGATGTTTTAAAATGTGTTCTTGAATGTTTAAAGAACTTCACTATATTTATTTTCGCTGCATCATAGTAACAATTAATGAAAACAGAAACAAAATATTATATCTATTTTA
>NC_032018.1:5517964-5546230 GCF_001865875.1 Lupinus angustifolius
TGTAATGTAATGAATATGGAAAACATATTCTGAATATGCGCATTATGTTTGATGTTTATAAAATCATGAATTGTATTGTCACATGAGACAAGTGGGAGAATGTAAGAAATATGCCTCTTGTGACATGAATGGATATATCATTTCATTGTTTCATGACATAACTCTTGGATGAAGAGTCATCAATGAAATGTTAAGACTCTTGGAAAAGAGCCTATATATAGTGCTTGAAGGAAGCACTATACTAACAAGAAAAAAGGACCATAAACATTGTCCCTATCTCTGCCCATAAAGATTGTGCTATCAGCCATCACTTAAGGAAGAGCATAGTAAGAACGGGAAGGAGATAGAAAAGTTACTCTATAAACCAAGAACACCAAACAACAACTAAATGGAGGATCGTATCGCCATAGGGAAAGGTTAGTAATCTGTAACTATTCTTATGGATGTGAAAACTATGATTTCTTAAGATCCAATTATACATGACTTCAAATAAAGTTTACATAACAAAGAATAAGAACGCCTATGAATAGAATTTGATGCAACAAACAAACAAATTATAAGTAATCATGTCATGACTTCATAATCATATGATAATGTGCCTATGGAAAACTAATTGAAGAAAACTAATTTATAAAGAGTAAATATGACATTTTTAAGATGAAAAAATGGGTTTGAGTTGGAGAGTTATATGAAGCTATATCCTAGATAGGGGAGGGAAATGTGTCATGTGATACTAAAGAGAGTAAAGCTTGATAGATGATGAGAGTTTTGAAGAGAATATTGAATTTTTTCTTGTCCAATAAAATGTATTGTTCTTTGAGAGAAAAATGTATGCACTGACAACGTATAAATTTTATATATTGTCACTTCATCATCTACCATTCATATATAATCTTCGTTAACTCTTTAAAAAAGTAATCTAATTGAATGATGGATGATGTAGTGAATGTGTATAAATATTTATACTAACAATACGCATGCATAAATATTACACTCTTATGCTTAAGTTTTGTTGTTGAATGTTGAAATATACCAAAAAATATATCTATAATAATTTTTTTTAAATATTTGAGGGGGGCAACTGCCCCCACCTGTCCTAGGGAAGATCTGCCCCTGATTATATATGATATTACAATGTTGTCCGGTCTGACCGGACGGCCTAACTGGTTAAACCGGTTAGAACCTATACTTGACTTCTTCCGGTTTGATGTCCGGCTCAGGTTTCATAATATTGTTTAGTACTTTAAAATAAAAATGTGACCGAGATACACTCAGTAGTGTTAATAATAGGCAAATATAGGCATATAGCACAGCACGTTATCAATGTATATGTGTTGTCATCTATTTTTATAATACAAAATTTCATGAATACCAATATATTAGTATTACAATTTAGAAAAGTAGAATAAGCTTTGCTGACTTTGTTCGACTTATTAATCTCCTTGTGGTTTTTTAGCACATCACGTGATTCTTGCCAAATTAGGAAACCTACCAGAATTTGTCTTCAGTGTTTTTATTTTTTTAAAAAATCATTTGTGATTTTAATTCTACACACAACATCATTGTTTGGTGTTCTTTCTTTCTCTTTAAAGACGTGTTGGTAGTTTGGATTTGCACCAAGGAAAAAAATCATTGGCGCACTTTATTAGTCTTGATCCTCTTTTATAATGGAGAGACAAATTAATTTTTAATAGTCATAATTTTAAAATATAAGCAATATAATTTTAAATAAATTTAATAAAACTATATCCCTCTTCTCTTCTTCACCCTTTCCCTACTCCCAACCAAACTCAACAAACTCTCTCTCTATTGTATTTCTTATCTCTAGATTCAGCTTTTAAATCTTTGTATCTGTTTAGAATAAAAAAACATTTTAAACACAACCAATCGACATAGTTCTTTCTTCTTCTTCAATTTCCCAATTGAAATTTTGAAGTATCTATGGGACTTGACGCGTTCAGATTTCTAAAACTAGACATTGCAATTTTGTATTTTTTTTGTTTTCTACACAACTGCTGTTTCAAACATTCCTTTCCCAACAAAATAAGAAACATAAAAAGTTATACATATGGATACTAAACTATAAAAGTACTATATGTATATAAATAATAGGACTCCTTTAGCCTTATCCTGGTTGAACTACTTTTGCTACGGTTGGAAGACCAAAACCGGAAATGAGTATCAATATTGGGAGAGAAAGAGTTTGGTTGTGGGTTACTGTAAAAGTCTCTAGAAGAGAAGATGAATATGGTTTGAATTAATTTATTTAAAATTATATTGTTTTATATTTTAAAATTCTAACCATAAAAAATTAATGTGTTACATATACTAATCTTATTATAGCATTGGCCTCTCCATTATAGGAGAAGATCCAGACTAGCGCTTTAGGGATGAGAGGATTTCATTCTTATTCTACCCAGGAAAAAAATCAACCATAATATTTTTAACGATCTATTTGCAAGTTGAATTTTAAAAAATGAGAGAAAGACAAAATTATCTCACAAATATATTTTATGATTCTCAACTTTTTATTTCCTCTTCCTTCCTATTCAAAATTCAACTCATAAATAGACTCTATAACAATTATTCCATGAATATTCTTCTCTTATAAACTCTTCCATTCATATTATATTTCCCTAATATTTAATATGAGACTTCTCATTTAATAAACTCAACAATGTATTACCATTTTTTGATTAATCAAAAATATAATTCTTCATTTAATAATTAATTATTCATCAATGAATAAGAAAGAAACATTATCGGTAAACAACTTACATTTTCCCATGTACTGGTATGTGCAATTTCTTTGATTTGCTTTACTATTTTTTAGGGTAGAATAAGGATTGCCATGATTGATACACCACCCTCTAAGGGTTTAGGGTCATAGTTTCACAAATGGATTGATTCACCTCCTTACAAACTAGTAATAATGTACCATGGTCCTATAAAAGTCATAGATGACCTAAATGAGTTACTCTAATCATTCAAAATGAAGACGTGGGGACTAATACGTGATACCCAACCTTTCTTAATGGCTGTACCCGTTCAAAATATGCACTGATTGGTGTGTTATGTAGTGACATGCAACCTACTAACATATTTTATATCAATCATGAACAAAATGTCCATAAATACTTAATCATTATATATGAAGAGAATTGGTGAATGAGCTTCACATGTCATGGACAAATATTCATTATCTTATATTTCCATCATTCCATGTAGGAAAATGATATAGCAACTAATTAGTTGTTGGAGAACTTGTCCACCTGCTCTTAATACAATTCCAATTTTATATTGCTATGTCCTAATCTGTTAGTTGAGTTGCTGTTTTTTCTACTTTACCCTTCTCTAGTGATTCTGAAATGATTGTAAGACACGAGAAACATATTATTGATATTTTGGTCATTTTAAATTTGTTTATAAATTTTAGGTGCCTACCAGCTTGAAATACAAATGAAGTAATTTTGCTATGGTGCTAAGTAAATACACAACAAAGGAAAAGGACACACTGAGCTATGTGAATGGTGGTCTTTGCTTTGAGATTTTCTCATAATTCTCCAACAACTACTTCCAAATCCTTGTACCTTAAACTAATTAATCATCATAATTTTTTCCTTAAACTAATTAATACTTGCTCCTGTTGCTAATATAATTTCCTCTAGGGATGAAAGCTTCAAGTTTTCAAAAGATGGCGAAAACAACACCATCTAAAGCTTTTATTATCAGATTCAATTTGGTGTGTCTTGCCATCTTCCTTAGTGTTTATGCAACCCTTCTTCTCCGTCCATCTTCGCCAGTGTATTTCAACAATGCAGCCTCCCTTGTTAGGTGCTCCTTGCGTGAATGTCATAACAAGGTAAGGTGATCCACCTCTAATGATGTCCCCTTATTCTTCTTAGTTAATGTACCAATAACTCATTTCTTCTACTAATAAGTCATTTCTTCTTGTCATTAATGTGGTCATAATGATAATCACAATTGTTGATCACAATTTAAAACCATAATTCACACGTGTGCACATGTTTTATACTTTTTCTTTGTCATATTTGTTTATTTTTCAAACTTGTAGGTAGAAAAGAGCATTAAAATGAAAGCAGTATTGGAAGAACCTCGAGTAAAACCTGAAAGCCCAAAGAAGCACCAGACAAAGATAGAGATGCCTAGTTTCTTTAGTAAAATAGGGAAAGGATTGAAGATTGGAATGGTGAATATGGATGAATATGATGTGAGTGAATGGAGCACAAAAGGAGAAGCAACACCTATATACTTTGAAAGCGTATCACATTTTTTCAACTGGACAGATTTATTTCCTGAATGGATAGATGAGGAAGAAGAGAATGATGTTGCATCATGTCCTGAGATACCTATGCCAGAGTTTGCACAATATGAAAGCATGGATGTAATAGTAGCCAAGCTACCATGCATGTACCCTAAAGAAGGGTGGGGAAGGAATGTGTTTAGGTTACAAGTTCATCTTATTGCAGCAAACATGGCTGTGAAGAAAGGGAAGAAGGATTGGAAATGGAAGACCAAAGTGGTTTTGTGGAGTAAGTGTAGACCAATGATGGAGCTTTTTAGATGCAATGATTTGGTTAAGCATGAAGGTGATTGGTGGTATTATGAGGTTGATGCGAAGAGGTTGGAACAGAAGGTTTCTTTGCCTGTTGGGTCATGCACCTTGGCTTTGCCTCTATGGGAACAAGGTATGTTATACATTCAAATTTTCATATATGTTGTTTCCCTTTTATTTATTACATGATAATTACACAATAATAATGATCAAGTGAGTGATGATTACTAATAGAGTAAATACTATGTACATCGCTCTCATTTTGCTAATAACATTGCCCTGAGTGAGCACAATATATATAGTTAAGGGTCTCAAAATGTAAAATTATTGTTTCAAAATAATATATTTAATAAAATAAGAATAACATTTCTATTTCTTTTCTGTTTCATATCACTTACCTCAATGAGAATGTTTCAAAACTCACATTCTTATTGAATGTAAGTTGAATTCTTACTAATTGGACTAATATTTATTAAGTTCAAGGTCTCTTAGATCTATAAGCATTTAGTGATGTAAATTACATAAAGTCCTCAGATTAGTAGAGTAAGATTCAAACTCACATGGATGAGTTGAATTCTTACTGATTAGAGTAACGTTTGTAGACACACATCTCAATTTAGACAAGATAAAAAACTTAAAGCTCAATCTCCGTAACAACTAACAAGTTTAACTAAAAAAACATTACATGGATGAGTTGAATTCTTACTGATTAGAGTAACTTTTGTAGACACACATCTCAATTTATACAAGATAAAAAACTTAAAGCTCAATCTCCGTAACAACTAACAAGTTTAACTAAAAAAACATTACATGGATGAGTTGAATTCTTACTGATTAGAGTAACTTTTGTAGACACACATCTCAATTTATACAAGATAAAAAACTTAAAGCTCAATCTCCGTAACAACTAACAAGTTTAACTAAAAAAACATATCGCGCCAGGTAGGGGTCGAACCTACGACTTTCTGCTTAGGAAACAGACGCTCTATCCACTGAGCTACAGGCGCTTGGTGCTGGTTGATTTCACATATACTTTATATGTATCATGTGATAAGAATATCAAAACATTTATATAATAAAATATAATTGTCATTTTGCTTTTTGCTTTGCTGATGAGTCTAAATCTTTTTGTGTATACAAATTTGGTCTCTGGCAAATATAAAAATAGAAAAATAATATATCTACTAGTAGTGTATGAGTTCTATATATTATTATTAGATAATTCATTATTCATATTTAATTATTATTAATTTTTCATAATGATATTTATACTTCTAAACTATATATAAAGTCAAAAATACAAAATAACTACCATGCCATAATTTTTCACATTCTAAAATTATCATTTTGTAACTCCTCCGGTAATAATCATCATAAACTTTCAAATAAAATAATACATATGAAAAAAATAAGAATGCGAGTCGATATACACAAAGTGTCGATCTACACAAAGTGTCGATCTACACACTAGTACTGATAGATAAATATCATTTATCATCTCGTGTTTAGTCTATATATCTTTTAATAATTAAATATGAGTAATATATATATAAAACTTTTAAACATGTTAATTTTATTTTCCAGGAATCGACAAAGTATATGACTTGTCCAAAATCAAACGAAGCGTAACAAGCATGTCTAGAGCAAAACGTGAAGCCTATGCAACAGTGCTCCACTCTTCTAATAGCTATGTTTGTGGTGCAATTACTTTAGCACAAAGCCTCCTTCAAACTGGAACCAAACGTGATCTCATTCTCCTCATCGACACTTCAATCTCCACTGCCAAACGCCGCGCACTCGCCACAGCCGGCTGGAAAATCCGATTCATTTCTCGGATTCGAAATCCCAAAGCCAAGAATGGTACATATAATGAGTATAACTACACCAAGTTTCGTTTGTGGCAGTTAACTGATTATAACAAAATCATTTTCATTGATGCTGATATCATTGTACTTCGAAACCTTGATATTCTCTTTCATTTCCCTCAAATGTCTGCTGTGGGGAATGATCAATCTATATTTAACTCTGGTGTTATGGTCATTGAACCCTCCAATTGCACGTTTCAAGTTCTTATGGATCTTCGAGATGATGTTGTTTCATATAATGGGGGTGATCAAGGGTTTCTTAACGAGATCTTTGTGTGGTGGCACAGGTTAGTTTATTGGTGCTTAACTTAAGTATTTTAGCTTTTAACATTATATTATCAAACTGCCACCCGTTATATTATCAAATAGTTGCATATTAAATGACTAGTTTTAAAAAAAATGTTCACAAAAGTAAAAAAAAAATTGTAGCCTAAAATAACCTATCAGACTACTATAGTATAAAACTATTGCCTGAGAACTGATTTTTTTACATTTGACAATGACTATTAGTTATTGCCATAAGTCAAAAGTGTTGTATTAGAAGTAATTTTAACTTCTTTTTTTTGTACTATTAAAAATATCTTTCAAGTTCGGTAAAAAACTAATTTTTTTAGCACAAAAGTAATTTTAGCTTCTTTAATAATTTATTGTGCAAGTGCTTAATTAGGTTTTTATCTAATCACATTAGTCTATATACACTTTCCCATTATCTTCATTAAGTAACATCTTACTCCAAATTTCAATTTTCATTATTTTTTTGTCTCAACTCTTTTAACTTCCACTAACCCTTGTCATGTTTCTAACCACAGGTTGCCAAGGAGAGTAAATTTCTTGAAGAATTTCTGGGCTAACACAACCTTGGAAGCAAGAGTGAAAAATGGTTTGTTCGGTGCAGACCCACCCAAGTTGTATGCCATTCATTACCTAGGTTTGAAACCATGGAATTGCTACAGGGACTATGATTGTAACTGGGACATAGAAGACCAAAGGGTTTATGCAAGTGACGTGGCACACCAAAGGTGGTGGAAGTTGCATGATGGAATGCATGAGAGGTTGAAGAGTATGTGTAGGTTAACTACAAAACGTAGGATTGAGTTGAATTGGGATAGGATGAAAGCTCGC
Organism: Lupinus angustifolius; assembly: GCF_001865875.1. Lineage (NCBI taxonomy): Eukaryota > Viridiplantae > Streptophyta > Magnoliopsida > Fabales > Fabaceae > Lupinus > Lupinus angustifolius. Next base: position 5,525,528 of record NC_032018.1, read on the forward strand.
AAGTTGGGATTACCGGATGAACATTGGAAGATTAATATTACTGATCCTAGAAAATCTGAATCTCTTTTGATGGATTAAATTTTGCACAAATTCTTCTTTGTTTCATCTATTTCGGTTCTAAGATATATTTAAATGTTAAGTTTCACATTGATGAAAATGTGATTTCTCACTTCCTCTTCCATGACATTGTAATACCAAGTCTATGGCATGGAGGAGGGAGCTTTTAGGTTTAGTTTATGTATGATTAATGATATATATTTACATCAAAAATCATTTCATATATATATGTTTAGTTCATTTTTAACATTGTATTTTCAAACTCTGTCCCATTAGATTATAGAAGTTTTTCTTTCAGTTGTATTATATATATACACGTACATATTGGATTAAATTTAAACACATTTTCCTTTATGGACCCAAAAAACTAAATATGTTTTTGCTAACAACAATTTCTTTTGTTTGGGATTATCACTTAACGACAAAGTTTTGCCCAACCATTTTATATTGACTGATCAATGGTCACTATCGTTCTCACTTCCCAAGTTTCTACTTCGCAACAACTGAATAAATAATTGGGTAGAATAAAAGGCAAAGAATTTGAAGCCATTATGGTGAAATTGGTGGAACAAACCAATATGTAGGTATACCTACTGAAGAAGTTGTGCCCGAAAAATCACCTTCTCTCCGCCTAAAATAGAATAATAATATTAGTTCAGGTAAAAGATGTATAGTGTATGAGTTTTATAGATTGTCAGTCTATCATTTACAATTTATATTTAATTATTATTCACTTTTAAAAAAAATACAAATGAATGGTAAATAATATAGTGAATATGTAAAAAAAATTACACTAAAAGTATATAGATAATACACTCTAAGGGGAGAGAATAGCAATATAATATAATTCCCAAAAGGCCAAAAGAATTGCTAATATGATTTTGAGAAAAACATATACGCAATTATATTATAAGAGTTTTTGCATTGTCATTAATGTTGAAATGTATTGTATCAATATAAATAATAATGTATGTAAGTATGTGAAATTGTATTGTTAAGTTAGTTCTAACTAAGTTATTAGTTCTAACTAAGTTATTAGTTCATAGTAACAAAATGGGTTAGTTGGTTAGTTAGTTTAGATGTTAGGGTAGTTAATTTTTTTCCCTTCTATAAAAAGATTAGTGTGTAACTGTTCAAAATGAATAGTAGATAATTTACTATTTGTATATAAATCTTTACACAATGTTAGTTTTTATATATTACACGCAATGAATTTATATAATTATTTGGTTCCTTCTGATGTAAAATGGTTTTGAGGAAAAATACTAATAACTCATCCCATGTAGTATGGTTTATATAATTATTTGGTTCCTTTTCAAACCAAAAAACAAGCAATGTTTTTCTTCTACTTCTTCGATCCTCCAAGGTAGCAGTTAGAAAATTCATCTGCTTTCATCAGTCCTATTTAGGGGAAAATTTATGTGGATAGTATAGTTTGATTATACTATTCTACGTTTGGGGTAACTTTTAAATTAATTTTAGGAATGAGGTAGTTTTTGTGGATCTTGTGGATGTGGTCCACGATTTCACCAAAGTCGTGGATGGGAAATGTGATTTCCCATCAATCTCATGGACCAGATCCACGATTTTCTTACACACTCTCTCTCCTCAATGCATGAGTTCCATAGTCGCGTACACCATGCACGAGATTGCATGGGATATGTGATTTTTGAATTTTCCCTTTACACCAATATGATATTGTTATTTATTGTTTTAGGAGTTTGTTTTATAGTGTGAGTTTTTAAAAAAGTTAAGATTTATGATTTGTAGTGTATAAAAATAATATGTTAAATTAAAATTGTAAAATTTAATTGAATATGATAATTTTACTAAAGTGTTAGTTTTATGGAATTTGGTTAAAGTTTTTGATATTTTTTAACATTTATTGTAGATGCATAAATTGAAATAATAAAACAATTTCATAGAAATGAGATTGATAATTATATTAGGAATTCGAAAATGATTATATTAAAAAAACAGAACGAGAATAGAAATTCCTAATGGCGTCAATAAAATGATGTTCCACATCCAGATGTCTTCCTCATTCGAGGTGGTTGGACTCTTAGTTGTTGTTGTGATTGATGTTGTCTTCCATCTCTAACTACTTGTGGCTGCTCCTCATCTTCGTCGTCATCATCTTCATCATCTTCACCGTCTTCGTTAGGTTGTGAAGGCATTGTCGGTTGATAATATTGTTGAGAGTTGAATGCCGATAATGAAGTATTTGCAGTAGTGTCAAACATTGATGACATTCCTTGAAATTGCGAAGAAGATGCTAAGTGAGAGAAAGAGTAGTCACCCATTGCTCTGAAACCTCCAAACCTAAAGGGCTGTTGTTGTTGTTGTTGTTGTTGAGGAGCAGGAGTTTGAGCGTATGCATACAGATAAGTATCCATCTGAGTTTGACTCTCATAATGTTGCTGAAACTCAGGTGCAACATGCATTTGAAACTATTGTGTAGGAGGAACTTGAGAAGTACTTGAGAAGAAGGCGGTTGGAAGTAGTTGAGCAAACGCTTCTATCATCTCATTACAGTTTAGGTAGACGTCATTCAGTGACTGCAACGGATTCAGAAACACATTTGTAGGAGCACGCCTATCCCGAATCATTTTAATAAAATTATACTGAAAAAAGTCGAAAAAATTAGAATGTTAGAATATGTCAATACAATTGAAAATAAAATAGAAATAGAAAATTTCCTATTCTTACCGATCAGGCCGAATATGCTCTGTCTGGAGAAATGTACTTCCTTGTCCTTTGCAAGTACCACTGCATATACTGTGAGTACTGATGCAAATAGTGGTCATCGGGAAAACCATTTACCACCTAGTTTTCTCGGTTATTCCAAATTTGAATCCACTGGTTATGCTTTTGTGGCCAGTTCTTGTCATTTTTTCAACGTAGATCCATCTTGTGTTGTTTCTCCAGATTAATGGGATCTTCTGGAATGAGTTGTTGTAGACCAAACTGCCTCATCACCCAATCAGCAACACGCCACTCAACAAGTGTAAAGCAAATGAGTAGCACACGTGCTCTGGCTATATTAGGTATGGGACTCACATAGGTAATGTTCGTATATGTGGTCCTGACAAACTAATATATAAAAAAAAATAGTAATGAATTAGTATAAAAAATAGAAATAATAATAAATAAATTAATAATAACAAATTACATAAATTACCTCATCAATGCGCAAACGATCCAACATTGGCCGTGCATGGTTTTCTAGCCCTAACCTTAGCATGGGCCAATATCGTGGCTGACATCCACGACTTTCATTAAAGTCGTTGACTCGGTCCACGATTTATATTTAAAACTCTACACAAATCTTGTGGGTCAGGTCCACGAGATTCATTAAAAACCTAATTCTGCATCAATGTCGTGGGTGTTGTCCACAAGTTTCTTTAAATTATGGTGAATCTCGTGGGTGCAGTCCACGAGTTTATTTAAAGTTTTTTTGGTAAACAGAAATTTTTAAAATGTAATTAAGATGTGTATTTATTTTGGTATTAATTAGTGTAATTATTTTGGTAACCGAAAATTTTAAACGTAATTAATGGGTGTAATCATTTAGGTTTTAATGAGTGTAATTATTTAGGTTTTAATGACTGTAATTATTTAGCTTTTAATTAGTGTAATTATTTAGGTTTGAATATATTACACAAGTTAATGTTACACAAATTAGAACTTCAATATATTACACAAATTGTAACATTACATAAGTTAGTTTTACCTTGAACTTATAAATGAACATTTCTTCTTATTGTGTCATTCACTCCTACACCACCCACATTTTTTAATTTGTTGGGATTGAGAATCATCAATTTCATTGTGTATGCGTGTAGTTTATGGTTTTCAGGTACGGTTCCTATGTATAAGGAGATTGGGAATGAAGGTTGTATCTAAATAAGGAGGTCAATATTCTTCATTTCCAATGGGTTGAAACTCATGTCCAAAAACCTTCTACAAGTTCTCTAACCTATAAATTGGTGAGATAAACTGCCCATAATCTATGTTCAATGATGCACAAGTAGCAACAACATGAGAACATGAAAATTTAAGTGATTGAAATTCTCCACAATCACACCAATTTTTGATTAGTCTCACTGTGTATACTCTTGAGTATCGACTACTACTGGTATCAGCAACTTCAACCTCCGAGACTCCTGATTCCCGTGAATAACTTCGTACTATTTGACATGTAGCTTTTCAATTCTTCGCAATAGACATGACATGCCCTTATCATGTTAGTTGCTTCATTTCTATGGTGTATAAACAATGAGTTCAGTCTATGATATGTTGCTTTAACAAGTGCAGTAATTGGCGAGGCTCATGCTCCTTTCAGAACGACATTAGTACATTCTGCCAAGTTCGTCATCATATGGCCGTACCGTCTCCCATCATCATATGATTGCGTCCATTTTTCTTTTGGGATCTTATCTAACCAAGCTGCTGCCCTCGAATTCTTTTAACGCAATAGAGTAAACATTCGCTCGAATCGATGCCACATCAATTCATACCCTATAACAAGTTTATTAATATTAACATAAATCACATAAACAAAGAATTTAACATAAATCACATAAATTTCAATACATACCCATTTCAATGACTTTTTCTTTCATATTATTATCTCGGAACTTCTTGTTGAAATTGCTAGCAACATGACGAATACAATATACAGATTGAGCATCACATCATTGTGGGAGCTCAGTACGAAGTGCACCCAACAAACCTGTACCCTATATGATATTATACAAATATTCGGTTGTGGGGTAACATATGTCCGAAGATTGTAGAAAAATCATTCTCATGCTTCTTTGGTCTCTCCTTCCATAATGGCAAATGCTACTGAAAATATACGTCTATTATCATCTTGTGAACTAGCTATTAGCAATGTTCCAGTAAAAAATGTGCCATCCACTTGAAGGATTGGTTTGCAAAAAGCAAATCCTTCAATGCATGGCTTGAAAGCCCAAAATACCCTAGCAACAATTAAAGTACTACATTCTTCATGGTTAGATGTTGAATATCTTACAATTGTATCTTGTGCATAATATTGGACAATATTCAACCAACGAGGTAAATCCTTGTACGATCCCTCATAATCACCATAAAATCCTTGTACGATTCCTCCTAATCACCATAAATTTGGGACATTGCTATTTGTTTAGCAGTGCAAGCCTTCCTATATGTCACCGTATAACCAAAACGAGTGACTACCTCTTTAACTAATGTTTTAATTGGTATACCATAATCTACATATACTAGTTGAACAATGCAGTTTGTGATGAAAAATGAGTTCAATTTCTTGTGATCTTGAGAAATATTAGTGGATGCACAAGTGTTTCTTCCACTAATTTTTCTAATCTCCCAAATATCACGCTTCACACTTTTAGTCCGAATTCTCCATTCATACCCAACACCATAATATTTACATTTTGCAACATATCTATCTGGATTAGACTCATCCACATGGTAATCAACAAAATTCCTAATATGAAATTATTTTATAGCATTTATTGTTGCTTCCTTTGAGTCAAATTGCATACCAACAAAGAGATCATTATCCACATCAGTACTTATGTGAGTACTTCTATATGGAAAATCTTGTCCAGACTGATAATCAATGCTGACGAGAAAAGATGAAAGAGTATCATATGTTATGCTAACCGGTCCACTAGTAATAATCTGAACATCATCATCATTATCACATAGCTCAATGTCTTTCTCATCACTAAAATCACTAACAATATCTCTAATAATTATCATCTACATATAAACATACAATATAAACATACATTAAAATATAAACATACAATATTTACATTTAAACATACATTAACATTAAATAAAATTAACACAAGTAAATGAACTGAAAAATATAAAGAATTTTTAGTTACCTTCAATAATCACACTTCTTCAATTACGAATTATCCTAAATATTTCTCGTACGTTTTCTTCCTCCGCTGTGGTTTGAGTCGGGATGAGGATGTATATATGCTGTTTGGATATTGTGGATCCAAGACACGACTTGCATCTCATGTCCTTGGTCCACGAGAATTGCATGAAACTCGTGTACCGGGTCCACGACATTGCCATGAAACTCGTGTCCCTGGTGCACGACTTATAGGAAGGCTAACACTGTGTAAAAAATCGTCAGTGTGGTCCAAAAGATTGGTGGGAAATCGCATTTTCCATCCATGACTTTGTTAAAATCGTGGACCTCATTCACGAGATCGATAAAAAATATCCCATTTCCATAATTAATTCAAAAGTTACTCCAAACATAGGATAGTGTAGTCAAACTATACTATCCACTTAAATTTTCCCTTATTTAGGACAATTGAATATTGTAGGATTTGTGACAGGGAGATAATTTTTAAGGTATCATGAATTTATAATTAGAGTAGAATTTGAAAATTCAGCAATTGATAGTGAATAAATTTTCACTATCAAGTTAGCAATGTATACTCTAACAATATTATGATAAAAATATCTTTAGTTACTCAATTAAAAATAAGGCACATCAGCACATGTCATAAGATTCATATCATTAATGTGTGTATGTGTAGCTGTTTACTTGTTATGAGTGAGTGACTTAGTAGTATAACTTAGGAGAAAAGAAAAGTTGATCAACAAGGGTAAAAAGAAGGAAAAGTTAAAAACAGAAGACAAAAAGAAATAAAGCTGGACCACCTCTAGTAACCTTGGTAGGTTTGGCTTTGGCTGACAAGGCTACGAGAGATGATGGTCAAAACTTTTGTCTTGTAACTGTAATAATAACAATACTATTTGCTTATATTACTATTATTACACACATCATTACATTATCTCATGGTGTTAGACATTTCCGGTAGTAGCCACTAGCCAGTGTTTTACAACACCAAAATGAAGAACCCACACTATTGCTTTAATAAAACTGTCTTATTGAAAATATTTCGAAATAAAGAAATCAAAGAGAAAACATAGAATCGATCTTTGTAATGTTTGTGTGACAAGATAGGCTCCATTAACTGTGCACCCTTTACCATTTCCCATGTTTTTCTCTATTCTAATTTTAGCTGCAATTTTTCCTCCTTGAATTTATTTCTGCAGAAGCTAATTTTAAATTTGTATTCTTTTTCCTCCTCAGAATTTTCAGTGATCATTAATATCTGCTAACTCTCAATCACCAGTTTGGTTTCTGTGTAATCCTGGTATGTTCTCTCTCTGCCTCCTTTTGTTATGTTTTTCTTCTTCTGCATAATCTGTTTTATTCTTTGACTTTCAATTTCTCCCTATCTATGAATACCCTGAAGCAAAAAAATCATTAAAGTTTAGTTAGCCCATGGATATAGATATAGGCATAAGTTTTCTGGTTTAAAAAGTTTGGATTAGTATTTAAGAATTGTAACTATAGCTGGATATAATTATGGACTTTATAGGAGTGGAAACAAAGCTTGGCTATAGCATATTTGTATTTTTGTAGGCTTTGCTAACTGCCATATTTGGACTTTACCATAAGATTTAGTTTTTTCTTTCCCTAGATATATACATATATATTAGAGGAGTTTTCAACAACCATGTTAAAAATTGGCAAAGCTGTGATCACTGATGCATGGGCCCCTCAACAGCAAAATATGTTCTAGTTATCCAGTATGGTTAACAATTGAAAGCTGATATATTTATTTGCATGCAAAAAAGTTTGCCAGCACAGATGATTTAATGCATAGGTCAGAAATGTTTTAGAAAAAAAGGAGTTATTGCTTTTTTGTGTCAGCATATATACTTGGTATTTATTTCTGTTGCAATTATTATCTAAAATAGTATTACTTTTTTCATGTACCTAGGTTCTATCTTCCTCTTCTGTTTTTTGTCTTTGTTTTATATGGTAATTTTGATTTTCATACATGAATGTGTATGCACATGATAAAAAAAGACTTAGAGTTCAATGTTCTGCCAATGAACATGATTTATGATAGAACATTATGACGTCGTTTGATCCATGATAAACTTGGTTGTGGTTGTTGAATGTATATGCAGAAGGAATAACTATTACCTTTTCATGTATCAAACGATTGTGTATTTTTTCTTCACTTGACTGATTTTCGTGTACTATAGGTATTTATGTAACTTCAGAAGCATACTTAACTATATGGTTGGAACTTGAAATATAAGCACTCTTGTTTGGGAAAGTAGAATTTGGAATGTTGTGTTTCATATAAGTCATTGTTTTTTGGCTTAATTTTTTAGGAACGTAGAATTCTCCATAAAGATGTCTCAATTTGTCTAGTGAACAATGTAGAAATGTGAGAAAGAGCATCATTTTAGTGTTTCAAGCAATTTGCATAAACCTTGGTCTAATTTCATTTACCCTCCCAATAAGATAATCATATGATCAGTGCTAGAAGAAAAATGAATTAAATGATATATATATATAGAAATCAATTATCTTCTGTGATTTGTTCTAGGGAGTAGCCATCATTATTTATTTCTAAGTCTAATTGGATTTACTGAAAATGTTATAAAGGCAACAATTCTCTTGTTCTTTCATATATATATTTTTGTACTACTTGTCTTTCAGATATCTTTAGCGCTCTCAACAGCTTCTTACAAATGGAGGATGTTGAAGACAAGACATGCTCAAAATCCTCTTCAATAAATGCTGGAGCTGAACTGAATTCATTGGCGAAAACCTCTAGAGAAAATGTTGAAGTGATTGTAAATCCACCTGAGAATCACTCTTCCATTGAAGCTCTCATCAACACACTTAGCAATAGTATAGTGGAGCCTGAAACTCATTTTCCAGTCACTGAGTTATCTGAATTAACAATGTCATCAAATGCTTATGAAGGTCAAGCATTAGGACAAGGTGCATATCTTCCCATCAATAATCTGGCTGCAACCTCAAATGCTACGACGGTTCATGTAATAGAACAAAGCCACCATGGTTTTGTGGCTGAAGATTCTGAACCTGGAGCCTTAGAAGATATCTTCAAGTGGCAACAGGTTGATGGTTCTGCAGTCACTTCTAACATTGATGTCGATAATCCGATGATAGATCCACCTGAAACCATGGTTACCAATGTTTACATGGATAATTCAGCTTCAAGTTCAGCCCCGTATGCTACGGCTTATATAACAGAAGAAAGCAACCAGGGAATCATAGCTGCAAATTCTGAACCTGGAACTTTACAAGCTATCCTTAAGATGAAGCAGGTTGATGATTCTAATTTCAGTGCTGGAAGCGATGCTGATTATCAAATGAAACTCTTCGCTTCGTCTCATGAAACAGAAGAGTTGAAGAATGAGGTAGATTCACCTCAAACCAAGGTGACTGATGTTGCATTTGGAGAAGTTGAGTCACCTACATTTGCCAAGCAAATGGCTGCAAGGAAAGCCCTTATTGATACAGCAGCACCATTTGAATCTGTCAAGGAAGCTGTTTCAAAGTTTGGAGGAATTGTGGATTGGAAGGCTCATAGAATGGAAACTGTGGAGGTATATCTCTCTTGCACTTATTTCCATCACTTTATTTAGCCATCATTTTCAATTTACCATCTTCACAATTTCTCTTTCAAAATATCCCTACTCTATTTGAAGAACCAAACATCCATTAGAAGATAGGCATGAGAAAAATGCTACCAAAAACATGAGAACAATAGCCTTCAGTGTTGTTTTCAGTAATAGCTGCAGTTATGACATGAATATTAGTATACAATAACCAATTCTGAAAGGTTACTTTGGTGGCTGTTTTCATGTCAGTGGTAACAATAAGAAAGTCATTATCTGCTTGAGTCAATCACAAATTTATAGGGAAAATCACACCTTAATGCAATTGTAGCGCTCATACATTTGATATATAATATGCATTTATGATTTCCTTGTGTATGAATTGATTTTGGGCAGAAATAAGGGAGGGAATTAATTACAGGTCTTGTCGCCTAATTTATGTTTTTCCTTGTGTAAAAGAATTGTTATCTTTGCAATGCAATGATATGTCTTCCATGTTTGCTTCCTACCTACCATCAACAGTAAAAACAAAAACAAAAAGGCGTTATCCCACTAGTTAGATTCATCTACATGGATCTGTTGCCATCGTACTTTGTCAAAAACCAAATAATTTATCTTTAAGGCAAGAAGATAAATTATCTGTACTCATGACTATACATACTAATATTTGTCTGATGGAACCACAATTAAGTTAGTTTTTTCCTTTGGATATACAGAAAAGCAAGATTGTAGAACAAGAACTCGGAAAAGTGCAGGAGGAGATCCCAGTGTACGGAAAAAGATCAGAGGCTTCTGAACAAGGAAAAGTCCAAGTACTTCAGGAGCTGGACAGCACTCAGAGACTCATAGAAGAACTAAAACTCAACCTAGAGAGGGCTAAAACAGAAGAACATCAGGCTAGACAAGATTCAGAACTTGCAAAGCTTAGAGTGGAAGAAATGGAGCAAGGGATTGCTGAAGATTCTAGCATTGCAGTCAAGGCGCAACTCGAGGTTGCAAAAGCAAGGTATACAGAAGCGATTACGGAGTTAACATCTGTGCGAGAGGAGCTTGACACATTGCGCAAGAAAAATGCTTCCTTGGTTGTTGAAAAAGATGGAGCTATTGGTAAAGCTGAAGAAGTTTCTGCTGCATCAAAGCAAGTAGAGAAGACAGTGGAAGATTTGACTATTGAACTAGTTTCCACAAAGGAGTCATTTGAGACTGCACATGCTGCACACATGGAAGCTGAGGAACAAAGAATAGGAACAGTCATGGCAAGAGATCAAGATTCTCTCAATTGGCAGAAGGAACTTAAACATGCAGAAGAAGAAGTCAAGATACTCAACCATAAAATCGAGTCTGCTAAGGATCTCAAATCTAAACTGGACAAAGCCTCTGCCTTGCTAGTTGATTTGAAAGCTGAATTAAGTTCTTATATGGAATCAAAGTCCGAAGGTGACGAAGAAGGAGTTTCAAAACGGGAACCAGAGAAGAAGACTCACAATGAAATACAAGCAGCAGTTGCATCAGCCAAAAAGGAACTTGAGGAAGTAAAGCTTAACATAGAGAAAGCAATTTCTGAGGTCAATCACTTAAAGGTGGCTGCAACATCATTAAAAGAAGAACTTGAACAAGAGAAATATGCTCTTGCTTCCGTTAGGCAAAGAGAGGGAATGGCGTCGATCACAGTTACGTCTCTAGAAGCTGAACTAGACAATACCAGATCAGAAATAGCTTTGGTTCAAACGAAAGAAAAACAAGGCCAAGAGACACTGGTCCAATTTCCCAGTAAACTACAACAGGCTGCTGAAGAGGCTAATCGGGCCAACTTGCTTGCCCAAGCGGTTCGCGAAGAGCTGTGGAAAGTAAAGGAGGAGGCTGACCAAGCAAAGGCTGGAGCAAGTACAATGCACAGTAGATTACACGCAACTGAAAAGGAGATAGAGTCTTCAAGGGCTTTTGAGAGGTCGGCAATCGCATCAATTAAAGCACTGAAAGAGAGTGAATCTGCTAGAAGCAACAATGAATTTGGTACATCAACTGCCGTGACACTTTCTTCGGAGGAGTACTATCAGCTTAGCAAACAAGCACACGAGGCAGAAGAGCATGCAAATATGAAGGTTGCAGCTGCTAATTCTGAGATTGATATAGCGAAGGAGTCCGAATTGAAAACCTTGGACAAGTTGAATTATGTGAATAGAGAAATAGCCGAAAGAAGGGAATCTCTGAAGATTGCAAATGATAAAGCTGAGAAGGCAAGGGAAGGAAAGTTAGCTGTAGAACAAGAACTAAGAAAATGGAGATCTGAACATGAGAAGAGAAGAAAAGCTAGTGAATTAGGCCAAGAGATTGTAAACCAGAATAAAAACCAGAAGGCTAGCCTGGATGATAGGAGTAAGGAATCTAAGAACTTGGACCAATCTCAAAATGCAGCTTTTCCTGTACAGTACTTGTCTAGTCCAAAAGCTTATGTTCATGCAAACAACAACTCAACCGTAAAGAAGAAGAAGAAGAAGTCACTTTTTCCACGGATTTTGATGTTCTTTGCTAAAAGAAAAGCACATTCAACTCGTTGAGATTACTCTATATTGAAAGGTGAAACTGTATACATTATTGTGCTGTAGTTTTCTAAACATCTCATTCTTTTGGAGATTTTAAAGTGACATGAAAGTGCTGGACTATTCCAAATTATATCACACTTGCACATGTTAATGATTGCTGCATGTATGGTTGATTGCATTAAACTGCATCTCCCTCGGCGGATTATGCATGGCCATCTGCTTGGTGCTTTATGAGGACAAGAAATGAGTTCATCATCCTTGGTAAGAAGAGAAAGTATGATGATTCTGTTTTGTATATAGGCTTATGATACATTGAACCTCAGCTTCTTGTAAATATTTGAGGTTTGATCAAGTCAAACAAAGTTTTGGAGTTTGAATGATATGGTTGGCATATTGAAGTACATTTCTATCATTGCATCAGTTCTACTTAGAATCCACAAAATCACAAGGGTCCACCTCTGTTTAGAGGGTCCCACATGAAATCACCGAATAATAGAAAATGTGTTCAGTGTGTTGCTAACATTCTTATAAGGTAAGATTATTGCGGATCTTCTGATTCTTCTCATACATGAATTTTATAGAAAAGTTGTCATCTTTAAGGAGCATTTGTTCATGAGAATGTTTTATATGTACCCTCTCTTATGGCAATGAAAAATCACTAAATGTTGGAAATACCACCAATCATATGTACCAGCAAGGGAAAAAAATGAAATCTTGTAACAAACATGGGAATACTGCATTCTCAAGTCCTTATTCTTTTTTTGATAAGGAAAATTGCATTAAAATGAGCATAAGGGGTGCACACCCAATACAAGAGAAAGATCAAAGAGAGATTTTTTTACTAGCTAAATTGATACAATTTTTGGGGTCAATGCACCAATTAGTAAACAAAATAGAAGAAGAGTTTACATATGATGAAAACCAAACCCACGATCTATTCTTGGAATAAATCCATAATATGAACATAGCTCGGGTCCTTTCCTGAGAATTTCATTCTTCATTAACCAAATTGACCACACCACCGCAAACCACAACATTCTCCAAAGGTTTAATCCTTTACCAGACACAAAAGAATCATGAAGAATGAACAAATCTACTATTGATGCAGGAACATTAACCGGAGTTTGAAGCCATGCCAAACACTCATAGTGAAGTCACAAGAGATAAATAAATGATCCATAGATTCTACTTGATTCTTGCGTAAAACACAAATCATGTCATCAATCCCACAAATGATGTTCCTTTTGAACAACTCATCCTTGTTGGATTCCTTTGTCTAACAAGTTTCCAAGCAAAACAACAAATAGAAGAAGGCACACAACTAATCCAACACTTTTTTAACACATTATCTAAAGTAGAGTTGTTATGAATCACTTCAGCCAAGTATGTGGTTTTAACCACATAGGATCCTAATGTGTCTAACCCCCATCTCTAAGAATCTGAGACATCCTTCCTACATGCATGATGATGAATCAAGTCAAACAGATTTCTTGTCAATGACTCTTGTCTGCCAAATAAATTTCTTCTCCACTGAATCTCCCAAGACCAAACCTCATTTGACCAGAAACCATTCTGAGCCACCAATGCCCTTTTATCCACAGCAAGAGAAAAAAGTCTAGGAAAAACTTCCTTGAGACTCTGCTGACCCACCCAAGTATCAAGCCAAAACAATGTTTGGTTACCATCACCGATTTCCTTCCACACATTCTCATTAAACTAGCCACCATTAACCCCGTTAAGTGAGTCCACTTTTCCGAGATCCTTCCACCATCTGGACGCGGAATTAGGAGTACGACAAAACAAATCAGTGCCATACTTGGAATTAATTACCTTCACCCAAAATGCCTCATTGTCAATAATTCTCCGCCATTTCCATTTCCCCAAAAAGGAATCATTAAACACCGAGAGATTTCGCACACCTAAACCTCCTAACTCCTTAGGCTTACAAACATCATCCCAAGCAACCCAAGCAATACCTCTATTACCATCCTTGTTACCCCAAAGGAAATTTCTCTGCAAAGAAACAATTTTTGCCAAGACCTTCTTAGGAGCTTTGTAAAGGGACAACATGTATGTAGGAATGTTTGACAACACCGAATTGATGAGAATAAGCCTTCCTCCAAAGGAAATATGCTTGCACTTCCATGAGGCAAGCCTCTTCGACACCACCTCAATCAAACACTGCCAAGTAAAAAGCCTCCTTGGATTAGCCCCAACTGGAATTCCCAAGTAAAGAAATGGAAAGGACCCAAGGTTACACGATAGGAAATTAGTTGCACCAGTAAGAAAAGAATCTGAAACCGAAATGCCAAACAAAGAACTTTTGTGGGAGTTCACTTTTAATCCAGAAATTAGTTCAAAGCACTTGAGAATGGATTTGATACACCAAAGATTTTTGACATTAGGCTTACAAACAAGAATAGTGTCATCAGCAAACTGAAGATCACACACCTCCACTCCACAACTACCAATTTTGTAACCCTCAAATAACCCAGCGCTTCTAGCATTGCGCATCAAACCAGCAAAACCTTCCGCCACCATAAGGAATAAGAAGGGTGCCATAGGATCCCCTTGACGAATGCCTCTCGAAACAGAGAAAAACTCCATTGAGGTCGAAGAGAGACAACCTTTTATCCACTTCCTCCACTTATAAGAGAAATCAAACCTAGAAAGCATGTAATCTAGGAAACTCCAGTCAACAGAATCATAAGCCTTCTCAAAATCAATCTTGAACAACAAACAACCATCCTTATCCTTCTTAGCCGAATGAATGATTTCGTTAATCACAACCATAGCATCCAGAATACTCCTATCATGGATAAAAGCTGACTGAGTAGGGGAGATTAGAGAACTGATAACTCCCTTAAGCCTTCCTGCCAAGATTTTTGCAAGAATCTTATACAAAGACCCCACAAGAGATATCGGTCTAAAATCTTGAATCTTATTAGGGTTTTTATTCTTCGGAATCCTACCACTCAACTGGAATTCCTGAACAAAAAGGATAATATCATTTTTAATCAAACCCCAAAACTCCTGGAAGAATTTGAAATTGAATCCATCTGGCCCCGGACTCTTGTCACTAGCACAACTCTAAACCGCTTCTCTAATCTCCTCCTCCAAAATTCCGGAATCCAGATACATGACTTGAGAAGAATTCAACCGGTTAAAATGCACTCCATCCAGTCTCAGCCTCACAAACTGGTTGCTGGAAAATAACCTTTTAAAGTAGGAGGTTATCCCTTTTCTAATAATAGGATCTTGTTCACACCAAACCCCATCTATCCACATACCATGAATTTGGTTTCTTCTTCTCCTATTGTTGATACAAGCATGAAAGTAACTAGTATTTGCATCCCCTTCCTTCAACCATTTACACCTGAACTTTTGTTACAAAAGATTATCCCTCCAATTAGCCGTTTTCCACCAATCCGCAGTCAGATTCTTCTTCAATGCAATTTGATTTGAGTCCAAAACAGAGCTCTCTCCCAGGAGGTCTAAATGCTGAATTTCCTTAACCAAGTTGCCCAATTTGGATTCAAGGCACCCGGAAGTCTCCTTATTCCAAACCTTTATAACTTCTTTCAAAGACTTTAATTTTTCCTTCACAATAAAAGTCATCGTTCCTGCATATTCATCCTTAAGCCAACAATTTGAAACCAACTCCTGAAACATATGATGCTTGAGCCAACAATTATTAAATCTGAAAGGAATTGGACCCTTATCAACCTTCTTTTGTTTAAGAATGATAGGACAATGATCAGAAAAATCTCTGTTCAAAGCCCATTGAGTAGTATCTTTCCAAAGAGACATCCAACCAGCTGAAACAAGGAATCTGTCCAACCTACTCATTACACTATTTCCGGGTTGGTACCAAGTAAAATTTCTACCAATTAATGGCAAATCAACCAACTCCAGCTCCCTTAATCAACCATTAAACAATTGCATCTCTTTTTTACAACTTCCCCCTATACCACATTTCCTTTCAGAATCACTCCTGATTGCATTAAAATCACCAAAACAACACCAAATAACATCTCCTAAGCTCTTTTTCAAATTCACAATTTCCTCCCAAAGTTGTTTTTATGGATGAGTAAACAAGGCGAATAGATGTTTACCAAGCAGCAAGAAACCTCATGGCTTAAACACATAAGGAGAGCCTAACCCAAAGATTAGTCTATTAGGTAAGAGAACCTCATGGCTTAAGTATCACATTGAGTTTGATATTCTATCTCAATGTGGGACTCCTAACATTGCCACCTCTTTAAGGGTCGACGTCTACGACGGCTTTCACTCTATCGACATTGACCCGATGGTAGCCCTTTCTCTTTTTGCGGCTTCACTCACCTATCAGTATTCGGCTTCACTCAATGTGGGACTCCTAACATATTCCCAGGGTTCATTAGTCATATCTTGAAACAAACACCCCCTTAAACTCCTCTTTACACTAGACTAATGATGTCTAAATCCTGTACTAAATGGTTAACAAATTAACCATTAACCACAAAATGTCCATTGAATTATCCATTAATTAGACTCAAAGACTATCATTTACACCTACCGTGATGGTTTATACATGCACTTGATTTCTATGTCATTTTTTATAACCTTTTTTATGAAATACTTTTCTTACTAAATAGAACTTCTCATATGCAAATGAATATTGGCTATCAGCCTTTGCAGCATCATTGGTATTATTTGTGTATAGGCCACCAAGACTTATTTTGTGTTCATCATCCTTTATTTTACCCTAGTATGCAGTAATAGTAAAAATACATATATTCAGTATCTAAAGTTGGTGCTTGCTTCACTTTTTCTCCCACACGGCGTAGTCTTGTCCATTAGTAGCTACCTGAACATTTGGTGGAAGAAGGTTTCCGAGATCCTCTTTCGGTCCAATTTTAACGATGATCTTGTTGTCAATCTCAGCCATGTAGAGATCAGCTTCAGCTGCAAGAATATTGACCGTGCTTTTGGGATTAATTCCATTTCTCTTCCTTATTTCCGTCACATTTTTTATTGGTTCCTTTAACCCCCATTCTATGTAGTGATCATAGAACTGCATGCACAAACACATAGTTAACTACAATCTTCTAAGAAAAAAAAACTGATTAATGAAACATCAATATTATATACCTACAAGAGTGGAAAATATTTGACAACTTGACAAGATTCAAAAATATTTTTTGATTAAGATATCAATAATGAGTAACAAAAATTTCAAAAATATGCACCATTACAATACAAAATATAAAGTTAATATAATAAAATAGGCTAGCACTTTATCTCCGCTTAAATTGGATTAGTAAATGTTTATAACAACTCTTCCAAACCAGGGACCACATCTAATGTTCATTTTATATCATTCCATGTACTGTTAACTCAACCAACTTTGATTGGTTGAAAAATAATTATTTAATTTATAATTATAATTAAATATATTTTTGACCAATCACACCTTCTAATAGAGTGACATAAAACTGTAGGATAACAAATATGATCCATCCTACTAAGGATTTTAACAAGCTATCTAACATTTTCTTTAATGAAATTGAAAACTAAGACAATGCTTATGTTACTTACAATTGTGGGGTAACCAGGATGAGTGAGAATATAAACATAACCCAACATGACTTTATCATTTGGGAAAGGCCATGTTTGCTGAGACAAAGTGTCATGATTGTCCACAAATGTAACAGCACTTTCTGGCTTTGTTCCAATCATTCCTGGTGGCTTTCCATTATCATCCTTCAATCTCCACAATTCACCTTGTACAGCAGCACCAAGAACCATCTTTGTTGTGAAGTCAAAAGCAGTGACAACACCACCTGCATCATTAACCCAGTTAACCAAGGTTGACCGGTGCTCATCCTGGTTAGCCAATGGTCTTCCATCAGTGCCTCTAGTCACATTCCTGTAAAGCTCTCCAACTGCTAAATCAGGTGAAGTTTGTTCTATGTATATTTTTGTGAACCTTGCTGCATAACCTACAACACACAAGGATCCAGAAAATATCACAGGCTTGAATATATACTAAGTAATGGTAATTGCAATTTAAATTGTTTCGAGTATCGACTACATTTCCCCACAATGGCTGACATCTAATTGTCATTTTTCTAATCTCAGCATAAATATTTGTGATGAAGAAGACCATATACTGATCTGAACCCATGATAAAAATATTTAAAATGTATTTTTTAACTTTAGGATCCATCCCCGATTTTCCCTATTTTCGGTTGGAAACTGGTTCTGCAACTCTTACCTACAACCATATCAAACCTCCATCCTACAAATCCAACGTCAGTCTTCAACCAATTCATCCAATCTGATAGCTCTTTTTGAACATTTGGATTTACATGGTCAATGTCAGGGGCACCCCACCAATCATCTCCTGTGTCATTGTTTCCTGTGCCATTAAAGCGGGTATCTGTCCCACAAATGTAGGACACATTCCAGTCTAGACGATTGTCTGGAGTACCACCTTCGAAGATGCTAAGTCCATTGTTGTCTAGCCTCTCTGCTGTTCTATGGTTGATGACTATGTCTGATATGGACTTCACTCCTCTTTCACTGAATGCAGCAATTAGTGACTTCAATTCCTCTTTGTTACCGTACTTGGATGTGTCCAAATCATATAGCCTTTTTGGCAAGTAACCTTAAATTGAATATACAAATGTTGAGTTTGAAAAGAAACACCAATTAATAAGAGGGTCATTTCTATAAAGGAGTCAACACCACAAGATTAAAAATGGTGATTAGATATATACGGTCTTATTTTCGCAAATGAATCAGGATTATTTGAATTATTTGAATTCTCATAACCTCCATATCATAAGATAAGTTTACTGTTATATTTAGACTAACTTGTACATAAAAATGTTGCAAAACAAGTCATCCGAATCAGTGTTTTTTCCCACATAAAATTACTAAGTTCAGAAATATGTGACTTTGACTCAAGGTCTCATTCAGCTCAAAACGAGTAAGGTAGGCCATAGAATAGTGGCAAACAACTATTCTATTAATTAAAGTATTATAGTTTAGGTTGTGTAGAGCTAATTTTTTCATAAATAAGTAACTCTTTCAAAGTCAATGGATAAAATAGTTGTTTGCACGCCATTTTTTTATACTTATGATTTACGTCTACTTGTTTCTATTAAATGAATGCACTATTAGTGTCTTCTATTTTTCATTTTCTACAAAGATATGCCAATAAAATTGTTTTGGATTCTACTATTTGAACATATAGCAGAATCCAACAATAATATTACATAATCAATATTTCTTAAACATGATATAAAATATTCGATCTCTATCATGTATATGAAAAAATAACATTAAAATAATGTATCAAGAATAATTACCTTGAGGACCATCATCGTGAGAGTTAGAAGGAGGAGGAAGCCAAACATAGTCAACTCCAGCATCTGCTATTTCAGGGACCAAGGTCTTCAAGAAGTTATACCATCCTCCTTCTTTATCACTTGATGCCCAGTTGAACCCCTATACACATATTCATATCTTATTATTCTTATTATTACTCTCTCTAGTTCCACAATAAAAAATAATCATATATAGGTGAATGTGTAAGTGAAAGTGTTACTATTCTTAAATTCTAAATACAAGTGTTACCTGAAATAGTATGGTAGCACAGGAGAAAGAGGAGAGAAGAAAAATAGAAAGGAAAAGAAAGAAGAGTGAAGGGAAACACTTCATGTTTGGTAATTTTTTGCATTGCAGCTGGGTAATTTTTGTGGCTTCTTATAGGCATCCTTGAGCATCATGGTGCTTTGATTTTCAAAGAACACGGCATGTCTTTAATCTTAGAGCTTGTCACTAAGAGGAAAATCTTCAAAGTTTGACTAGTAAGAAATGGTGTAGGCAGAAAATAATTGTACATATTATCTTTGAGTTAACATTTTTTTGTACCTCTTTATTATATAAAATTGCATTTTTATTGATTATTTGTTTTATTCTAATACATTTTGGACAATTCAATATAACTTGTATTCATTATCTTCTTGTTATAGATTTGCACTTATAGAAAGGATAATGTTAATGTCAGTTGAGGATTAGTGGCGTAAGCACTAAAGGGAAACTTCAAACACTTATCGAAATAGTGAAAATGGTATAATTTGAGTTATTTTTTGCTGAGATTGCGGGTGGATAGCATTAGAAATTAGAACTCTAGAAATTGGGAACAAATTTCAAAGAAAGATATTTCATGTAGTGTCTAGAGGATTTAAGGTGAGCAAGACCCAATTTTAGGAGCTCATCTTGTTTGGCTTTTTGGTAGTCGAACCTGAATATACGGTTAGGTATGACCAGATCTAAGACTAGGTTTGAATTAAAAAATTAGAGTTTGTCAACATTTAGGATCAACTAAGAGATATATATGATCCAACTCAACCTTGTTCTATGGTCATTGTCAGTCATGTATGTATGTGTTCCTATCCGGCGAACCAAAGGTCATGTTTAGACGCCGAGGTGGCCCCACTTGTTGGGACCACCGAAGTTGACCCAGGAGACAATATGCCTTCCGTACTCCACCAACCTACCTGCCAGCGCAACAGATGGGTTGCAGAGCAGGCTAAGAGACAAGAAGGGCACAGTG